>NC_090446.1:51925958-52259083 GCF_031143425.1 Pleurodeles waltl | reverse complement strand
TCGCCCTACTTCTGCAAGGTAGAGGAGACCCTCACTTAGAAACACTGGCCACTGAGACCCCCACCTTTAATAAATTCTTTCTCATCAGAAATAGGGCAGCACAGCTTAATCTTGGCTCATCCCCAGCAGAGATGTACTGTGTGATCTCATGCTACCTAGAGTGTGAAAGATGCTGCCTAGGTAAATAATTGACGCCCTTATTTATACGTTTTTAGCGCTGCATTTGTGTCCTTTTTGACGCATAAACAGCTAGAACTTCCAAAATACAATTGCATTTTGGAAGTTTGCACCGATTTTGCGTAAAAACCGACGCAAATGTGGCGCAAAAAAAGTATAAATATGGGCCCGAGTTCTATATATATCAGCTAGGACGGGTGGAATCTAATCATTTCTTTTCAACAATGTAAGGATGTAGGATGTCAAAAAAAGCCCCATTTCAGGCAGTGGAGCCACTTTAACCCCTTCGCTGCCAGGCCTTTTCCCCCTCCTGTGCCGAGCCTTTTTTTGGCTATTTGGAGCAGTTCGCGCTTAGGCCCTCATAACTTTTTGTTCACATAAGCTACCCACGCCAAATTTGCGTCCTTTTTTCCAACATCCTAGGGATTCTAGAGGTACCCAGACTTTGTGGGTTCCCCAGAAGGAGGCCAAGAAATTAGCCAAAAAACAGTGAAAATTTCGTTTTTTTCAAAACAATTGGAAAAATGGGCTGCAGAAGAAGGCTTGTGGTTTTTCCCCTGAAAAGGGCATCAACAAAGGGTTTGCGGTGCTAAAATCACCAGCTTCCCAGCTTTCAGGAACAGGCAGACTTGAATCAGAAAACCCAATTTTTCAACACAATTTTGGCATTTTACTGGGACATACCCCATTTTTACGAATTTTTGTTCTTTCACCCTCCTTCCAGTCAGTGATAGAAATGGGCATGAAACCAACGCTGGATCCCAGAAACCGCAACATTTCTGAAAAGTAGACAAAATTCTAAATTCAGCAAGGGGTAATTTGTGTAGATCCTACAAGGGTTTCCTACAGAAAATAACAACTGAAAAAGAAAAATATTGAAATTGAGGTGAAAAAAACATCACTTTTTCTCTACGTTTTACTCTGTAACTTTTACCTGCAATGTCAGATTTTTGAAAGCAATATACCGTTACGTCTGCTGGACTCATCTGGTTGCGGGTACATATAGGGCTTGTAGGTTCATCAAGAACTCTAGGTACCCAGAGCCAATAAATGACCTGCACCCTGCAGTGGGTTTTCATTCTATGCCGGGTATACAGCAATTCATTTTCTGAAATACAAAGAGTAAAAAATAGCTATCAAGAAAACCTTTGTATTTCCAAAATGGGCACAAGATAAGGTGTTGAGAAGCAGTGGTTATTTGCACATCTCTGAATTCCGGGGTGCCCATACTAGCCTGTGAATTACAGGGCATTTCTCAAATAGACGTCTTTTTTACACACTGTCTTACATTTGGAAGGGAAAAATGTAGAGAAAGACAAGGGGCAATAACACTTGTTTTGCTATTCTATGTTCCCCCAAGTCTCCCGATAAAAATGATACCTCACTTGTGTGGGTAGGCCTAGCGCCCGCGACAGGATATGCCCCAAAACACAACGTGGACACATCACAGAAAACAGAGCTGTTTTTAGCAAAGTGACTACCTGTAGATTTTGGCCTCTAGCTCAGCCGCCACATAGGGAAACCTACCAAACCTGTGCAGTTCTGAAAACTAGAGACCTAGGGGAATCCAAGATGGGGTGACTTGTGTGGCTCGGACCAGGTTCTGTTACCCAGAATCCTTTGCAAACCTCAAAATGTGGCTAAAAAAACACATGTTCCTCACATTTCTGTGTCAGAAAGTTCTGGAATCTGAGAGGAGCCACAAATTTCCTTCCACCCAGCGTTCCCCCACGTCTCCCGATAAAAATGATACCTCACTTGTGTGGGTAGGCCTAGCGCCCGCGACAGGAAACGCCCCAAAGCGCAACGTGGACACAGCCAAATTTTTGAAGGAAAACAGAGGTGTTTTTTTGCAAAGTGCCTACCTGTAGATTTTGGCCTGTAGCTCAGCTGCGACCTAGGGAAACCTACCGAACCTGTGCATTTCTGAAAACTAGAGACCTAGGGGAATCCAAGATGGGGTAACTTGTGTGGCTCGGACCAGGTTCTGTTACCCAGAATCCTTTGCAAACCTCAAAATTTGGATAAAAAAACACATGTTCCTCACATTTCTGTGGCAGAAAGTTCTGGAATCTGAGAGGAGCCACGAATTTCCTTCCACCCAGCGTTCCCCCACGTCTCCCGATAAAAATGATACCTCACTTGTGTGGGTAGGCCTAGCGCCCGTGACAGGAAACGCCCCAAAGCGCAACGTGGACACAGCCAAATTGGTGAAGGAAAACAGAGGTGTTTTTTGCAAAGTGCCTACCTGTAGATTTTGGCCTGTAGCTCAGCCGCCACCTAGGGAAACCTACCAAACCTGTGCATTTCTATAAACTAGAGACCTAGGGGAATCCAAGATGGGGTGACTTGTGTGGCTCGGACCAGGTTCTGTTACCCAGAATCCTTTGCAAACCTCAAAATTTGGCTAAAAAAACACATGTTCCTCACATTTCTGTGGCAGAAAGTTCTGGAATCTGAGAGGAGCCACGAATTTCCTTCCACCCAGCGTTCCCCCACGTCTCCCGATAAAAATGATACCTCACTTGTGTGGGTAGGCCTAGCGCCCGCGACAGGAAACGCCCCAAAGCGCAACGTGGACACATCCAAATTTGTGAAGGAAAACAGAGGTGTTTTTTGCAAAGTGCCTACCTGTAGATTTTGGCCTGTAGCTCAGCCGCCACCTAGGGAAACCTACCAAACCTGTGCATTTCTGAAAACTAGAGACCTAGGGGAATCCAAGATGGGGTGACTTGTGTGGCTCGGACCAGGTTCTGTTACCCAGAATCCTTTGCAAACCTCAAAATTTGGCTAAAAAAACACATGTTCCTCACATTTCTGTGGCAGAAAGTTCTGGAATCTGAGAGGGGCCACGAATTTCCTTCCACCCAGCGTTCCCCCACGTCTCCCGATAAAAATGATACCTCACTTGTGTGGGTAGGCCTAGCGCCCACGACAGAAAACGCCCCAAACCGCAACATGGACACATCCAAATTTGTGAAGGAAAACAGAGGTGTTTTTTGCAAAGTGCCTATCTGTAGATTTTGGCCTGTAGCTCAGCCGGCACCTAGGGAAACCTACCAAACCTGTGCATTTCTGAAAACTAGAGACCTAGGGGAAATTAAGATGGGGTGACTTGTGTGGCTCGGACCAGGTTCTGTTACCCAGAATCCTTTGCAAACCTCAAAATTTGGCTAAAAAAACACATGTTCCTAACATTTCTGTGGCAGAAAGTTCTGGAATCTGAGAGGAGCCACAAATTTCCTTCCACCCAGCGTTCCCCCACGTCTCCCGATAAAAATGATACCTCACTTGTGTGGGTAGGCCTAGCGCCCGCGACAGAAAACGCCACAAACCGCAACGTGGACACATCCAAATTTGTGAAGGAAAACAGAGGTGTTTTTTGCAAAGTGCCTACCTGTAGATTTTGGCCTGTAGCTCAGCCGCCACCTAGGGAAACCTACCAAACCTGTGCATTTCTGAAAACTAGAGACCTAGGGGAATCCACGATGGGGTGACTTGTGTGGCTCGGACCAGGTTCTGTTACCCAGAATCATTTGCAAACCTCAAAATTTGGCTAAAAAAACACATGTTCCTCACATTTCTGTGGCAGAAAGTTCTGGAATCTGAGAGGAGCCACGAATTTCCTTCCACCCAGCGTTCCCCCATGTCTCCCGATAAAAATGATACCTCACTTGTGTGGGTAGGCCTAGCGCCCGCGACAGGAAACGCCCCAAACCGCAACGTGGACACATCCAAATTTGTGAAGGAAAAGAGAGGTGTTTTTTGCAAAATGCCTACCTGTAGATTTTGGCCTGTAGCTCAGCCGCCACCTAGGGAAACCTACCAAACCTGTGCATTTCTGAAAACTAGAGACCTAGGGGAATCCAAGATGGGGTGACTTGTGTGGCTCGGACCAGGTTCTGTTACCCAGAATCCTTTGCAAACCTCAAAATTTGGCTAAAAAAACACATGTTCCTCACATTTCTGTGGCAGAAAGTTCTGGAATCTGAGAGGAGCCACAAATTTCCTTCCACCCAGCGTTCCCCCGTGTCTCCCGATAAAAATGATACCTCACTTGTGTGGGTAGGCCTAGCGCCTGCGACAGGAAACGCCCCAAAGCGCAACATGGACACATCCAAATTTTTGAAGGAAAACAGAGGTGTTTTTTGCAAAGTGCCTACCTGTAGATTTTGGCCTGTAGCTCAGCCGCCACCTAGGGAAACCTACCAAACCTGTGCATTTCTGAAAACTAGAGACCTAGGGGAATCCAAGATGGGGTGGCTTGTGTGGCTCAGACCAGGTTCTGTTACCCAGAATCCTTTGCAAACCTCAACATTTGGCTACAAAAACACATGTTCCTCATATTTCTGTGGCAGAAAGTTCTGGAATCTGAGAGGAGCCACAAATTTCCTTCCACCCAGCGTTCCCCCACATCTCCCGATAAAAATGATACCTCACTTGTGTGGGTAGGCCTAGCGCTCGCGACAGGAAATGGCCCAAAACACAACGTGGACACATCACATTTTTTCATAGAAAACAGTGCCTACCTGTGGATTTTGGCCTCTAGCTCAGCCGGCACCTGGGGAAACTTAGCAAACCAGCGCATTTTTGAAAACTAGAGACCTAGGGGAATCCAAGATGGGGTGATTTGCGGGGCTCTGACCAGGTTCTGTTACCCAGAATCCTTTGCAAACATCAAAATTTGGCCCAAAAACACTTTTTCCTCTCATTTCCGTGACAGAAAGTTCTGGAATCTTAGAGGAGCCACAAATTTCCTTCCACCCAGCGTTCCCCTAAGTCTCTCCATAAAAATGGTACCTCACTTGTGTGGGTAGGCCTAGCGCCCACGAAAGGAAATGGCCCAAAACACAACGTGGACACAACATATTTTTTCACAGAAAACAGAGGTGTTTTTTGCAAAGTGCCTACCTGTGGATTTTGGCCTCTAGCTCAGCCGGCCCGGGGGGGGGGGGGTGGGGGGTCGGGGGGAAATGCCCTAAAATAAATCCCCAACCCCCACCCCCCCACCAGGAGCGACCCTCGCCTATGGGGTCGCTCCCCCTGCGTGACATTGGCGCCAAAAAAACAAATCCCCGGTGCCTAGTGGTTTCTGCCCCCTTGGGTCAGATTGACCTAAAATCGACCAATCTGCCCCCAAGGGGGGCAAACATGGTCTAAATTCAGTTTGCCCCCCAGGGGAGCGACCCTTGTCTGATGGGTCGCTCCCCATCTCTAAAATAACAAAAAACAAAAAACAAAAAACACAAAAAAAAATTTTGCCCTGGCAACAAGAGGTTTCTGCCCCCCCCTGGGGGCAGATCGGCCTAATAATAGGCCGATCTGCCCCCAGGGGGGGCAGAAATGGCCTAAAATAAATTTGCCCCCCCAAGCCCCCCTCCCCCCCGGGAGCGACCCTTGCCTACGGGGTCGCTCCCCCTGCGTGACATTGACGCCAAAAAACAAATCCCCGGTGCCTAGTGGTTTCTGCCCCCTTGGGGGCAGATTGACCTAAAATCTGCCCCCAAGGGGGGCAGAAATGGTCTAAACACAGTTTGCCCCCCAGGGGAGCGACCCTTGTCTGATGGGTCGCTCCCCATCTCTAAAAAAACAAAAAACAAACAAAAAAAAAACACAAAATAATTTGCCTTGGCAACAAGAGGTTTCTGCCCCCCCTGGGGGCAGAAATGGTCTAAAATAAATTTGCCCCCCAACCCCCCTTTCCCCCCCCCGGGAGCGACCCTCGCCTATGGGGTCGCTCCCCCTGCGTGACATTGGCGCCAAAAAAACAAATCCCCGGTGCCTAGTGGTTTCTGCCCCCTTGGGACAGATTGACCTAAAATCGACCAATCTGCAACCAAGGGGGGCAGAAATGGTCTAAATACAGTTTGCCCCCCAGGGGAGCGACCCTTGTCTGATGGGTCGCTCCCCATCTCTAAAAAAACTAAAAAAATAAATAAAAAAAACACAAAAAATTTTTGCCATGGCAACAAGAGGTTTCTGCCCCCCCTGGGGGCAGAAATGGTCTAAAATAAATTTGCCCCCCCAACCCCCCCTCCCCCCCCGGGAGCGACCCTTGCCTACGGGGTCGCTCCCCCTGCGTGACATTGACGCTAAAAAAACAAATCCCCGGTGCCTAGTGGTTTCTGCCCCCTTGGGGGCAGATTGACCTAAAATCGACCAATCTGCCCCCAAGGGGGGCAGAAATGGTCTAAACACAGTTTGCCCCCCAGGGGAGCGACCCTTGTCTGATGGGTCGCTCCCCATCTCTAAAAAAACAAACAAACAAAAACAAAAAAAACACAAAAAAAAAATCTGCCCTGGTGCCTAGAGGTTTCTGCCCCCCCCGGTGGCAGATCGGCCCAATAATAGGCCGATCTGCCCCCAGGGGGGGCAGAAATGGCCTAAAATAAATTTGCATCCCCAACCTCCACCCCCCCACCAGGAGCGACCCTCGCCTATGGGGTCGCTCCCCCTGCGTGACATTGGCGCCAAAAAAACAATTCCCCGGTGCCTAGTGGTTTCTGCCCCCTTGGGGCAGATTGACCTAAAATCGACCAATCTGCCCCCAAGGGGGGCAGAAATGGTCTAAATACAGTTTGCCCCCCAGGGGAGCGACCCTTGTCTGATGGGTCATTCCCCATCTTTACAAAAACAAAAAACAAAAAACAAAAACACAAAAAAAAAAATTGCCCTGGCGCCTAGAGGTTTCTGCCCCCCCTGGGGGTAGATCGGCCTAATACCAATAGGCCGATCTGCCCCCAGGGGGGGCAGAGATGGTCTAAAATAATTTTGCCCCCCCTACTTCCTCCCCCCCCCCAGGGAGCGACCCTTGCCTACAAGGTCGCTCCCCTTGCATGACGGTGCAAAAAAAAGATCCCTGGTGCCTAGTGGTTTCTGCCGCCCTTGGGGGCAGATTGACCTAAAATTGGCCGGTCTGCCCCCAAAGCGGGCAGAAATGACCTAAATACATTTTGCCCCTCCAGGGGAGCGACCCTTGTCCAAGGGGTCGCTCCCCATCTGTAAAACAAAAAAACAAAAAAATCCCTGGTGCCTAGTGGTTTCTGCCCCCCTTGGGGGCAGATCAGCCGAATCAAAATAGGCTGATCTACCCCCCAGGGGGGCAGAAATAGCCTAAAATAATCCCCCCCCTCCCCCCAGGGAGCGACCCTTGCCTAAGGGGTCCCTCCCCTTGCGTGAAATTCACACAAAAAAAAAACTCCTTGGCATCTAATGGTTTCTGCCCCCCTTGGGGGCAGATTGGCCTCATCAAAATAGGCCAATCTGCCCCCAAGTGGGGCAGAAATGGCCTAACTATAATTTGCCCCCTTGCCTCAGGGGTCGCTCCCCACCTAAAAAAAAAAGAAAACATAACAAAAAGAAATGATCCCTGGTGCCTAGAGGTTTCTGCCCCCCCTGGGGGCAGATCGTCCTAATAATAGGCCGATTTGCCCCCAGGGGGGGCAGAAAAGGCCTTCCCAAAAAAATGCCCCCCCTGGGAGCGACCCTTGCCCAAGGGGTCGCTCCCGTTGCGTAAAATTCGCGGAAAAAAACAACTCCCTGGTGTCTAATGGTTTCTGCCCCCCTTGGGGGCAGATTGGCCTCATCAAAATAGGCCAATCTGCCCCCAAGGGGGGCAGAAATGGCCTAAATATATATTGCCCCGTAGGGGAGCGACCCTTGCCTAAGGGGTCGCTCCCCACCTACAAAAAAAGAAAACATCACAAAAAAAAAAAAAGTCCCTGGTGCCTAGAGGTTTCTGCCCCCCCTGGGGGCAGATCGGCCTAATAATAGGCCAATCTGCCCCCAGGGGGGGCAGAAAAGGCCTTCCTAAAAAAATGCCCCCCTGGGAGCGACCCTTGCCCAAGGGGTCGCTCCCTTTTGCCAATTTCATTGAGAAAAAAAAAATCCCTGGTGTCTAGTGGGGTTTCAAAAGCCGGATTGCAAGCAATCCGGCTTTTGAAACCTGTGAGAGACTTCAAAGGGAAGGAAATACATTTCCTTCCCTTTTGAAGCCTCTCGGGGCCTCCCCCAGTGATTGAAAGAGAAATGCAAAAGCATTTATCTTTCAATCGCGCTGGAAGCAGAGCTTCCAGCGCGATGGGGGAGACCCTGTGACTAATCAGCGCGCGCTCGCACGCTGACGTCACAGGGGGGGCTGGTGGGGTCGGGGGTGGAAGGGGAAGGGCTTCCCCTTCCATCCCTGACTTTGGGGGGGTGGGGGGAAGCACACAGAGGGAGCGAGAGCGCTCCCTCTGGGCTGTGTGCCGAGGACGTAGTGGTTACGTCCTCGGCACAGCAGCACTGTGCCGCAGGACGTAACCACTACGTCCGCGGCACAGAAGGGGTTAATGCAGTCAAACTGCATTGTAGCTCCTCCTGACATGTCATTTTTGGTCTTGGCTACACTGCGTATGTGCAGTCTCTTCAAGACTATTGTAATCTTACAGTGGCTCTAGAGCTCGCCGGTTGTTTACCATTGCCTGGCACTCGTCTTTACAGCCTCATAATTGGTAACTGCAGGCCTAGCATCATTTCCATTCCTGTCTGTGGAGCAGGGGCCAACTATTGATTGATGAAACTGATTGATTTAACATAATCAGTGCCTGTCCCCTGCTCCCAATGAACGAGGTACCTCTTTCTAACTTCTAGGGTGCTGTAAACTGAAGGTTTATGACAATCTGCTCCAGCCCAATCTACCCAAATCCAATCTGCTTCACTCCTGTCTGGCCCACTCAAATCCCAAACAATCTGCCCATCTACAATCTGCCCCACTGCAATCCAGTCCAACCCACGTCACCCCAATCTACTCCACTAAAATTTACACCGCTCCAATCCAAAACAATCTGCTCCACTCTGATCCAAAACTATCTGCCCCACTCCAATCTGCCCCACTCCAATCCAAAACAATCTGCCCCACTCCAGTCTGCCCAACTCCAGTCCAAAACAATGTGCCCCAATCCTGTATGCCCCACTCCAATCTGCTCCACTCCAGTCCAAAACCATCTGCCCCACTCTGATTCAAAACATCTGCCCCACTCCAATCCTAAACAATCTGCCCACTTCAATCTGCCCCACTCCAATCCAAAACAATCTTCCCTACTCTGATCCAAAACAATCTGCCCAACTCTAGTTTTCCCACTCCAATCTGCCCCACTCCAATCTGTCCCACTCCAATCCACCCACTCCACCACAATCCAGTCCACAAACATCTACCCCACTCCAATCCAAAACAAACTGCCCCACTCCAATCCAAAGCAATCTGCCTCACTCCAATCGAAGCATTCTACCCCACTCCAATCAAAACAATCAGCCCCACACCAGTAAGCACCACTCCAATCCAAAACAATCTTCCCTACTCTGATCCAAAACAATCTGCCCAACTCTAGTTTTCCCACTCCAATCTGCCCCACTCCAATCTGCCCCGCTCCAATCCACCCACTCCACCACAATCCAGTCCACAAACATCTACCCCACTCCAATCCAAAACAAACTGCCCCACTCCAATCCAAAGCAATCTGCCTCACTCCAATCAAAGCATTCTACCCCACTCCAATCAAAACAATCAGCCCCACACCAGTAAGCACCACTCAAATACAAAACCATCTTCCCCACTCCAATCCAAAACAGTCTGCCCCACTCCAACCCCAAACGATCTGCCCCACTCCAGTCTGCCTCATTTTAATTCCAAACCAATCTGCCCCACTCAAGTTTGCCCACTCCAATCCAAAACAATCTGCCCCATTCCAATCTGCTCCACTCCAGTCCAAAACAATCTACCGCACTCCAATCTGCCCTTCTCCAATACAGCTCACCCCACTCCAGTCTACTCTACTATAATTCAATTAACGCCACTGCAATCCACCACAATCCACCCCACTTTAAGCCAGTCCAGCCCACACCAATCCAATCCAGACCAATCCAACTCACACCAATCAATACACTCATCCCACTCCACCCCAATCCACCCATCCCATTCCAGTCCAACACAATCCACCACACTCCAATACAATCAACCCCACTCTAGTACAGTCCACCCCACTCCAGTCCAATTAACCTCCCTCCACTCCGAACCACCCCACTTCAATTCAGGCCACCTCACACCAATCCAACCCACCCCACACCAATCCAAGCCACCACACTCCAATCCACCTTTCCCCAGTTCTCCTCATTCCAGTCGATCCCACTGCACTCCAATCCAACCCACCCACTCCAATCCGATCCACTCCACCCCACCCCACTCCAATCCTCCCCACTCCAATCCAATCCATCACAAACCAAACCACCCACCCACTCCAATCCATCCCCTTCCAATCCAATTCATTTTAATCCACGCCATGTCAGTCCATCCTAATCCACCCCACTCCATTCCAATCAACCAATGGCAAACTACCTTAATCCAAGCTACTCCAGTCCAATTCACTCCAATCCACTCCATAC
This sequence comes from Pleurodeles waltl, assembly GCF_031143425.1. Lineage (NCBI taxonomy): Eukaryota > Metazoa > Chordata > Amphibia > Caudata > Salamandridae > Pleurodeles > Pleurodeles waltl. The sequence goes on along the minus strand of NC_090446.1, from coordinate 52,248,487 downwards.
CAATCCATTTCACTCCACTCCAAAATGTCCACCCCATTACAAAAAGTCAACCCCACTCAATCCATTCCGGTTTGTGGTGAATCCTAGTTTGTTTTAATTGGAAACCGGAGTTAACTCAGCCTTCAGCTTGCAGACTTGTGCCCCGTCACCTATTGACTTTTAACCTACTTAGATTGCTCTGTTTTAGTGCATTTATTTAATTAATTATTCTAAAATGGCAGCCTTGTTTTTAGTAAGTCCCATGTTTTAGTTTTGTGTTATCAGTGCCACCACGCTCAGGTGTCAACATCAAGTGACAAAGATAAACAAACTCTAGGTGTTCACATTAGGTACTGTTGTTTATATGAATCACCGTCCCAAGCATGTCTTGTTATCTATGGTTGGGAACAGACCTAAGTCAGGGGTCCGAGTAGATCTATATAAATGCTCCTCACTTAGACAGATAGTCAGAGGGATTCCCTCCAGATGCCATAGCTGCTATCGATGCCGCACCTCGCGTTGACACTGACCCAGTCTTCATGTCCCTACGAAGTCTGAGCTAGAGACCTCATTCCAAGGTAACAAGGGTTGGGGGGGCTCTTCTCAAGGAGATGGCATTGGCAGATTGGGTTTAAATGCCTAGCTCTCTTTTAGGTTAGAGATTAGATTCTCCTCATTAGGGTATTAAGACTTATATTCCACTTCATGTCACTTAAAGACATTGCAAGATGTGGGGGTCTTTGTATTAATGACCCTTGTATTTAGCATTCTGTTTCTTGCACTGTTCATTATCCTAACCACTGCAGCCCATGCAACTCATTGTAGATTGCAGTTTCGTTAAAATAAAACCTATTGAAACCTTACTACATCTCCTTTATTGCCTGTGTTTGAATGAGACATGTTGTTAATGTGAGAAAGGGGTAATGTCCGTTTAACCACGACACTCCCTGAGATGTCATACTCTTGAGTCCATGCGTAAAGGCTGCCACAAATCACCTTTTACTGTTTTGAGCTTTTGGTGATGTGCTGCTTGTGAGCCAGGAGGGTTGGGACAACAGTTGCGATTTATTGTAGGATTGGCACAGTCGACTACAAACATAAGTACTGTCATCCGGAAACCAGCAGTCTTGCCTAGAGCAAGAGTCCAACTACGACATGGCACCACCAACAATGGTGTTTAAGCACTAATTTACAGATACCCTGACTATCACTGTCTCACGTACAATAGGTACTCTAAGTACCATTATACGGAGACGTCCGTGGTCTTGTGGAAGATCCTCCTCTGCTGAACAGAGACCACCAAATTAGGCTGTAGGTTGTTCGAGCTCGAACTCATAAGCGGACTTTTCTCCCCACTAGTTGTTCCATCTCTTTACCAAAGTCTTATACCATGGCCAACGCCATAGAAATACCTGAGAATGCAAGACACGCATTAACACTACTCTTAGTAGCACGTGGCTTAACAGAAGTGGGCGGGGATGTTACATTCATAGTTGAAGCTAGATAAGCTTACCAAGCAGAAACATTCTATTTCTGGGTACACTTTCCTAGGGAAAACAACACTACATTCACATTACATACACATAAAATTGCAAATGTACCTATTCGGTACAAAACATACCAGTATCATGAAATACCGCTCACTTGTCAGGAGCATCAGAACTGGTTTGAAGGCACCCTACCACATGTAACACAACCCGTGAGATTAGGTCCTTTTGGAAATGACCGATCAACATGGCCTGTGTTTGCACAAACACACTTCACCCAGGCATACAAAACATGCAGGCAGCAGACCTGCGCAACTTATACATTGAGATAGTAACACTTTACAGATGACTTGTTCAGTTCATAATGCAAACTCTGAATACCACACCAGCACGTCCAGCACTACCAGCACCTGCTGGTTACCAATTGGCTGCTGGGATTAATCTGCAAATAGTACATACTATCATGGGTAATGTACCCACAGAACGAGAGAAAATTGCATTCTGGATAGCTCAGAAAACAAATCAGCTGGAAGCTGTGTTCCCGCATACGGGGCCACAGGAAAAACATAGAATTCTCACAATGTGCTTGCCTTCTGGATTGTTCCCTCCTTGATGACTGCACCACATGGGGTACAGTCTTTGCTGCAATTAATGCTACCACACATGGTACCCCGACACATGCCAATTTACCGGAAGTGTTAAAAACAAATTCAGAATGAGCACGGGCCTGCTCCAGCCCTAGATTTGGGGATGAAATTAATGCATAATTTCAATGCTGTCTCCTCAATCATACTGAGTAATATCAAAGGGGAAGCGGTAGCTCTGGCTATACTCCAACATCTCCAAAAGACTCCACATTTGGACCGGGAGAGAGCGCTACCGAAAATGATTTCCGACACCTATACTAGTATAGGACGGGATGGTTTGGGAGCCAAGCAAAAGAAACTTGAACTACAGAATACCATCCCAAAAGAAGGTACTAAAAAGGCACAGGAGGATTCTAAGAAGCACTGGGATCAACAAAAACAATTTAAGGATGGACAAAACCAGAGAGCTGATTCTCCACACCCTGAGAACTCTGAAAGGAGATACACTGTCAGAAATAGAGAAAATATAAAAGCTTCTGACAGATATACTGATTCACATCTCTCTTGTTCCTTTCAGGACGCACCAGATAGACGTACTGAGAGAGGGGGCTGTCCAGATCGATGTCCTGAATACGTGAAACAGAAGAAGGACTCACCACAGTCTTCAGACAAAAAAGAGGATAAGTCCCCACAAGACAAACCTAAGTTTAAAAAGAAAAAGGCGGCAGCAGTGTCAGTTAAAAATGCCAGTACACTTGAGCGCAGCAGAGGTCACGATATGTCGTGAGAGTCTGAAAGATCGTCTGGATGTGACAGCAACTAACGATTTCATTGCGTTTGAGACTGCGGACAGCCGTGTTCTCCCACCTGACAGGGTTTATGATTTAAATATCCAAATTGAGGGAGACGTGGAGCACAATATTGGTGTGATATTCTGGGATGAACTTAGTTGTGATATGCTGCTAGCCAAAAAGGACTGGACACCCGAGAACGTCCATAAGCTCCCACATGGGGAAGATGTCATTTTGCCTTCTTTCTCTGGTCTTGTTCCAGATCCGGTAAAACAAGCCTATGCTGTTAATTGGGCTTTAGCGCAGGCACCTGTGTTGTACAGCAATCATGTAGGTTGGGACAGGGACTCTCCTTGTCATGTAATACCTATTAGGTCTAAACCCCAACCTCAGCCACAATATCCTGTTAAATACGAAAAAAAGCTCCAGTGAGGGAGATCCTCACTCAGCTTGAGTACTAAGGAGTAACTGAGCCCTGTGTCTCTGCAATGAATAACCCGTTATTCCCCGTTGCTAAGACAGGCCATTCCTACAGAATAGTCTTAGATTACAGACACTTAAACAGTCATACACGTACATATGCTATACAGAATTCACATAGCACAGAAATAGTTAATAATATAGTGCTAAAAAATACAAAACAACCTTGGATATTTCTTGGCGGTAAAAGTCCAGCTGTCACTTTTCCATCTGAAAACTTGTCCGCTGCTGTGACGGTGTGCCCTTCCTTTTTAGATATTAGCGAAGCACAGGTGAAAGACCTCTGACGGTCCTCCGTCACTGTCAAGAATCACCACCCGTGTCAATGGCCCCATAGACTAAACGGGCTGGCAGCGGGACACAAGCCCTTTTTGCCGCTGAGCCAATCATGATGTGCATTCCTGCAGACACATCTGTGGCAGTTAAACCTCCACAGCTGAGTTGGTGGTTTGGGAGGGATTAAAGGATGAAAGCAACCTTTTTTTACACTTTCCCCAGCACCTCCAGCCATGAACCCGCTCATACCAGTCCTGCCGTTGCAGCTGGGCCAGGTCCAAGATGGAAATTAACCACGCTATCGCCGGAACAGAAGGTAAGTCACGTCATTCCTGTTATGCTCATAGTTGTTGCTTCCCAGTAGTACTTTTAGCAAACAACAGCAAATTAATGCACAATGCCGAAGTCTGTAATGTTGTAGTTATAAATGTACCAGAACAGACCTCAAGATATAACTAGCACCCCCCAATCTACTACGAATTGCCTTCATGGCAATGGGCACCTACAAAAAAAGTAACAGCAATCACAGAGAGGAATGTGTCAGCACAGGTGTGTGCGAGAATTCCCCCCAAAAATCAAAAGCATTAAGTGAATCAGTATACCCAATATTAACCATACAATCCCATGATAATGTAGCAACTCCACTACAACATGATACAGGTGGGATACACACAATGTACTAGCAATCTTACTGCTAAGTTGCAAACATAGCAAAGATGTATGAAGGTCACATGTTCCCTTGATGTGTGCAATATATTACAAACATTAGATGTCACTTAAATATAAAGTGGCAGGTTTTCTGTGTAATACGTATGTGCATATCATTGACACATCAGGTCAAAATAAGCACACATACATTCTCCAGTAACTAAAACAGAAACACATATAATTTGGGCAGTGTCCACTAACAACATGAATGCTTGCACCAAAATTAACATGTCCATCACAAATGTACAACAATAATGTATGTAATTAAAAAAAATTAACTACAATCCACAAACTGTGCTGGCCAGTGTCACAAATGAGAGTAAGTGCACGGCACACACATCAGCAAACAATTAGTAACATTCATTAATAAGGCCAGGATGAAGGTATTCACAAAATAAAATTGTATTATTAACATGAGAAAACTCTTTCATAAATAATGCCTCCAAATGTACATGTGAAAAACAAGGCACTAGGGGCCAGATGTATCAAACTTTTTTGGATTGGCAAACGGTGCGCATCACAATAATCGGCTGTTTGAGAATGCAAAAATGCCTTTCACGATGTATGAAAGGCATTCCAAGTGCAAATATAAGGAATTGCTAAAATAGCAATTCCTTGCAGCTCCGATATGAATTTGCGGGTCACATTATGCGTATCGCAAATAGCAATATGATTTAGCCAATAAATGTTGCGAGCTGCAAAATCATGTCGCTATTTGCGATACGCAGAATGCAATTTGCAAATTCCGTCTCGCAATGCAATGCATCAACAATTTGCAAATAGCGATTATTCTCAAAATGGCCTTTTGCATGTGCAATTTACCACAAAGTGAAATCAGGTGATAACCAGGTGCAACCTATATAGAGAGGCCCAAAATGATTCAGCCTCTTTTCCACAATGGCTGCACTCTACGTCATGGCGAGGAGGATGAGGCTCCTGGCAAGTATGAAGAGAGGGAGGAGGAGACAGGAGCGCATTTTTAGAGTGTGCATTACCCTTTTTGACCAGACAGAGGAGGAGATTTATGAGAAGTACAGGTTGAGCTCAGCCATGATACTTGACCTGATAGCTAATATACAACCCACACTGCAGCGCAACACACACAGGACCAATAGCATACCCACTCATGTGCAGGTATTATGCTCCCTGCACCTACTAGCCTGTGGGAGCTATCAAGGGGTTATAGCAGCAGCTGGAGGGGTCTCACAGAGTGCTGTCCCACGATTATCAATGCAATGCTGAGCAACATCCAGCAGCACATGCGATTCCCCAACACCCCACAGGAATTACTACAGACAAAATTAGATTTCTACCAGATTGCCCAATTCCCACATGTAATGGAACACATGTAGCTATCTGTCTGCCAGCGGCCACAGAGAATGTTTATCGGAACCGTAAAAATTCACATTCCATGAACATACAAGTAATTAGCAATGCCTCCAACATTATTACAGATCTCATGGCCAGATATCCAGGTAGCACACATGACTCCTACATCTTTCGGCACAGTGGAATTTACACAAGACTACTAGCTGGGGAGTTTGGTGAAGGATATCTGCTGGGTAATGTAATAGTTGACAATGTCGCATTGATGAAAATGTAACGTCACGTACAACAAGTACTCATATTATTCTCCTGTCATTCCAGGAGACAGTGCGTACGATGTGTGGTCATTCATACTGATGCCCTATCTGAATCCTGCAATGCCAGCTGAAAGGAGGTATAATGCTGCTTACAGGACAACCCGCAGTGTTGTGGAGAGGACCTTCGGCCTGCTGAAGAGCCACTTCAGATGCATACACAAGAGTGGTGGTGCACTACAATACAGCCCTGAAACAACATGCAAAATCGTGGCTACACGTATTATGTTGCACAACATTGCCACAACGAGGGGCATACCTGTGGAACCCACCGAGCTGGACTCCGATGAGGATGGGGATCCCTTGCCACCCCTTCACCCAGTAGACAGAAGTAGTGCAGCAGAGGGCAGACAAAGACGTGCTGATATCACGCGCAACCATTTCTGATTAAATTAATGACAATACCACGTCTATTATATGTATTACTGTAGGTAGCATCTTTATTGCCTTGACTTCAGGTAAAATATGTGTGATTAGGACATAGCTATGCATTATACACAACCAAGTGCCAGTAACAGTGTCACACTATTAGCATCATAGTATAACTGTTTTGCTACATGTTAAGCTAGTCCCCTACACCCCTCATCATTACTTCCTACGTCCACGCACTCCACTCAGTTGCCTCGGTGGCACCTCTTGTAGCGGGATCAAAGACAGTACTGTGTCTGGTTCTGCAACGTCTAGGATCCATCAAAGGGGCTGTGATACTGTGGAAGCTAGAGACCTTCTCACTATCCCCACCACCCAGTTTGCTGTTCATGGCACTCTGTGCTGCCTACATTGTCTCCAAAACATTGGTTATTTCCACCAATTCTTGTACAGCGTCCCGACTGCAATGTGCCATCTCCACTTGTGTGCCCACAACACGTCATGATATCAAGGCAGTTGAGGTAGAGAATCTATTGACAGAGCTGCAGAACCCATCCAACCTGCCCATCAATTGGTAATGGCACCTATGGTTGCTGACATGCTCCTGCTGAATCACAGTGCAGAGTTCCCTAATGGCATTTGTCATCTCCTTTGTGTTTTCTGCTGCTGTTTGCTGTCCCTCATGCAGCTTGCACATGTTTCCATTGTCATTGTCATTGTGAGACTCAAACTGCCTGTGTATTGCGCCCCTGTTATGATCGATTGACACCAACTGCCTGTGCATTGACCTCATGTGTTTAATTTGCAGGTGCTGCACTTTCAGCATGGAAGCTTCAAGGCCACCAAAGAGTGATAAGCCCCCACCATCCTCAGTGCACTGCCTGCCTCCTTCATGACGCTTCCTCAGGAGGGGAGTGGACTGAGGCTGGGGCGGGGACTGCTGTCTTACTGTGATTCTAACTTCTAAGTGTGGTGTGGATTCATCATCTGGCATTTCATCAGAGTCCAGGTTACACTCTAAGAGAGGTAGCGCTCTTGCCCTGTGTCTAGTTGGTGCATTAATGAAGGACTCACTGGTGTTTGAGTCGGACTGTGGCTGTGTTTCGCTATCCCCCACATTTCCACCTTCTGCTGCGTCAGGGCACGGTGAGTGAGTTTGTCCCAAAAAGTTTGCCGTGGTTCCTGACCATCTCCTCAGTGAGCACCCCCAATTCCTGCTCACTGAATTTATTTGAGCCTGTGCTTCCTGTTACCTTTCTCCTTCACATTCCCATCAGTGGCCATGTTCTTGTTTGGTCCGGGCTGGCTCACAAGGCTTCCTACCTGGTGCTGGGCTCTGTCTCTCTGCCTGCTCCTGTGGGTGTGGCTCCTCGAAACAGCATGGGCTGACTCACTTCCTGGTTGTGATGTCATCAGGCTGTTCCGGTTTGCCGTTTTCACAATTTGCGACTTACAAATACCGATTCCCAATTTTTTGCGATTCGGTATTTGCAACTCGCAAATTGCGTTTGCGAATTTTAAGAAATCGCTATTACCAACTCGCAATTTTCATGCATTCCATTTTGCATTTCTAAAATAGCGATTTCTTAAAATTCGCGATTTAAGAAATGCAAACCAGGAGCTTGAAACATCCGGCCCTAGGCCTGTAGTGCAGTGTGTTGGAGCATGCCCACAACTTCTCCTTATGCCACTGCCAAAATAAACCTCCTCTAGAAGGGGCATCTATGGGGCAGAGAGCAGGCACCACAATGATCTTTCTGGAAGGGGGGATCCTTGGGTTTGAGCTGGTGGATTTGGGTATAGGAAGTGTGGGCTTGGGTTTAGGAGTAGTGGGCTTGGATATGGGAGCAGTGGGTTTGGTAAGGGGCGATTGGGATTTGGAAGGGGTGTAAAGATGTTTGGGAGGGTGGAATTACATTTAGGATGGGTGGGGTGGGGTGGGGTGGGATGTGGAAGGGGTGGTTTGGACTGTGGGGGGTGGTTTGGGAGGTGGAAGGGCTGCAAAGACATTTGGGAGAGGTGGTATTGGGTTTGGAAGGGGTCATGGCTGGGGCAAAAAGTAGGTCCTCTTTTGGAAAATGAGTAGGGTGGTTTTCAGGGAGTTTGAGTTGGTGGGTTAGAGATAGTGCCTTCGTCTGTTGTGCATGTGTCTGTTGAAGCTGTGGGTGTCTGAGGGTCTGGTGTATGTGCTGTATGTTTTGAATTGTGTTCATACTGATTTTCTGTTGGGTGGGTGAGTGTGGGGATTTGAGGGGGAAGCCTTTTTTTATCGATTGCCTTGTTGTATGGACGGGCCTTGGAGTTCACAGTCAAGCTCACCTGGTTGCTGGTGAGCCCATCCATCAGCCTTCTGCTGCCCTGAGCCTGAGTGTTCAGTAATCGTCAAGGAATCTAAACAGCAGTAGGATAACTGGTGATTAGATTACTTGCAAGAGAGCTTTATGTTTTGTCTAGTCACAGTTTTGCCACATTATGAAGTAGTGCAGAGGGATCATGTGGTTGCTGCAAAGCATCACTGGTAGGGTTTACCACTTCAGGGGAAAAAATGTGTCCATATTTTTACAATTCAAGATTGTGTAAAGGCCTGGCCATGATAATTATAACTTACATGCAGCACCCTGCAAAAGCAATGTTCATTTTCAACAAGGCTTTACTTTCTTTGTTCCATCGGTCAGGCATGATTAAGGCAGCTCAAGAACACATTTTAAAGTGCCTTCTTGTTATGCTTACTGTTAAACTTATATGGTGATGAGAGAAAAAATATTCTCTTTCAGTGATTTTACTAATTTATATACTGACTGGGACTTTAAAATACTGCTCGTGTCGGTAAAAATCCGACCAGATGGACACTCTACTTGTAAGCTGCAGATCCCAGATTTGTAACGTGTGTAGATCGCTCAGTGAGTTACTTTGTTTGTCTCAGATGTCCCTTATTTACTTTCAGCTAATAAGTAAGAATCATTTTAATGTAGCACAGTGAGCTATGAACTGGCATCAAGGAGATGCATGCAAACTGAAAAGCATAGCATTAGGCCTTTTAATTTTTTCCACAAGCTTTCATTGCCCCAGGATTGCTAAAAAAGGCTTGCTTTAGGTAAAAATAAAGTCTAATTAGCTCAGGCAGCCACTGCATTATATTTTAAATCCCGACTTTGTGTTTCTCCAGAATAAGCACTCTTAACCAGTGCCTAATTTGTCAGTGTAGTCCACCGGCACATATTTTTGGGGACCATCACATATTTTTCCTCATCAGATATTGACTGTAAGAGAGATAAAAACACACAGAAAAACTGTCACAAAGGGAGAAAGCATGGGCTGGCAAAAGTGAAATAAAGCGTCAGCAGTGTCTGCTAGTGGTTATCCACTACCAGACACTGCTGCCCCTCTATTTCACTTTTAATAATGACCTGAGGTATGCAGCCTCTGTATGTGGGGTGCCGATTCTTAACAGCGCCTCTGGGGCAGAACTTTGAACACTGGCCTTCATTATTTTAAAAATTAAGCACTGTTCTTACCATATAATGTTAATCATTGAATTATGTAAAAACCTCTGCAACATTGGCTTATACTCTTTATTTCTAGAATGATTGTAAGCACTCATTCGGACATACATTTAACAATCTTACAGTACATGCATACCTCTTGCATATAGGGGATAGAAAAAAGTCAAAAACCTCACTCCAATTATTGTGTTGCTTAAGCACCTATGAAGTGATAACAAGCTGAATGTTTGTTTACCTTCATTGCATAAATATTTAGCTGTTACTCTCCAGATAGCACTGAGTCAAGGCAGGACTCCAATGAAAGGAGGGCTGATGCCCCATTAACTGAGGCCATTGTTTTGGGCCTAAATGGAAGTGAGAATAAGAAACCCCTACAGGTTGCTGTTCCTAAAGTAAAGCAGACATAGGTGGTCATTATGAAGACGGCGGTAACAACCACTGTGTTCATGCTGGCGGTCAAAACACTGACTGCCAGCGACCCCGGATCCCCGCCGGCCAAATAAAGGACCTTTCTGTGGGCCGGCGGGCAGAAACATTGTTTCCACCCACCGGCCCACAGAAAGGCCTGGCCGGGACATTGACGGCGGATCCATATGGAGCCGCCGCTAGTGCCTCTGTGCGGCGGGTGCAGCTGCACCGGTCGCGCAGATCACTGCCTGAAAATCGGGGAGTGACCTGCGCGACGGGGCACTGCAATGGGCAGTGCAGGGGCACCCCCTCTGCCAGCCTTTCCCTGGTGGGATAACCCGCCACGGAAAGGCTGTTGGATCAGGAAACATTATCCACTCACCGTCAGGCTGCCTGACGGCCGAAGCCTGGTGGTGAGTGAGGGCTGCCGATGGGGGCCCTCACCATGTTCATTATGCAGCAGGTTGGCCCGCCATGCCGGATGGTGGTTTCAGTCTCCAACGCCGGCATGGCGGGCCAACCCACCGTGTTCATAATGAGCACCATAGTGTGGCTGCTGGTTAATGTGTTCTGGTGTCTGCAAATTACACCGGGACAAACTCAGTGTATTTCACTGATGCTGGCCCCAATCAATTTTAGACCAAGCTCAATAATAGCTACTAGATCGCCCTCATTTCCTGCGCTGATTAAAATAAAAATGTATTAAAGGAGTGATTGGAAACTTGTGCTGAGGAGATAAGGGCTGATGTGAGGTATGGAAATGGAGGATTTCAGGAAGATGTGGGGATAAAAGGGACTCTACAGCCCTACCCCCACTTCACCCAGATGGGCATGCAAACCTGGTTATGAACCAGCATCCTGTTGCACACGTGAAGCGCTACTTTAATTTGCAATTGGAATATATGTGACCATCAATCAGTGCACTCTGCAGAGAGGCCAAGGATTGCATTTGCATTTAGTCTCAACGCTTTAATGATCAATTGGCAGGCACTAGGGGAAGCCCGTACTGCCTTCAGTCGGAGGGCTCTCAACTGGCCCCATCATGAACACCCAACCAAAATCTGAACTTACCAGACACTGACTGTTGGGACTCAGTTCTGAATATGTACTAAACAATAGTCATATGTTGCAAGAAAATAAAACTACTGAAACACAACAACTGGAAAAAGCAAATTTTCTTTTGCTTAAGGTTAAGCATGGGAAATGTAAACAGGGACTGCTTTGCTGCCATGGATTATCTTAGGGTTTTTAAAGTTATTGTTGATAAATTGTATTGTGCTTTTGCCTTTAAAGTTGAGGACATGACTGCAGGTATCCATTCAAAGTCAGCTCTAAGACCCACACCATGCAAATTCCATTGTGGGTGATAGGTGTAGAGGAGGCTCATGAGATTGCGTAGGTCAGCGGTTGTGTGATAGCAGTACAGCCCAAATGGTGAAGTATAATGGATTGGGATGGGACGAGGGAAATGATGACAGAGACAGCAGTGCTGAGGGAGCCCCAATTTTTAGGTCTTGGGGAGAAGGCATGTTTGAAGAAAAGGGGCATTTTAGACACAAATCAAACAAGTTTGCTTCATGCCAAGTCCAAAAGCTTAAGCCTAGTTTTGGCTGAAGCACAAAGGCTACAACAAATGTCCTATATAGTGTTTAGTGCCAGTGTATTTAGTCATGATAAAGAACTTTGAAGTGGAGGCCAGGGAAGGGAATCGGTCAGTGTAAAGTCTCCTTCTGGTCTTTTCAGTGCGTTTTAACTGAAGGAGTGTGGGCCGCTCATCTTACTGAAAAAACTCTGGCAGCTCTCAAACAGGACACTTCTCCTAATCTATTATGGTTTCACGGGATCGGTCCATATTTAAGCACACTGACTACTTTCCTTCCTCAATGTTTATTTCTATTGTTGTCCCATACTGCCATGAATGCCTTTTAAGTGATGCTTTTTTGTTTAAACATCTTCAGACACAGATATAATGCAAACCTTGCCAAACAAGTCATAGTAGATCTTTTAATCATACATGTATTATTGAGTGATGTTCATCCCTTCAATGTTTTTTTTTCAGAGCCACACTGCTAAAATAGCTTTAATGTTCCCATTCTTAGATCACCTTAAATGTCGATTATAATCTGCTCTTGTAGATTTAATTCATGAGTGCCAGCTTCATGTAGTGACAGAAGTGTCAATTAGAAGGTCACAGTGGGGAGTGGTTTCCAAAATGAGTGTTTTTAATATTTCATAGAGGATTGGCATGCTTGCAGAAGTCCATTGGTGCTCATTGTACTTCCTCCATCTACATATATATTGAATAGACTTTAGAATTATCCTTGAAATGTTTTCTGAAAGCTATTTTTGCGTAACTTGAGAGTTGCATTTTTGGACTGATACTGCTCTACCTTGGACTGAATTTGGGCTTTGGATGGGTCTCAGAATATGGCAACACTGCACAGACTATAGTTCTTGGCTTCCAGAAGATGTGCCCAAGCTCTACCCACCCTGTGTATAGGAACTCTGAACTGTGAGCCCAGTGCTAGTGCAAACTCAGCTTGTCCCTTTGTAAGGTACAGTTTTATTCTTAAATTAACCAACTCCAGTTGTAGCTTTCGGCAACCTTGAGTGTTGCGAGTTATTTTTTATCTTGAATTTTGCAATGAATCACAGCAATCCTTGAAATGCCTGTCAATTGCCATGTAGATGAGGAACACAAGTAGGGGCTACCGCTCATTGCCAATTTGTAGTAGGAATCACACTGCAATAATAGTCTTTATGTGGGTGTTTACTTAAGTATACTGGGAGAGTAACGAGAGGCAGGTCAGCGCCCCTTCAGCCTGCAGACGTCTGTGTGCTGATTCTTAGAGCCACTCATGCACCCACTTACGCATTCATACAATCAGTTACAGTCACTGGATGATGTCATCAGTGATGTCATTTGAGATGTCTTGAGTTATGTAATCTGTGAGTTCATAAGCAGTGCATTGGGGGGCGCAAGTTATAGTTAGCTAAGGTAACTATAACTGGTGAATTTCTCTGAAATGTGAGCCTAATGAGAGTGTCCCTCTAACCTTGAATTTGTATGTTTTTTTAAAAAAAATTCTATTTCCTCACTATAATGTCCCTGTAACCTTTGTTTTTTTTCAGTGAATTTGTATGTTTTTTTTTTAAGTATAGTAATATTCGTTACTATATGTTAATTCAACCACTGCCATACATGGCCGCCAGGCCCTAAGGCCAACCCCCTATAGGCACCCAAACCTGCACCGTGCATGGCCTTCACCCATGCGTAGGGGAGGTTTTTCGCAAGACCTGGCCTGCAGCCAGACCCTGCAGCCAACTCCCCCTATCCACTGAACCCCATGCTGTACACAGGCCTTTGGCTGTGCACTGCAGGAGGTGGCCTCTGGGTGTTAGAATTGATGTGAGATGGTGTATCTGGGGGTGAGTGGTTTTGTGAGTGGGTGCATGAGTGTCTGAGTGGGTCTGTGAGTGGTTGTGTGAGTGTCTAAGTGGGAGTGTGACTGCATGCGTAAGTGTCTCAGTGGGTGTATGAGTGACAGAAAGAGAATGAAAGAGAGTAAGAGAAAGAGAGTGAGAGTGAGAGGGAGACAGATGCTTTTTTAGGCTTCGATGTATGATATACTTAAAATGACATATTTTTTTTAATTTAAAAATGTATTTTAAGAAGTAAAATCACCTATAATTGTTTATTTAAATATTTGAAATAAAAAAAAGGGAAACGAGTCCAGCTGGACTCAAACTCTCAGTGCTCAGTGTGAGTATTTTTCTTCATGTGTGTGAGTACTGTGTGACTACAGTGGTATTGCAAGAGCTTTATATGTCTCCTAGTTCAGCCTTGGCTGCTGAGCTACAGGTACCCCTAGACAGCCTGGCTTCTAGACACTGCTACATTTCACTAATAAGGGATACCTGGACCTGGAATAAGGGGTAAGCACCTTTGGTACCCACTACAAACCAGGCCAGCCTCCTACACTGACCACCAGAGCTAAGGGGTCAGGGTGTTAGTACCCCAGCCCCTTTTGTATTTTTTTTTTCTGGGGTTCAGCTTCAGCTGAGTCCCAAGATGGCTGACAACACTTCTGTTGCTGAAATGTTATCAGCCAATCAAATATCTGCCCGAGATCGGAAGGGGTTGCGAATCCTTTGTGACCCTTTATATTCAAATTTGGATTTTCTTACATTTCGCAAAAACTACTGAATGGAATAACACTAAATAACAAAAAGTTTGCTTTCTGAACTAAGAGCTACCTTTCTGCCAAATTTAGTGTAATTCTGTCATGTTTGGGCACTTTCGCCTTTCAAAATCCCTTTGGAAAAATGAGTGTGAAAAGTGTTTTGGGCCCTCCCCCACTTTGTTTCTCGATGCTGCTTGATAGATCACCCTAACACTTGCCTGGCAGCAGCTCATGTGAGCGACAAATGTTTTTGGAAAAGTTCATGAAGATTCGTCAGCTGGCGCCAAAGATATAAACAAGTGAAAAAATGCTTCTACTATAGAAACTATAATAAATATATGTATATATATATATATATATATATATATATATATATATATATATATATATATATGACCTACTGGTGGCCGCCAGTAGGTATAGTTAGGACCTGGTTTCTGTAGAAAAAGCTGTTTTTTGCTTGTCTATATCTTTGGTGCCATTTGACGAATCATGAAATTTTCCCCAAAAATTAAAGTTACGTGAAGTACGTCTGGAAAAAAAAGCAAGTGTGGGCTGCTGCGCAAGTTTCTTTGAAGCCACCGGGTAGGCTAGGTCCCAGTAACATTGGAATTATCCCTACAGCCCCGGGGACTGCCACCTCCCTGGGGTACCAATCAAAAACAGTGCAGGAGGGTCACACAGACCCGGCGACCACCACCTCCCCAGGGCTCTAATCTAATACATTGCGGGGGCCACTTGGCCCCTCTGCAGCCCTGGCGGCCACCACCTTCCTGGGACTCTATTCTAATACATTGCAGGGGTGCCCAGCCTCCCGCAGCCCAGGGAACCACCATCTCCCCAGGGCCACATTCCAATACATTGCGGGGAGCTGCCCGACCACCCCCCCACAGCCTTGGGGACAGCCACCTCCCCTAGGCTACAATAAAAGAGAGAATGGGGGTCCATTTCATACCCCTGTCCCCAGGGACCACCACCTCACTGGGGCAATGTTCGTTGGAGAGGACCTCTCATTGAGCCAATAATGGCCCCAGGGCTGGCTCCTGCTATGTCCTGGGGTGCCCACCCCCTGCTGTGCACAGGCGAAAACCATGTGCAGCGTGGTGTTGGGTAGATATAGGTATTGAGCACAGGGCCTGGCCTGTGGCAAGGCTCTGCAGCCAACCGCTATATCTCCCCTACACGAAGGTCATGCGCAGTGGTGGTTGGATTAATGGATAGTAATGAAAATTACTTTGTAAAAAACTTAGAAATTCACTTAAAAAAACAAAGGTTACAGGGAGTTTATGGTTAGGGTCACATTTTAATCATACCAAACCATAGAAATTCACCTGTTGTAGTTAGAGTTATCTCAAGTAACTATAACTTGTGCCCTAAGCTACCTATAACTTGCACCCTCGCCGTGCACTGCTATTACCTCATGAATTATGGCACTCAGGACATCTTTGATAACAGCATTGATAATATCAATGTAATATTTGCAGTGCAAATTTTTGATGAAAAAACTGGGCATGGCATGGGTGTATGTTATAGTTACCCTCAGCCCCATTGTGGACCCCCGGCCCAGGGACCACTACCTCCTCAGGGCTATTTATGTTGGGGGGGCCCACAGCACTCCTCATGGGACCAGTGATGGTCCTAAGGACCGCCACCCCACAGGGCCGTTTCCTGTTATGCCTTGGGGTCCCCACCACAGGACATAGCTGTTTGCTTTGACAGCTCCCACCAAGTCGGAGCAAACACTTCACTTTCTGCAAGTGAGAGCCATCAAACAGCTCTCACTTCCAGGAAGTGAAGTTTTTCACCTATTTCCGTGCGTGGAGCTGCTATTTAAAGCTCCTTCATGCTTCTGGGAGAAATACAGTATGTGGGAAGTTGTCTAGGACCGTAGGATCTTGAGTCTCCCCCTACGGTCCTGTCATTCTGTCTTTCTCTCTCTCTTCCATTCCATAATGGGATGGAAGAGCGAGAGATTGTCATTGCATTGGTCTCTTCAAAGATAAAGACTAGAAATATGTTTGGTATGATTTTTATAATTACTTTTGGATGCAGAGTGGAACAGAGTCATTTCTGGGCTAATGGTCAAGGTCTTGTGCTGTTACTCAGTAGGCTGAAGAGTTTAAATCCTAGTACTGCATGGCAGTATGTTTGTTTATTTACTAGTGTTTTAAAATATCTCATTCTAAGCATATCATTCATCAAAGCCTAAAAAAAAACCTTGATCAATCTCCCTCTCACTCTCTTTATTTACAAAGTAGGGATAACAGAACTAACCTAGTACTAAGAATTTTACTAAGCAACTCCAGTAACATATATTTAATCTACAATGAAGGGCAAGTAGTTCACTTAGCGCCAAATCACACTTGTATTCTGCAGATAAAGCATGTTTTACTTCATTAAAGAAAACTCTTGCAGCTATGGAGAGAGCTATTTTGGAAGAGCACTCTTTGGAGCAGGGGATACTAATGACTGTGATTTCTCCTATTCCTACATTAGAAGTGACCACCAAGGCAAGCGTTCCTAATACGTGAGTGCTACACCTGAGATGGGTGCAGTTGGCCTTTAGGTTAAGTGCAGTGGATGTAAAGTTTGAATGTAATCCGACTCTGGATGCAAGCCTTTCTCTAATATGAGAAGAATATTCCTAAGACTCCCCAAGCCTTAACCATTGAATTACATGAGAGCATGTTCTATATAGATGGCTGTGCACAATCTGGGGGCGGTACTAAAGAAAAGTACTCCGCAGCAGTGCAGGGTGTAGTTAAAGATTGTGAATTCCAAACACAGCACTTTCACAATAGAATCCTTCATGACAGCACTACACAACATGCAAAAATATAAACCTTGGTACTTGCATTACAGAAGGCTGACCCATCAGTTCCTGCAATAACAGTGTCTGATTCATCATTCTGCATGTAGAGATGCAATGCAGATTTGAACCATTAGTGCCTGAACACATCAAAGGATGCAAAAGGGAAAACAATTAAAAATATACAACTCTGGGAAGATTTAGATGTCTTAAAAGACAAGCTTCTACTGCTCCAGTGACCTAGATAACCCTGGGAAGGCGGCAGAAGGAAATGAATTTGACCTGCACCAGCATTTAAATCTGTTACAGAACGTCTAATGGGTCAGAGACAAGCTATCGATTTTGAAGCATCCTGCAGCTGCTGCTGGAGGAAATAAGGTATCACCAGCCGCAGATGGGTGGGTCCCCATCTAGGTGATCTAGTTCAAAAAAATATCCAGGATAAATAAGCCTCTGGGTCATCCTACAGACCACTTGTTCCAGTTTTTGGGGTAAAGGTTGAGCAAACTGTAAAGCTGCCTCCATTGTCTGGTTCAAAGAGAAACAAACAGGTGTCCATTAACCATATTAAAAGCTCTATGAGGCTTATTCTGCTGGGCGGACCCTCCTGGATACCGAGAAGGATTCATAGTAGAGCCTGGCAGTCTCTACCTACTCAGCCAGGGATACCTGAGCCTACTGAGGCTCCAGCATTACACAAAGGGATTAGTTGCAAGAATCTGATGCTGCACTTTCCACAGCACCAATGCCCATCAATGCAGTAGTTTACTATGAACCCCGCACAAATCAACATCGACTGAGTTGATCCCTTTTCAGAAAGCGATGCTTTATGAGCATTAATGAGTTTTGCACAAATGTCCTTTCGGCTTACTCCCCTGTTACTTGCTATCATTGAATTCTTCTTTCTTACATTGGTTTTGCCAAGTACTTGATACCACCACAGTCCCATGTTTGGATTGCTGCAGAACTGTTTCTTTTCATTGTGTGGCTGATAAAGCTGCTAGTACTGAATAGACATTATATCCCTGAAAGAACTGATTCACAATCTGTGGTCCAAGCACTGCAGCCACATTTTTCTTCCCACAGAGCTTGACAAGATCTCTTTGCTGAAAACAGTACAGCTTATTCTGTGCCCAAGGACCACGTTTTGGAAACAGTTCCTTTTCAGGGTTTGGGACCCACTGAGACATTGCAATGGTATATGTTTTGAAAATTTCAATGAATGATGTGATTATTCCTGGATCTATTTTAGATGACGGAGACAATGAAACTGTAAAAAGACTGATGTTTGATTTGTAAGCAAGTACAATTCTTAACAAGTAGGTCCCATATGTGAATGCATTAAAGTACAAAGAAATGTATTGTTTTCTTCATTATGGATATAATTATATACACCAAACAAGCTATCCCAGAGAAATATGTATTTACACACAGTGGGAGCAGTGAGACACACCACCCACCCCTTAGTAGTCATCCACATTCCTTAAAGAAATTCCCATATTTACAGAGTGGGGGCAGGTCCCCTCCCTCAGCCTTCTAATTTTCACAACATCCACAACAACGTCTGAAAAACCTAATTAATAACAACAAACTGATTCAGAGAAGTTTAATGATAATTTATCGATACAGAGATAGGAGCACTGGGAAGAAACATTGACTAGTAAAATATTTGCAAGATAAAGAAGCCCTATCCTGAGCATGCATTATACACTGAGAAATTACTTTCCTGAATAAAACAATCAAGCAGACTTGGGGGAATATTTATACTCCATCTGCGCCTATTGTGCGTCAAAACTTTTGATGCACAATCAGCGCAAACGTTGCCCTGTATTTAAACTTTGACGCCTGAGCCAGCGGACGACAAAATTCCGCTGTGTGCGTAATATTTTGGATGCGGCAACCCGCCTTGCGTTAATTATATGCAAGGTAGGCGTTCCTGTCCAAAAAATGGCTTAAAGGGCCGTGTGTCGTATTTATGCTCGCGGGCAAAAATGACGCACGGCCGGGAGGCGGAGCCAGAAAATGACGCACAGCCCGGTTTGCATCAAAAATTAACGCCTGGGTCAGGGCAGGTGTTAAAATGGGGCAAACACACCTGTATTTCATCAGAACACACAGAACACACAGCAGAGCAGCAGAGCAGCAACAGGGAGCCATGGAGGTGATTCTAATCCAGCGTGCACGCAGACGCAGAGCCCAGCAGCAACAACAGCAGCTACAACAACACCAGCAGGGACCCCAAAGGCAGCGCAGAAGGCAGGAGAGGATATTCCGCCCAAGAACAACCCTTCAGGGCCTCAGGGAACACGACATCATACAGAGGTACTGGTTGAACTGGCAGGCCATTCAGCAGCTGCTGTGCAACATTGAACAGCAGTTGGCCCCCACTTTGGTGACACCCCGCACCATCCCAACAGAAACAAAGCTGCTTGCCGTCCTTCACATGCTGGCAAGTGGCTCTTTCCAAACAACTGGTGCCCTGGTTGGCGGAATATCACAACCATCATTCTTTTTGCCCAAAGTACTGGATGCCATCATTCGACTGACACCCCGCCACATCTGCTTCCCTAACACACTGCAGAAGCAGCAGGAAACAAAACAGGGGTTCTACGCAATCAGTGGCTTCCCACACGTCCTTGGTGCAATCGACTGCACACATGTACGCCTTGTGCCACCTGCTGCAAGTGAACACCTCTACCGCAACAGGAAGCACACACATTCCATCAACGTGCAGGCCATATTTGATCAGCAGGGATTGATCACCAACATCGTGGCTAAATATCCTGGGAGTGTACATGACTCATACATCTTCCGTCACTACACCATCAATGAACACTTCCAGGATGGACGGTATGGCAATGGACCACTTGTTGGTAAGTACAAAAACCTACTTATATACTCCCTGCACAGCAACCCTCTAGGACACACAGCACATACACCACAACAGCAACATGTGAACAGGAACACACTGAGGTCGTGACATCACTAGCCATGTTTCTTAAGTCACCATTGAACCTGTCACACGTTGGAAATTACTGTACAGCCTAATGTGAAGACGTCAATGAGTGTGGTTGCCTAAATGTCACCTTGCAAATTGTAAGTGTCCCAATGACCTTTACATTAATACATTGCATAAGTTTCAAGGTATGGGATGTCCAGGGTACTTTGATATGAACGTGTTAACAACACTTTCAATTTTAACTGTGCATAGAACTATCATCTCACCACCAGTGAAGACACACAGACACCTGTATCACAAGTCACAATGCTAGGGAGGGCACACTGTACTGCAAATCCCAAAACATACTGCTGACAAACGGTTAGCAGACCAACACTCGTTCAGACAAGGAAACAACACAATGCAGATGGTACAGCCTACAAGCATAGGATGTCACATTAGTACACAAAAGAGTCACAGACAACACAAGACAACTACTGCCATTAAAGGTCTTTTCAATAGTGCCAGCTACATCAACATGATCCCATTCATTTTCTCTTGCAGCTGATCAGGAGTATGGCATCCAGCCATGGATTATGACACCATTTGGCAACCCAAGTACAGCTGCAGAGCGTGCATACAACGAGGCCCATAGGAGGACTCGCAGCATTGTCGAGCGGACCTTCGGCATCCTCAAGTCAAGGTTCCGCTGCCTCGACATCACTGGTGGTAGCCTCCTATATTCCCCCGAGATGGTCTGTAGGATCATCCTCACATGTGCAATATTGCACAACATTTGTATCAAAAGAAACATTCCCCTCCTGGAACCAGAGCCACACATGCCTGAAGAGGAGGAAGAGGAGGATGCTGGCCTGCAACAGGAGGGGGAACTACAGAACACAGCTGCTGGTATATTCAGGCAGCAACAGATTGTAAATAATTTCTTCTGAATATGATCACCTTCACCACTTTAGTTAACTAATTTAAATAAACACCTATTATAATCACCCTATCATGGTCTGGCTATTCCTTTTTGCACACCTTCATCTCTACTTATCAGAATAAGAGTGTTGCCTCATGGAGCATTGCTGAGATACTGAGTAGGACATGGAACATCCTAGAGCTAATGTGATGCCTAACATACAATGGTCACATACACACACACTCTTCATGACATATATCATGTACATATCTCCTTTGAAGGCCAATAACCACAACTATTTCACACATACATGTTGAAAGCAAGGTCCAACGCAGCATATGGCACACAACTATGACACCATCACTCAATAAGGGGAAAACAAGCCTCATACATGAGGCAGTCAATGTTCTTTGGCATCACTAACAGAAATGTCTGACAAGACCCTTGACAGCAGTTAGTCCAACTGCATCCAATATTTGCAAGGAATATCTGTGACTAGAGTTCCATATAAGCAGAACATAGACAGCACAAGTGCCACACATATGACATGCATTGCTCACATGACATTCCATGCACATGTCAGCCCATTTCCTAACTCCTGACACACCCATGCACCTGGTCACAACCCACCTGTCGGAAGAGGTCCCTTGAATACTAAAATGTGTACCCTGATAATACCTCCTCTACACACACAGACCAACATTAGCAAACCAGTGTGCTACACCCTTTCCTAAGGTATGCCATTGTCATATAACATCTGACTGCATGGACGTCTGGTCAATTTATACACCTTCTTCTAGTTTCAAAGCCCTGTTAGCACATGTAGATTGCTTCCCCTTGTGAAAATGTCTGTTGGCCCTTAGAATGCAAGTCTCACCTACAGGACTGGTGAGAAACAGATGCAGCCCACACCTGTGATCACCTCCATGCACACCACACATTTAAAAAAGCACTGCCCCTGATCATGCTTGGAACAGCATAGGAGTTGCCATTATGTCAAATACATGTCAACCATTGATACTAATTAAGCCGTGTAACACAGCCCTTGGGTTCATTTGTCACCTTCAAAAACACAGGACGTACACAGTTTGACATGTCAACTGTCTAATTTGTCCTCCAAACAGTCTCAGTCAGACCACTGATTATGTAACTTGTCCAGTAGCTGGCTCCTGAATCACCTTGCATTCTGTCAGCCTGACTGGCAACTGTCTGTGCGTCACACTAAAGTATCCCTGTGTCTACATATGTACCACACGTGCGTAAGCAAACCTCGCATTCATCAGGGGGCATTGGGCATGGGCTTCTTCCATGCATACCCAAATACATTGTATAGCATCATCTGCCTTTTAACTGTACCATTTGAGTTACGTCCTCTTGGAAATGCAAAATTCATGGCCCATCCCTTGTCTGGGTTGCATATATGCATGAATGACAAAGTGTGACAGTGTCCCAGGGTCATAGGCAGGGATTGGGTACGGGGCTTTCAGCACAACCAGCAACCTCTGATAATGTCCATGAATAATACACATATGTCAGAACCATGACAGTTCACACACAGCATCACAGTGCGCACAACATAGTGATGGGCCGTGTGTGGTGAATAGCTGCGATAATAAACAGCACAGAGGCTATGATGTTCCCAGATGCAGTGGGAAGTGCAGAGGCCAACCTGTGTACAAATGTTGTAATGACACCTGCCGGAACATGACAATTGAGACATTATCTCACTCAGCACACCAAGGTTGCCCTGTTGACTGTCTCATTACACGTCTTTAGTGACAGGGTGGGACCATCCACATGTTGGTTCACATGTCCACATCTACTTTACTCACATTGATCAACAAAGTAGTTACAGGAATAGCTGCCACTGACTCATGATGAGTCCTGGTCCGAACTGTGACAAATTACACCCCAAACAATCTACAGGATCATCATTGGACCACACACATGAACAAGACACCTATGTGCAATTGATGACTGGAAATATGTGGACACGTGCTGTCTTGTTTGCTGGTCCACCACAGCCACTTGATAGTTGGGGCTTACTTCTATGGCCTCAACTGTGGTGTCATCATACATATGAGATTGACCCTTGTCTGTCTATGCAAACAACATGGTACCCACTTCCTCAATGCATGTGTATGACTCACTGTGGGATTCATCAACTAGTGCCTAGGAAGCTCTTACAAATACTCTAGGACATAGGATGATGAAAATGTGGACCATTGACATGAACATGCGTCTGCCATCCATCTGGTGCATGCTATGTCACATGTGGTGTCTACGTGACCCTAAAACTTGGAAGTATACTTTACGTGTGTTGTTACATGTATGACTAACACATGCCCTTGCTCATTTTAAATTTGACTTGCATCTTAGGATTGGACACATGGACGTCACATTCATACAACCATATGTACAATTATGCTTCATGTGATATACACACACACTTGGTCAACCAACACATTAGTTGTCAAAGCACACACTTTGAGCCAAAGAAATTTAGGTATTGTACATATGTGCGTCACAATGCTATCCTCTCCTTATGACAAACATGCACAATTTGTGCCACACATATATGTAGGCCACACTTATGACCATCTATGACGTCAGCCAACTGTAAAAATACTGTGAAGGGTGTAGTGGATGATGTTGCCCCTGCAGTATGATGTCACACATATGAACATAAACCAAAAACACCATACTGTCTTCAATTAGCCAATCTCTGATGTGTTCCAAATGTAAAATAACCAAAAAACAAGTAAAAATGCCCCAAACCAGTTAATGCACTGTAATTTTGACGTCCCTAGCGGTGTGCATCATTTTTTGTTTACCAAAACTGTATTTGCATCATTATTTTTTGACGCACAGGAGTGAAATTTAGCCCGCATCCAGATATTTGTACAGTCCATGTATCATTATGTGAATGCGGGTTAATATTCACGTCTGTGCGTAAAAATAAATGGCGCAAATACAGTTTTGTGCAACAAAAAATGATGCATAATGCGAAAAAGGCGGGACTTTTCATACAGGAAGTGATGTAATAGGATATCCTGTTTACAGATCATGTACAGTGGGTGTACTTTCACTTTCACTTTGCAGTCTATGATCCTTCTAGAATGTGTGGCTGTGTAGAGAGTGTTGTCCAGAGATTTTGTGCTGTATTTGTCCTGTGTGCTATCTGTAAAGTCCTTTTGTGAAATAAATATTGTTTGTGTATACTGTAGTACTGTGTTTTGTCTACATTTGTCCATTTATCTTGTGTATTTCTTGTTGGTGGGAGTCTGTTGTGGGTAGTGTTAGTTTGGGGATAGTTGGGCTCTTTTAGTGTTTAGGTTTACTTTTTTTCTGTCTTTTTACCCCTACTTTCACCCTTTTCCCCTTTCTATTTATTTTACCCCTATTCCTTATCTTCATCTATAAGTATGTCTGGTAGGCCACGTATTGGCAGGATGGGGGAAGAGGAGCTGGGGGGCTTCATCTGGCTGGTGACACATTTCTTGCCGCTCATGATCTAGGCAGGGGGCAGGGTCAAACAGGGGTATCCGACAGAGGCACGCAGAATCCAGTGGGGAAAGGTGCTGCATCACCTGCAGCGTGTGTATGCCAGCCAGAGGAGTGACCATCAGCTGAAGCACCGGTGGGCTGATCTCATCACCAGGGAACAGGATCTCTTGGACCACCTGGGAATCATGATTGGTGGCACTGTTGGTGAGTACGACTATTGTTAATGTGCACGATTAAATGATCTGTAGTGACATCAGGGAATTAGTGCAATGTCTGCCAGCTAACTTGATGACTGTGTGTAATGCTGGGGAAATATAAGGGGATCATTTATGCACTATGGCAAGGATCACAATTGCTAGCTGTCAGGTAGCACGTGCTCCGCAAACTTGCAGGTAACTTTACCATGAAGGAAATTGGTGCGGCCTTTCTGTCAGCACAGCTAACAAAATAGGAGCCAATCATGTCTATAGGGTACTATTGACAGAGAAGTAAAGATGTACCAAAATTTAGGCCAACTATGTTGACGCAATTGCTAGACTGACTTTAGAATCACTACATGATGCTGAAAATGAGTGCTGCCTTCACGTCAATTGATAATAGCAAAGTGGCTCAGACATTGGTCTCATGTTAGTCTGGTGAGTGTGGAAGGAAAGCGTTCACAGAAGTACTATGAATGTGTGGGATTATTGTGTTTCTTGTACTTTTTGGATACATGTCAGTTCATAATTTGAAAACATCGTGAATAGGTGTAAGGTGCCCTCAGCTAACATCTTAAGATGTTTGTTGGAATTAGTTGAGCCACAATCCAAATATGGATGGCAGTCCAAGTGTATGCACATGGCTTCACATCTCCATGGTTGGTGCAAATCACCATAGCTTGGCCACATCAATTGACTATACTGTAACAACAGGATGGCTTACAGGAGTCCCTGCCCCTCCCTCTGTACATTGGGCCTATGTGCAATAAATGTGTCATGGCCACAAGGCATGTTTGACTGGTAATGCAGTCCTCAAGTAACCAGGCGTTGGATTTTTCTCTTGGATGCACATGATGAGACGATTACACTCCATATTTTTTAGTGCTCACCAATTATGGGGCAAGTTTGCAACCATATGATAGTTAGGGCCAATGTATGTGTGCAGATATGTGTGTAACTGTCACAGGATACCCATGCTATGTACAAGTTGGCTGTGAAATATCAGATGCAGTACCATCATGTCTGAATGGCTGCCATGTCCTTACTCAGCCTACACATTGTAAATGCATATGAAATTGTTGCACTGTGCACAGATTTTGAGCACATTTCTTCCTTCCATACCTTACAGGTGGACTGGCACCCTACACTGTGGGAGAGGTGGCGACATTTGAGGACCCCGACCACTCCAGTAAGTGTTGATATGTCTGTTATGTGTTGTGTTTGCTGGTTATGGACTCGTGTGAGTTGGACGCATAGCAAGGTGTAATGCGTTGGGCAAGATTTTCACTTGTTCCATGAGTGGGAATGCAGTTCTCACATGTTTTGAGTTTGCCAATGCGTATCCAATGGTATCATGTAGGGATTGTAGGACACCCCTGTAGGCCCCACTGTGAGTACAGGGGATAGTCATGTGTCTGACACTTGTATCACCAAGAGTCGCAATGGAAGTCAGCCCCTACTTAGTCAGCCTGTCAGACCCACATTCTCTAAGATTGGTAGAGCTAATAGCTTTCCAATAGACATCTGCTTCCCTATTTACCTACGTAAGTTTGAAACAGTAGGTAGAACCTCCTAGCAGCATGTACTTCCACATGTAGTGCATCAAGTCTGTGGAACCTGAGTGTAATGGCCTAGGTGTGCATGCAGTTCATGATCATGGGTGTTCTAGCAACTCTGTGTCTGATGTAAGTCAGGCCTCACTGGAAGTATATGTTGTGTACTAAGTTCTGCATTTCCTGACATGTCTGACCCTATGAGTGCTCTAGGGTTTGCTGACTCCTAATTGTAGATAGACCTTACCTGTGGTGTGTCTGTAGAGACAAACATGTGTGGAGTTGCCCATACACTCCTTGGTGTACATGTTGTTGGCAAATTATATTTGTGTATCCACTGCACCCCCTCAAACACGGCCATGGGTTTGTGAATGGGGTACGTAGTACTGATGCTACCAGTATGTTACACATACCTGTGAATAAGTGACGGTTTGGCTGCATACTAGTATACACACTCAGGTTTGGCACTTGGTACCATACTGGAAAGTCCAGTTACAACTTGCAGACCATGTGGCTTTAGTTTTGCTTTCCCTACACTTACATTTGTAGCCCGGCTCTTGGTGGAGGATATGCGGCATGATTCTTAGATGATAACTGTCAGAACTCAGATTGTAAATCAAAGCCAGTTGTTACCCATCTTGTGGGTTATGGATGTGCTTTGTGTGATGTCACCTTTGTTGTCTGGCCTGCCATATACTTCCTCAGGGACATTCAATGCTCTGTATCGTGATATGAGCTGTTACAAGTACAGTAGATGTAATGTCTGATTAACTTGCTGTGCCGTTTCACACAATGCAGTTACTAATGTAGCATATCTGCATTTGTCTTCACAGCAGCTAACATGACTCCAGACCGGGTCCGTGAATTTCAGTCCCGGGCCATCCGATACCAGCACATCCTGCTGGTGGAGTCGGGGTTCCGGAGGATGGCCCGGCGATATCGCCATGAACGTGCCTCCGGGGCATGGCGAGCCTTCCCACAGGGTGGGCCTACTTTGCCCACCACAGCCACCACAGAAAAACCACCAATCAGAGCCAGGTGG
The DNA here is from genome assembly GCF_031143425.1 of Pleurodeles waltl. Taxonomy (NCBI): domain Eukaryota; kingdom Metazoa; phylum Chordata; class Amphibia; order Caudata; family Salamandridae; genus Pleurodeles; species Pleurodeles waltl. Next base: position 52,221,107 of record NC_090446.1, on the reverse strand, counting down.
CCCCACCCACAGCTGCCACTGTTGATCCAACATCTGCTGGACTTCCTGGCCCCAGCATTGCCACCGGTGCAGGACAGCCCACACAGACCTCCTCCACTGGTACCCAGACTGCCACTGCTCCATTTGTTGACCCTGCAGCCTGCAATAGACTTGAACATAAGATGGACAAAGTGCTGCGCAAGGTGAGCCACTTGAGCTGGGACGTGCGGCACATTGAACGGCGGGTCAAGGATATTAAGAGGACCCTCCGGAGGACCAATCTCTAGACAGTTGATTTGATGGACATGATACCCTCCCCTCCCTCCTTTTTCCTTGTTCCTATAGTTAGTTGGCTTAGAGGGCTTAGTGTTAGGTTAGTATAGGCTGTTAGTTTAGTTAGTGTTAGTGGGTGTGGGGTGGGGGGTCCTGCTTGTTTCTTTTTTGACTTATTACATGTGTGTGTGGGTCGTTGGGGGGCTATGTTGGGGTTCTTGTGAGTAAAAAAAAAATACCAAAAAAATACAAAAATCAAATAAAAATATATATATATATTTGTTTAGGATAGTATAGTATGTATTTAAGTTAGTATGTGTTGTCCTCAATGTGTCCTGTCTCATAAGGGGGGCGGGGGGTAGATGTTTAGAACATTTCGTTACATGTGATAAGTAAGTGTAGCTTAGGTTAGTTAGGGACAGTTGTGGATAATGAGTAGTCAGGGTAGATTAGGGTAGGTAAGATATTTCCTTCAATTTCCTCATCTATGGTTAGCTTTTAATAACTATTTGGTTACCCCTTATTAGTATGTGTTGAATGGTACTTGATCGTGGGTTTGGATTCAGTGTACATCAATTTGGTACTATAACATCTGTGTCCTATGCTACAAACAAATCCCAACTGAGGTGTACGATTGGCAGATAGCCCACAGCTACCTTGCAAAGTGTCTACCCTTTGTTGCAACCACCAATCACCGTTAATATGGATCCCAATGTGTTTTTGTTGATAAGTGTGTTTTCAAAGTCACTAACAGTGCTTCCAGACTTGATATTGGGGAAACAGTTTTAGGTCTGACTGCATTGTGATGATCATCATCACCTTATAAGATGAGTTCTCATTGGCAATCTTGTATTCTTGTCTTTATGACCCTCATACATAATTTGTGACACAGTTCGGCATGATTACCTATTTGTATGTTAACTCAGACACCTTTGTTTGTGCAGTTGTTTTGTATTTACTTAGATTAGTGTGGCATGTTTATTGTGTTATTTTTGCATGTTGACAACATTTTGCGGCCACTATTTGATGACTTAGTTATCCCCTGAGGAAGCATTCTTCTGTCTTACACAGCATGGTGGTGTATGGTTTCTCACTTCATCAGATTATTCCCTCAGGATGGACAGAGTATGATGCAATCATGGTGACTGTGCAGATTTCTCTAACTACATAATATCAGGACAGTTGTATTGACAAGCTACGTAATTTGACAGTAGGCACATTTCATTTATCTACTGCACAGTTGATATGTCACATTACCCATAGACAGGTTTGTTGTGTAAGTGCTATTTATTGAAAAGTGCTGTAGTGCTATATGTACATTGTCCATGATTGTGAGTCCATTATAGTGATATCTTCCATTGTGATCCAACACAAGGGTTTACCAAAATGCTTTTGTCATGCTGGGGTTTCTGTTTCAGACAGTGCAGAGGGACAGACTTAGCCAATGAGTAGGAGAGAGACAATCACTGGGCTGGGTGACAAGATATACAGTGGTTAGCTGAACAGTGCTTGAGTACAGTTGTTGTAAGACTGTCATGTTTCAAAACGCAGGACTTTGGTAATAGTTGGCCATGTGGCAGGGACTAGTGCTTCCAGGTACTTTTCCTTGTGAATGTGATCTGTTCCATGTCTTCTTCTTCTCATGTGTGTGTTGCCTGCTTTGTCCTTGATGTTGTTGGTTGTGAAGGGGCAACACACACCTCATTGTTAGAAGACGTGGAGTCAGACATCCCAGTCGCTGCTCCCTGTGAAGGTTTTAAGGGCAGTACTGCTGCAAGGAGGGCCTGCTGGTTCTTGAGAATAGCAGCCACATCACGATGGTAGGCAGCCAGGTCGGCCCTGAGGGGTTCAATGTTGCATTCGTGCACGCGTTGACAGGATTGCTGTTGTAGGTGTTGGGTCAACTGTATTACAGCTGTGCTGATTTCTTTCTGGGTTTTCTGCAGTTCCTGGAAGATAGATGTTAGGGCTTGCATAGCTGCTGCCTGATATGCAAATGACATCATGCACGAACGCACCCCCTCAAGGCTGGCTGCCATATTTTGCATCCCCACCCGCACCTCCTTGGCCAGCTCCCCCTGTACTCCAACTACAGTTCTCTCAAAGCTGGTGCCAGTGTCGTCTGAGTCCTCAGCTGTATTGGAGCTGGCAGGTCTTACAATTGGGGTGGTGGGTGGTTCCTCTGCGATGGCTGCTTGTTCTGTGATCCTCCTTGTGACAGAAGGTGGGGTCTGGAGGGTTTCAAGGACCTTTTGGATAGTCTCTTGGGGAATGTTTATCGGCTCGTCATCCATGTCATCAGGGAAATCTGAGACAGGCATATCAGCAGGAGATCCATCTTCCTCTGCAATGAAACAGGGTGCAATTAGTGTGTCTGTGTTGTGGCAATTTTGATGTGACGTGCCTGCCTTTTGATTAATTCACTTTGTGATCTTGTTTTGTGTAAATATCTCCAGTCCTTCAGATGGGCATTGTTTCAGGCCTATGGCCCACCTGTGTGTCATATGTATGTTATTGAGTTATTAGACTTGTCAGCCTCTAGGTGTTGATTTTAGCCAAATAGAGAATTGCCACCTTCTTTTCCTACTCGACCCTCCGTGTACATCCATTCTCAGACCTTTCACTGGCTGTGGGTGTTCTGATGGCCCTGGCAGCACACTTAACAATCTGGACCTGCCCCAATCCCTGATCGTTCACATTGACTTAAATGTAATTGACATGTGGCATATCCTATGCATGGCAATGTTATGATCCGACATGGCTGCTGACATTGTTAATGGGTCCTGCTGATGTTGGGTAATGTGTGGATTGCCCTGATAGTCGTATCAGTGTCCTATTTCCTCCTATGACTGTGCAGGTGTATTTCAGTGACTAGTTACATGTGTCCCCTCCTCAATGCTGTTGTCTGAGCAGTATGACATTTGGGATGTTGCCTTGTTACCCAGGCACAGGATGGACCTTGACATATGCAGCATGGGTGTGTTCTTAGTGCTGTGTCGCTCCTATTGTTGTTTACTTTGGCTGATGTTTGTGACAACTATGGGCATTGACATTTGAGAGTACTGGGGCCTGTCTTGTTTCTGGGGATTGTTGCAGATGTCATCCTCACCCCCTAATTTAGGTATGTATGATCCATGGGGAGGTTACTGCCATTGGCTACTTGAGCTGCACACAGATCAGAGGTGGTACTGGCAACTGTTGTCGCAGTTACATTGCAGTTGTCAGTTTTGCTAGAGCATTGCTAATAGGGCCCTAGTTAATGTTGGCTGTTGGGGGTATGTTGGCTGACGAGTGCCAAGATGTAAGTTTGACGTAGTGGCCTTCCCTCCTGTCGTGGCTTTCCCTTTGCTCCATCGTTGGCATGACAGCATGCCCCCATGGGACTGTTGTTGGTGTAGTGTAATGGTGTGCCCCAGCTTCTGTCTGTGCAGGCCATGCCCCAATGCCATGCCCCTTTACCCATGCCACTCCATGTATATGTTAACTTCCATGCATTTTGTGGTCTGTATCCCCTCCGCTTGCAGTTAACATTAGTGCATTTTAATTCCCCATGTAACTTACCCTGCATGTGCGTTGTCTCCTGGTAGTCTGCGCTGTCCTGTCCTTGAATCCCTGTGACGATCTCCTCAGGGATGACGGCTGCGACCATCTCCTCCATGTGGTCCAGGACCTCCTGGTGTGCTGGACTCCCCCCTCCAGTCTGCAGTGCTGCCTTCCTGTTCCTGGCCATCTTTTCCTTGGTCCTGCGTTTGCAGTCATGCCAGCGTTTCTTGCACTCGATGACTGTTCTGCGTACTTCAGCCACACTGTTAATCTTGTCGAAAATTTGTTGCCATATAGCCTCTCCCCTACTGATTGGCAACTTTGATGTGACAAACAGTTGGTGCTGGTGTTCCGTCACCTCTTTAACCAGAATTTCCTGCTCCTCTGCACTAAAGCAACACTTTCTTTTCTTCTTAAAAGTGTCCTGGTTCTTGTGTGGGTCCTCCTGGCTGGTTCCTGGTCTGCTGTCATCTTCCTGGGGTTTGTAGTGGCGTCTGGGATCCATTTTGGCTCTCCTCTGGTGAAATGGTTGTGTTCGCTGTGTTTTTTGACGCTATTGCATCAAAATAAATGACGCATATCTGGTTTGCGGTGTCGTAAATCGGCTCACAGTCATTTTCGATGTGTTAACGTCGTTTTCCTTTTCGACTTGACGCCGCGGTATGCGTCAAAAATAATGACTCCCACCTGTTGTTTGCGCCGCCGTGCGAGTATAAATATGACGCCCGCACAGCGCACCAAAATGGCGTTAGCCGGCGGTAATATTTTTGATGCAAAACTGCACCGGCGCAGTTTTGCATCAAAAAGTATAAATATGGGCCTAACTGTCAGAGATTGGAAACTACGAAACATCTGGACTAAAGGTTGACTCAATACTGTTCACCATTTGGCAACCGCAGATAACATTTCAGACTCTGTAAAAAATGACATGTTTCAGAATGGAATTTATGATTCCAAATGATTTCCTCCTGAAGATGTATCCTTAAGGCCCCATAATAATAATACCCATGCATGCATGCATAGGTTTCTTTCTAACACTCTGATCCCAGGTATAACTGATACTAGTTATGTAGTTGTTACTATGTATGTTGTAGGTAGCACATTCCAGTTTTCTTGCTGTAAGGGATCATTTGTCCCTTATTAAAGGAAATATGGATTTTTCTGACTTTCTTCTGGGTCCACCCACTAGAACTAAATGATACGTTTTGACAGGTATATATGCCATTTATAATGAATAGAACAAATATTTCGAAAAAGACGCTGATGAATAAATCCAACAGATAGATTAAAAAAAATTGCAAAAACTTTTTAGGCTTATAGACAATGCCATGCATACACTTTGCAAGTAAGTGTATTAATTGAATAGCACAATGTTCTCTGCACTAGATCTCCTTAAGGAAGGCTTATTTTTTTAAAACATGACAAGGCAAAGTGAGGAGCCATAGTATAATTACATTGGGCTTTACAAACTCTTGACTAGGTTTATGTGCCCTGGCAACTTTGAAATGAAACAACATTTTTGAACCTAACAACTTAACATTAACAAATACCTTTGTTAAGCATCGAGAAAATGGATAGAAACCATTTTCTGCTAGTGAAAATCCACCTGCTATATGACTGATACACTGAGTCATCTCTCTTCCAATAGCATCTTTTCACTTTCATGATTGCCAAAAATGCAAATCACTTGGCTGGTATGAGAATATGCAATTCACATTTGTTTCATTTGTGGAAATTTCCTTTATCCTACATGTTCTTAAATTAAGATGACCCTGTGTTTATCAGTGTTTTCAGCTGAAGAAATCCTCTAGGTCACTCACTACTGTGTGATTTTGTCCTGTACAACTGTGTTGGAATTGGCCCTCTCTGCAGGGTCACCACCATTTTTTTTGCCTTCACCCCTCCTATTTTCTGAATTCGTTTTTGTTAGCATTAGGACTCTGTTCACTTTACCACTGGTAACCAGTGAAAAAGTGCATGTGCTCTCATGCAAAAATGTGGCTACACCTTAGTGGCACATTTAATTTATATATAAGTCCCTGGTATATGGCCCCACAGGTACCTACGTGATGTAACTTAAATGCTATTGGTGGGCCTGCAGCACCAATTTAGTCACCTATAAAAGTACCCTTTTATTACATGTCTCAGGGTTGCCATTGCAGACTGTAGTGCAGTTTTAAACTGTCAATTCGAACTGGCAAAGTAAACCTTTTGCAAGGCCTAACTCTTCCTTTTTAATACATATAAGTCACCCCTAAGTTGGGCTCTAAACAGGGCAGGGTGTATTGTATTTATAGAGTAGGATGTGTTTTTAAGTTTTTTTTCGCTACTTTAAGGCCAATCTCTCCCATTCAATAACATTGGGTTATCTTATTACATTTAATGTCTGCTAACTTGCGATTTGGAACGTATAGGGATATCAAGTTTGGGCCCAAATGAATTGTAATCTAAAATCTTCTTTCATTGTAAATTTGGATTTGAAGTCACACTCATGAAAATGGCACTTTTAGAAAGTCACCATATTCTTGTCCTAATCATTTGGTGCCTGGTACCAGTGTCCTAGGTCATATAGCCGTGAATAGTTTAGCTGTTGGGCTTTGTGTCTTCCCCCCAGACAGTGAAACAAAAGGAGACTAGATATTGGCAGGCTGGGCTATCCTACAAGGATGACTGGGGCAGAGCTGTACAGTACTGTACAGTACTTTAGGACGGTATTCGCCGAAACGTTTTGCCTGCTTCCCTGACAGTTTTGCTGATTTAATTTTGTTGGCCTTCATCTGCACAAGGCCTCTATATTAAATGCTACTAGTGGGCTACTAGTGGGCCTGCTGCACTGCTTGTCCCATGCACTTAGGTAGCCCTTTAAACATTTCTCAGGCCTTCCATTGCAGAGTCTGTGTGTGCAGTTTAAACTACCATGTTGACATGGCCTTTAAAATCCCCGGTCAAGCTTAAAATCCCCTTTTATTCATTTTAAGTTTCCCCCAAGGTAGGCCCAACACAGCCCGTAGAACAGGTTGATATGCAATTAAAAGACTGGACATATACTTTTAGGTTTCACATGTCATGCTAGTGAAAAACTCTCAAATTAGTTTTTCACTACTGTGAGGCCCACCCCTATCTAAGGATAACATTGGAGATACCTTTTTATACTTAATAATTTGCATTTCCTTATTGAGGAGTATACCTGACATGTTTAGTACCTATGCAATTCTAATGTCAAATCCTCTTAATTTATAAATTTGAATTTATTGTCACAGTTTTGAAAACTGCTTTTTACTGTTCTTAAGCCGTTTGCCCACAGCCCGTTTCCAATACACGTCTGGAGCTTAGGTGTGGCTGATGGGCCATCAACATCCTGATAGGCCACCCTTGGCAGATGGGAGGGAGGAGTCTGCCATACCTCACATGTACACCTGAATAGTTTGCACCCTGTTCACACACAAAGGGCTAAGCGACCCTGCATTGTCACTCCAGCCAGCTTAGAGCCAGGGCAAGGGAGAAAGGAAATTCCTTGCACTCACTTTAAAGCCACTGGTTAGACGCCCCCTCCACCTTCTAGAACCATGGCACCAAAGTATAAATACTGGACCTCAGACACCACCACTTCAGTGCACTTCTGGACCTGTGGGTGTTCTGCCAGGAAGAACTGCTGCCGTGATAGGACTGCTAGTCTGCTGAACTGCTTTCTTACTGTGCTGGCCTGCTTCCCTCTTGCCTGGTGAAGGAGAACTGGACCTGCAACCCTCCATCATGAGCGAAGCACTCCAGAGTGACTCAAAGGGCTGATCTGAGCCTCAGGGATATACCAGGCTTCCCAACACCTCCTGCACCTGTCCTCAACAATCTCCTGACCACCAAGAGGCACTTCCCAGGGTCAGGGTCATTGAAAGTGTTTTATGGGTTCCTGAAATGAAACAATTGGCCTCTTTACAACCTCAAATGGGCTGTTTCGCTCTGGAATTGTGCAGCTCACCTGAAAAATCTGCCGCAAGTTTCTTTCTTGACCCAGCACGCATGGATTTTCATGAACATGAGGCTCCAGCCTGCCTGTCGCCGTCACCTGGCTGACTCTTCATGCTCATGGACTACCACCAGCGATGCTCTCCTTGCTCCTAGTGAACTTCTCCATGAAAAGGACTCTTATCCCAATTCTTGCAAAGGTAAAACTTCAGTTGGACTTAACTGGGACTGTATTCGACCGGTGCTCCATCTCATTTGGCCTAAAGTTTTGGATTGAACCCAATTTAGGGAGATCAGAAAGCCCCGGTTGGTGCTTTTTGCTTCCAAGCACGACAACTAAGTTTATTTTTTATTCACATTCATATTATTTTGGTCTTGCTTTGTTCAAAACATTACTCTAAATTTTTCTAATCTGGTGTGGTATCTTTTTGTGTGGTGTTTTCACTGTTTTACATTTTGAAGTGTTGCACAAATACTTTACACATGGTCTCTTAATTTAAGTCTGCCTGATCGGGGGTGAGCACAGGTTAATTTATGGTGTGTCTGTGTCTTATTCTGACTAGGATGTGGTCCCTGCTTGGGCAGAGTTCATACCTCTACCAACCAGAAACCCAATTTCTAATACCTACCCCATTTACACTGCAAAGGGCTGCCACCAGCGCACACAATGGAACCTGACACTAGCTCTTTGTCCCTCCAGACTTCTTGGCGCTGTGGCAGGGGAAGGGAAGCACTTTCCAGAACCACATGGGGGGATAGTATAGGGAATCCCCCACTACAAAGGCTGGTGCCAGGTATAAATATTGGACCTCCTGAGCCACTCATCAGTACACGTCTGGACCTGAAACCCAGAAAGAATGGACATCACACCAGAACATATTGTGAATGAGGTTGTGTGGTGCTACAATAACATATTTTTCCGTGTATTAGCGATAGTGCAATCCACTCATTCCAGGCACCTGTAAGTGGGAAAGCCAAACCTTTTGGACCCAATGTGAGAGCCCTAGGTTATGCAATGTATGCAATGTGTATTACATTTAGAATAAAGGCCCCTTTTTAATCATTTTACATTTCCTTGTTGTAGATTATGCCTTGTATGCTTTCTATTCCCATCTCCTCACACTTTTCAGACATTCAACTACACTATCTCAACAGAAGTGTAATAAGGCACATATACTACACAAACCATTATTGTACATACTTTTGCTATTCTTAAGGTGTGTTTCATATGCCTAGATTATACGCAGGCGTGCTGGTATACTCCCCAGAAATTGTTTGCAAGATGCTTGTGTTTTATTGTGTGTTGCACAACACTGTCATACAACAAGACTTGTATGCTGATCTTCGTCCTTGTCTAGTCCCACATCCAGCTGTCTGGGGTGGGGTATAGAACAGAGCTCAGAGTGTTTGGGAGCAGGGTCAGTAAGTCAACTCATTTTTAGGTGTCGCCTAGCAGACATTGCAAGATGTCTGTTTACAAAAGACCTATTGTCAGTTTACAGTGGGCTTAGAGCTTGCCCATTGCTTATGTTTGCCATACTTTATTTTCACTCTCATGGGTTTGTTTCCTATTAGAGAGCTTGCCTTGTCCATCATGACTGTGTCCCTCACTTGGAGCATAGCTTCTTTACTTGTACTCTTCCACTGCTCACGTTTAGGTAACAACTGTTGTCTTTTTGCTTAAACATTCCAAAAGGGTGCATTCCCCTCCACCTTGCTTTCACTTACCTGTGTGATTCTCTTCCCCCCAACTGAGCACCACCTTGCTCTCTCTTTCCTGTGTTCTGAGCTCCCCACCCCCTCATGTTGCTCCCAACCAGCCTCCATGTTGCTTTCCCCACCTCCCATATTGCTCCCTCACCCTATGTGTTGCTCCCCCACCTCTGTCCCTTGTGTTAATTTTCCCGCCAGTGCCCCAGTATTTCTTCCCCCATCTTCACCCTCTGTATTGTTCACCCACACGCTTAAAAAAACAGCTTTTGTGCTACTCCTTGTTTTTTATTTACTGATTCCACTTGGAATGGTAAGTCTCAAGGAAAAAAAGCGCCTTCGTCATTTTGTTGGTGAGCACATGTGTGGTGCACACACCTTGTAGGAGGCTGGACTGGCTTGTAGTGGGTACCAAGGGGTACTTACACCTTGCACCAGGCCCAGGTATCCCTTATTAGTGTAGAGGGGTGTCTAGCAGCTTAGGCTGATAGAAAAGGTAGCTTAGCAGAGCAGCTTAGGCTGAACTAGGAGACGAGTGAAGCTCCTACAGTACCACTAGTGTCACTTGCACAATATCATAAGAAAACACAATACACAGATATACTAAAAATAAAGGTACTTTATTTTTATGACAATATGCCAAAGTATCTCAGTGAGTACCCTCAGTATGAGGATAGCAAATATACACAAGATATATGTACACAATACCAAAATATGCAATAATAGGAATAGAAAACAGTGCAAACAATGTATAGTCACAATAGAATGCAATGGGGGCACATAGGGATAGGGGCAACACAAACCATATACTCTAGAAGTGGAATGCGAACAACGAATGGACCCCAAACCTATGTACCTTGTAGAGGGTCGCTGGGACTGAAAGGAAACAGTGAGGGTTCGAAAAATAGCCCACCCCAAGACCCTGAAAAGTGGGTGCAAAGTGCACCTAAGTTCCCCAAAGAGCACAGAAGTCGTGATAGGGGAATTCTGTAAGGAAGACCAACACCAGCAATGCAACAATGATGGATTTCCTGACGAGAGTACCTGTGGAACAAGGGGACCAAGTCCAAGAGTCACGATCAAGTCGGGAGTGGGCAGATGCCCAGGAAATGCCAGCTGTGGGTGCAAAGAAGCTGCCACCGGATGGTAGAAGCTGTGGATTCTGCAAGAACGACAAGGGCTTGAAACTTCCCCTTTGGAGGATGGATGTCCCACGTCGTGAAGAGTCGTGCAGAGGTGTTTCCGTGCAGAAAGACCGCAAACAAGCCTTGCTAGCTGCAAAGGTCGCGGTTAGGGTTTTTGCTGTGGCCCAGGAGGGACCAGGATGTCGCCAATTGCATGAGGAGACAGAGGGGGCGTCCAGCAATACAAGAGCCCACTCAGAAGCAAGCAGCACCCAGAGAAGTGCCAGAACAGGCACTACGAAGTGGAGTGAACCAGAGCTCACCCGAAGTTGCACAAGAGGGTCCCACGAAGCCGGAGGACAACTCAGGAGGTTGTGCAATGCAGGTTAGAGTGCCGGGGACCCAGGCTTAGCTGTGCACAAAGGAAATCCTGGAAGAGTGCACAGGAGCCGGAGTAGCTGCAAAACACGCGGTTCCCAGCAATGCAGTCTAGCGTTGGTAGGCAAGGACTTACCTCCACCAAACTTGGACTGAAGAGTCACTGGACTGTGGGAGTCACTTGGACAGAGTTGCTGAGTTCAAGGGACCTCGCTCGTCGTGCTGAGAGGAGACCCAGAGGACCGGTGATGCAGTTCTTTGGTGCCTGCGGTTGCAGGGGGAAGATTCCATCAACCCACGGGAGATTTCTTCGGAGTTTCTAGTGCAGAGAGGAGGCAGACTACCCCCACAGCATGCACCACCAGGAAAACAGTTGAGAAGGCGTCAGGATCAGCGTTACAAGGTCGCAGTAGTCGTCTTTGCTACTTTGTTGCAGTTTTGCAGGCTTCCAGCGCGGTCAGCAGTCAATTCCTTGGCAGAAGGTGAAGAGAGGGATGCAGAGGAGCTCTGATGAGCTCTTGCATTCGTTATCTAAAGAATTCCCCAAAGCAGAGACCCTAAATAGCCAGAAAAGGAGGTTTGGCTACTTAGGAGAGAGGATAGGCTAGCAACACCTGAAGGAGCCTATCAGAAGGAGTCTTTCAAGTCACCTGCAGGCACTGGCCACTTAGAGCAGTCCAGTGTGCCAGCAGCACCTCTGTTTCCAAGATGGCAGAGGTCTGGAGCACACTGGAGGAGCTCTGGGCACCTCCCAGGGGAGGTGCAGGTCAGGGGAGTGGTCACTCCCCTTTCCTTTGTCCAGTTTCTCGCCAGAGCAGGGCTGAGGGATCCCTGAACTGGTGCAGACTGGCTTATGCAGAGATGGGCACCATTTGTGCCCATCAAAGCATTTCCAGAGGCTGGGGGAGGCTACTCCTCCCCAGCCCTGACACCTTTTTCCAAAGGGAGAGGGTGTAACACCCTCTCTCTGAGGAAGTCCTTTGTTCTGCCTTCCTGGTCCAGGCCTGGCTGGACCCCAGGAGGGCAGAAACCTGTCTGAGGGGTTGGCAGCAGCAGCAGCTGCAGTGAAACCCCAGGAAAGGTAGTTTGGCAGTACCCAGGTCTGAGCTAGAGACTCGGGGGATCATGGAATTGTCTCGCCAATGCCAGGATGGCATTGGGGTGACAATTCCATGATCTTAGACATGTTACATGGCCATGTTCGGAGTTACCATTGTGACGCTATACATATGTCGTGACATATGTAGAGTGCACGCGTGTAATGGTGTCCCCGCACTCACAAAGTCTGGGGAATTTGCCCTGAACAATGTGGGAGCACCTTGGCTCGTGCCAGGGTGCCCACACACTAAGTAACTTAGCACCCAACCTTTACCAGGTAAAGGTTAGACATATAGGGGACTTATAAGTTACTTAAGTGCAGTGGTAAATGGCTATGAAATAACATGGACGTTATTTCACTCAGGCTGCACTGGCAGGCCTGTGTAAGAATTGTCAGATCTCCCTATGGGTGGCACAAGAAATGCTGCAGCCCATAGGGATCTCCTAGAACCCCAATACCCTGGGTACCTCAGTACCATATACTAGGGAATTATAAGGGTGTTCCAGTATGCCAATGTAAATTGGTGAAATTGGTCACTAGCCTGTTAGTGACAATTTGGAACTAAATGAGAGAGCATAACCACTGAGGTTCTGGATAGCAGACGCTCGGTGAGACAGTTATTCATAGCACACTTATGAGCACTGGGGCCCTGGCTGGCAGGGTCCCAGTGACACATAGAACTAAAACAACATATATACAGTGAAATATGGGGGTAACATGCCAGGCAAGATGGTACTTTCCTACACACCTCACCCGCAAAATATGGTGACTTGCATCATTACGCCCCATTCTCCCTATTGGATGTGCTCTGTAGCATCCCTTTAAAACTATTGGCAAAGTCAATAGGTCCCATAGGTAAGACTTACTGCTTCGGTAATGCTGGATTTCTTGAGCTGCTACATTGGTAGCTACATTAATGCGGCAGGATGTTCCCTAATAAAAGATGAATGAAGCATTAGTAAATTGTCCATATATACTACCCTGAGAAAACCCTTCTTAATATATGTAATGTCATCAACTAATAAACTATGCTTTCATTTGCTTCATTTGCCATAACATTCAAACATGTTTCATTAACAACACTCAGGAACAGACTCTCACATAGTATTCTCCTATTTTACATGTAGTAAAAACCTAACTTTCAACACATAAATTACATACACAAACAGTCCCTGGAATTATTTTTGTGATCTAGTAATTTTTTTTTTTTCCTACATGCAGGGGTCTATCTCCAGAACAGGGAGGTATTGGGTCCAAATGTGGAGCGTGGACACTGTGTTGTCACTTTTCTTTCAAACCACCATATTTGTTTTCAATAAAAACCATTAAAATCCACTCCTTTTTAAATCTCCAAAATGTTACACTAAATTACATTACAAAATCTTATAAATGATTTGTTGCCGTGTACAAATCCATTGAAATCTAAGATAGCTATTGGGTTGAAGGAGCAAGCAAAGTAAGAACCCTATTTACACAACCATTGCTCCTTCCTTAGAAGCCTGATTGCAGATAATTTTGGGAAAATGTAGTTTTTTACTATTGGAAGTTCATAAATATAAATAATTAACCATCAACTTGCTATAAGTTTGACATATTTTTAAAAATACAGTTAATTTCATATGTAGTATTGAACATATGAACGCAAAAATTATTTTTTCATATTCATTTTACACTAGACCAGGCTGGCCATTAATCATCACAGTAGGGCCTAAGGCAAGAAAGAAGATTCTCGACTTGGAGACATGCATGACAGTTTTATATCACCAATAAAGAGGAGGAAGACCACACCACCAAAGGGAGTGTACCAGCCTTGAAACAAATAAGATATTTTGCCAAAAAATTCCATACAGAGATTGAGAAGCCAATTGGTGGTGTGTGGAAACCACCTCCCATGAAGAGGTAGATACTGGGGCTCCTCTTGGCCTTGAGCTTGCAGTGGATTCTGAAGAGCAGGCTACCCCACCATATGGACCTGCATCCACCCCTTCCTTAACTCCAGAGGCCTCCATACCATCAGACCTCAACCTGGAGCCTCTGTAGCAGCATCATCTCCTTTTCTCATTGTTCACCCATAACAACACCAGCAATTGAGGGACTTTTCACTCCTTGAACTCCACAGTGATCTTTTATACCACACTTTTTTTCTTTAGCAAATCTGTCCTTGGTTGCTCTTGAGGATCTCCTGAGGCCAATCAGAGAGGTTCTGGGAGTGACCTCTCTTGATATCCAGAACTAAAAGAAAGGGGCGGGGCATTGGGGTGACGAGCAGAGGGCACTTCGCACTCCCCTCAGAGCACATGAGTGTTTGGCCGGCCATCCCGGGCCAGCCAAACACACATGCGCATAGGGTTCTCTCCAGCAACACATTTGGAGAGAGCCTGCAGAGGCTCCCAGTCTGCCTGGGAACGTCCCGGCTGGGCACTCCCAGCCAATCCTGACACTGCTCTGGAATGGCTGCAGGACAGGCTGGGAGCCAGTGCATGCAGCAGTGACTGGAGATGAGCGGCGCAGGACCAAAACAGGTAAATGATTTTTTTAAAATTTGAAATTAATTTTCTCCCGCGCCCGACAAAGCCCCGTGAGCCACTCCTGGCAGCCCCATTAAAAAGTTTCGATTGTGCATTTCCTAGTGGTTCAGAGCGTTAAGAGCATCTTTGAAAGGCAGTCTAGTTACTTTGTTGCTGAAACCGGACACTTGCTACCAGATCAGGACGAATTTCTAGGAGATAGCTTCAGAAGCATACTTCTAATCTTAAAAGGAATGCAGAGAAGTATTCTAAGGTTTTAAATTGTGTTTGACAAGAACCTAAATAGTTTAAAGTAGTGATTCCAACTGCACTATTAAGGAATGTAGTCCTACTTCTCTTGCTCAATTTTGGATCTTATATTATCATGAGGAAATTGCAAATGTAGACTTCACTGTTAGAGACTATTGAAATATTCATGATGCATATATTTTATTTATGGTTGTAGTGATGTTGAAGGAGGTGCTTGATATTGGTGAGAACTATATAATTATGATGAAAGATTGTTTTTTTACAGTTTTAAGACAACTTTGAATATTTAGCAGTGCCAGAGAATTTATACTGAATAAGACAAACAAAATGTACTCATCTTTGTCAGCAGATAGATAGAAATATAAATAGATAGATAGATAGATAGATAGATAGATAGATAGATAGATAGATAGATAGATAGATAGATAGATAGATAGATAGATAGACATAAGTAGTGATTGATAGTAAGATAAATAGGCAAAGAGAGCTAGCTGGAGACTGATAATTCGATTCAGACAAAAACACTTATAGAGATGGATATCTATAGAGAAATATATAGATAGAACATCTCACCTGAACTAGAGCTTGCCTAGAAGCCTTCAAGACTGATATACACAAAACTCGCACATTCCCTTCCAGCGCAATGTATCATAAAGATGTAGACAATTCGCTTTTCAGAGGGATTTAATAAAATTCAAGCCTGGCCAAATGAACAGCCGTATTTACACGCACCCATCATTTTCAGGATGTTTTACATTGCTCAGGAGGTTACAAATTGTTTTTAGAATTTTGCCCCCACTGGGTTATCCGCACGTGTATCCTGCTGGTATTTCCTTCATGCTTTTACGTCAGCTTTAGACCCTGGAGCTGCAGCTCTCCAGTTCCTTCTGGCAGATCCAGGATAAACTGTTTGAGCAAAGTGAGGATACTATGAATCCGCTGTTCACCGCTCCACACCGGTCTCCATAAGCTGAGTCTGGGACTCTGAACCTGCAGAAACAGGGACATTGTGAGTCGGCGCCGTCAGTAATAAGACAGACTTTTATTACAAGGCAATGTGTTTACAGATGTAAAATGTAATGAATGCTACAGTGACTAATGTGCCTATCAAAATTGCTTCCACTGAGTGTGTCACAAGACATCGAAACAGGGGCCTGTGTTACTGAACTGGGTGCACGGTACCCTGGAGAAAAATTCTAACTTCAAATCTGAAATCCCTACTCTGGCTGGACTAGTTATTTTCTGCAGTGCAGTGATGAGAAGATAGCACCGTCTGCTGGTCATGGTAACAAAGCTGTCTCAATACACATGGAGAGAGTATGTGGGAGAAAGGGATTTAAAGGGAACACAACCGTACTCAACTCCCAATATAACTGAAAGCTCACAAAAAGGAGTTTGGGGTTCTTCTATTGCAACGAGGGGCAGACCTCTGGTGCACCAATTGTGCCCCAGGTTCCTTGTGGTCCTCTAATGGAGGAGGGGTATCAGTGTGAGGTGGGAGAGCAGTGGGTCTGGAGAACAAGGGGGGAATTTCCTTTATGGACTAGGTGGTCTCACGCACTATATAGTGTCATGCTTCATCATGTGACCACCTAGCCCCACCCAGGTAGGACAGTGCCACCTGGGCGGACTCAACCTCGCTGTTAAAAGAACAGGAGGGAGTGTGTAAATCAGTTCTAGGTCTGGAAAGATCGGGATCCAGCTAATCTGGGGAATAAAAACACCTAAACAGATACCTGTGTGAGTTTTTTAATAGTAGGGTCTGTTTGGTGTGATTAAAAACGAAGATTGGGACACCTCTGTGAGAACAAGGACTCACAGGGTCACCTATCTAAAGAGTGATAGCCGACATGTTTCTGCCCTCAGTAGTGAGCCTAGGAAGGTCTTGGGCATTCATCAGGGCAAAGGATCCCTAAGACTCACGCTAGGAGTATAAGAAAACACTGTCCAGTAGTTAACTGTTCAAGAAAAGGAAATAAAAAAGGGGGCCTACCTTACCAAGGAACTATCTGGAGGGGGCCTGTAGGGTATGAAACAGACCGACAATGAAGGCAACATTGTGACACAGCACTGCACAGCAAACCACAGCACACGTGAGGCAAATAATCATGCAAGGAACAATTATACTGAGTGCAAAAACTAATCACATGTAAACTCATGGACAGTAATGCTAAGAAGGGTAAGTGGATAAAGTTCTTACCCTATCCCTAGAGGCTAATGGCCTCTGGTATCCAGGAGAGGGAGTGTCCCCTTATAGTCAGACACTAAGGTTCAAAAGAATGGAAGATGGAGAAGGACATAAAAAGAAAATACACCAAAAAATGGAATAGCCTCTAGAATCCAAAGGCGAGGGCTGGTTGCAAAAATGTCCACCTGAAAGAGGTGCAGTTAATAATAGCGCATTAGCTAGAGAGCGTAACAAAAGGGGGGGGGGGAAATGGGGAACAGGAAAGGAAACGGCAAAAAGAAGAAAGAAGCGCAGGAGAATCTTATCTGTGTGTCCAGGTGTTGCCGAATCACTCACTGCATCAAAGAGGGCGCTCGCTGTGCGCCTATACCGTCCTCTCCCTGGACCGCTTGGGTAAAGTGGCCAGAGAGAGACGGGTTTTATATGGTAGGAACCGCCTTCATCAAGCGGTCAGGTGGAGGAAATCACCGCCGCGGCCCACGGTTTCCTCGTCAGTCGGACGTGGGGACCGGAAGAGGAGCTTCTGTGTTGGAGCCGGCGCAGCCGGCTCGTCGTCATTGTGCTTCCGGGGCGCCTGGGGTTGAAGCCTCCTGCTGCAACCCAGGGCGTCAGGCAGTGACGCGTGAACCCCGGGGTCGCTGGGAAACGTAGTTCCCTGGCAGCCCGAGGGCAGGAAAACAAAAAGAAGGGGGGGGGAAATTAAAGAATAAGAAGAGAGAAAGGCAAAGTGTGGGTACACAGTAGCGGTGGTGGTGGGTGGGGGGGGTTGTGTGAGGAGGGGGAAAGGAAAAAAGGGGGAAGAAATAGGGGAGAAAAGGGGCAAAGGGAAGAGGGAGGAAAACAGAGAAGGAGAAAAATAAAGGAAATAAATATATAATATAATAAATAAAGGAAAAAAATCAAATTGGAAGGAGAAAAAGGCAAATGAAAGAAATAAGAAGAAGGAGAGTTAGGCGAGGAAGGGTGAGAGAAGGGGTGATGGAAGAAAGGGAAAAGGAAAGGAATAAAGGTAAAGACTAGAGAAGAAGAAAGAGATCAGGAGGGGAAAAGGAAGGAGCAAGGGGAGATTGGAGAAAAGCTGGGGGAAGAAAGGGTTTGAAGGGGGAAGAGGGGAAAGAGGGGGATGAAGGAGGGGAGGGGAAAGGAGGGGGGTAGGGTTTTTTTTTTTTTTTAAAGTGGATGGGGAGGGAAGAAGGGTGGAGCGGGTGGGGAACGACCCGGAAGGTGGGAGAGGGGAGGGGAATGGGACAAGGATAGCGGGAAGACTTGAATGGTCAAGCAGGCAAGTAGCAGAGGATCTATTTATAAAGTGAGAACCAGGGTATCTCATCGTTCAGGCCAACTGTGTCTGTACGTAACCTCCACAACCAGCGTTGTTCAGCCCGAAACAGTTTCTGTGACATGTTGAGGTTTGTGGGGGGGCAGTTGCTCTAGGACCGTCCAGGAAAGATCATCCGGGGAATGGTTCTTCAGGAGGAAGTCACTAGTCAATTTGGTGGCATCGCGTTTACACCGGATCGTGCTCCTGTGTTCGCAGATCCTTGTGCTGACCTTTCTTGTGGTCATACCCACGTATTTGAGTTGACAAGGACATCTGATCAGATAAATCACATTCTTGCTATTACAGTTGGTGAGAGATTTTGAGGTCTAGGTTGATCGTAGTGGATTTTAGGGTTAGATGACATACACTGCAATTGCCACAAGGGTAGTGGCCTGCTGGGGGGTGGTAGGTGCCAGAGTGTAGTTTGTCTGGGGTGAGATCTTTCTTTAGGTCTTGTGTGTACCACTATGTAACGAATGTTGGATGCTCTCTTATAGGCATGTAATGGCTGCTGGAACAGTAAGCCACCTGACGTGAGGATCTTCCAATCCTCTTTGATGATCTTCTGGATCTTGTTGGATAGAGGGCTAAAGGTAGTGACATGCACAATCTGTTCTATGTCTGGTTTCACTGCCCGGGGCTGCAGCAACTGATCCCTGTTGTTGTTGCGTGCTCCTTTGCGTGCCCTGTTGACCAGGTGTGTGGGGTAATCTTTTGCATGTAATTTAGTAGCTAATTTGTCACCATGTTTACGGTAGTCTGCTATAGTCGAGCAGTTCCGTCGTAGTCGTAGGAACTGTCCTACTGGGAGGTTATCCTTCAGAGCCCGTGGGTGAAAACTCTGGAATTGTAGCAAATTGTTACAGTCCGTTGGTTTGTAGTATACCTCTGTAGCCAAGCCTCCCTCGTGTTCATAAATGAGTAGGTCTAAGAAAGAAAGCTTGTTCTCACCTATGGTCATGGTGAAATTAAGGAAAGGGTTAGCCCCATTGAGCCAGATAGAGAAGGAGAGGGCCTCTTCTTTAGTTCCCATCCAGACCAGAAGGATGTCGTCTATGTACCGCGTCCAGAGTTTTATCTGCTTTCGGTGCGGGTTATCGTCGTAGAGGACCACATGTCTCTCGAAGTTATCAACATAGAGGCATGCCAGACTAGGGGCAAATGTGCTCCCCATTGATATGCCTTGTGTTTGTAAGAAGAAACTTTCTTCAAATTTAAAGTAGTTCCTAGTGAGTTCTAAATGCGCGAGGTCCAGTATGAATTCAGGGGGGGGTATGTGACTCACCCCTATTGGCTTCTAGCAGATTACTGATCACTTCAAGTGTGGCCTCCTGGGGGATGTTGGTATATAGGGATTCCACGGCTAGTGTGATCAAGAGTTCTTTGGTCTTATCAAAAGGTATCGATTCAAGCAGTAACAGAACATCGGTGGTGTCCTTGAGGTAGGTAGGGATTCTTTTCACTAGTGGTTGTAGGAAAAAGTCTACAAACTTAGACAGGGGCTCTAATACTGAGCCGATCCCGGATACTATGGGTCTGCCTGGAGGGGGGATCCTTTTTTTATGCACCTTAGACAGGATGTAGAAATAAGGGATCTTTGGGTTAGCCTGTATTAGGAAGGCTGCCTCGTGTCCAGTGAGCCAGTCGTTCTCCATACCTTTAGCCACCAGGAAGGAAATTTCTTCTTGGATATCAGGAGTGGGGTTTCGGGAAAGACATTTATAATGTTTGGTATTACCCAACAGGCGCTCACATTCATCTCTGTACATCTTTTGTGGTTGAATCACAGTTGCTCCGCCTTTGTCGGCTGGTTTTATGCTAATGTTGGGGTCGGATGTCAGACAGTTTAGGGCCTTGGGCTCCTCCTTGCTCATGTTATAATATACCTTGTTCGGTGTCTTTGTGAGTCCACTAATCTTAAGGGACACTGACTTCTCGAATGCCAAGACCTCATGCGGCATTTGTCCCGCTGTTGGACAGAAGACAGATTTAGGACGTAGTCCTGTGTTCTGTTCTGGTGCCTCAAATTCTTTGCCTAAGAAGAAAGTCTTCAGGCGAATATTGCGGATCAACCCCACTAATTCTGTTCTAGTTTTGAACAGATGAATGTGTGGTGTGGGTACAAAATGTAAACCTTTGTTTAAGGCTTGGGTTTCAAGCTCGCTCAATGTCCGATTGCTCAAGTTTATGACGTTGTTTTTATTGTCTGTATGGTCATTTATTGCGTTTTTCTCGTCCCTGGGGTGGCCTCTCTTAGCGGCAGATTCTCTGGGGTATCCTCTCTTGGGCACCACTGAACCTCTTTCCTTTTCCCTTTTCCCCTCCTGTGGCCTCTGTCTAAAAAAGGCGGTGGTGGGTCGGGAAAGGAGTCATTGTGCTGGGTGCTGGAAGAAAGGTGCCTGGTACTGAGTTGGAGGGCCATATTGATTGGGCCACCCCCATTTTTGGTTGATATACGGAGGGCAAGGGGGTAGCATTGGTGGGTAGTTCCATTTCCCCCGGCGCTGCCAGCGTCATCCGCGGTGTTGCCGTGTATTCCCGGAGGTCTCACTGTCACTGTCTGAACTGGTGTTACTACCTGACGATGTGTCAGACATGTTATTGTTAGTTTTGGCTACGTAATCGGGTTTGGTGTAAGGGTACATCTTTTCAAGGGAGAATCGGTTCAGATCTTTCTGATTTTGCTATCTTTTGCTGGGTGAGATATTCTTTGTATTCGTTCATATTTTTATTCACCTCCTCCAGTTTCTTTTTAAAGGAGAGAATGCTCACCCCTGACTTCAAGTTATTTTCATTTGTTTTGATCTGAATTAGAAGGGCCTCAGACAACCTGGATGCTGTTTTTATGATGAGGATGAGCCAGTCACGTGTACACTTCCACGCTATTAAGGTCCAGTCCTTCCTGAAGTCAAGATCATCTAAAAATATGCATGGTTCATTGGTAACTAAGAGCCCGTTAGGTGCTGTGTTACTACAGAGGTATTCCGTTAGAACAGCTCCGTGGAGGATGGTTTTAACATGTGAACGTTTTAGTTCCTCTAGTGTGTCCCAGTCTCCCAGTTGGGACAAACTCTTGGAGAGGGCTGTGTCCCCAAGGAGAGAGGGGGCTGAGAGGATTGCTGATACTTCCTCATCATTAAAGGACAGGCCTTCTGCCATCTTGCTAAGGGGGATAAGAGGAGAATGGGAACGAGAGGAGGGGGAGGGTAGAAGGTGAGGGTAGAACCTTAGTACTGAGCCTGAGGTAAAGTGAGCACAGAATGCGCGCCGAGAAAAACTCTTGCAGCCAACCGGCTCCTCAACTATCAATACACATGGAGAGAGTGTGTGGGAGAAAGGGATTTAAAGGGAACACAACCGTACTCAACTCCCAATATAACTGAAAACACACAAAAAGGAGTAGGGGGTTCTTCTATTGCAACGAGGGGCAGACCTCTGGTGCACCAATTGTGACCCAGGTTCCTCGTGGTCCTCTAATGGAGGAGGGGTATCAGTGTGAGGTGTTTTTATTCCCTAGATTAGCTGGACCCCAATCTTTCCAGACCTAGAACTGATTTACGCACACCCTCCTATTCTTTTAACAGTGAGGTTGAGTCCTCCCAGGTGGCACTGCCCTACCTGGGTGGGGCTAGGAGGTCATATGATGAAGCATGACACTATATAGTGTCTGACACCACCTAGTCCATAAAGGAAATTCCCCCCTTGTTCTCCAGACCCACTGCTGTCCCACCTCAAACTGATACCCCTCCTCCATTAGAGGACCACGAGGAACCTGGGTCACAATTGGTGCACCGGAGGTCTGCCCCTTGTTGCAATAGAAGAACCCCGTACTACTTTTTGTGTGTTTTCAACAAAGCTGTCTCCTCTAGTATAAACTCTTTCAGGCTCCTTGCAAATAAAGGCGCAGCATGGTGAGGGGTTAGCATAGAAATACTATTTTCACAGAGCCTCATCAGCCAGGGTATACTGAAGTCCATCATGTATAACAAACAAGGTCCAAGTGTACTGCTTGTTTTTGCTCAGTTGTTTCATTGTGACACCAACCGCTTTTGCTGGAGTTAAAAGGCATGGATTATTCTGCTTCTGGTATCATTGCATCACTGGTACAGTAATACTGCTTCATAAATGAGGGTTTCCTGCTTTATATGTGGTTCTTGATGAAATATATAGTGATAGTGGGCTTACAGCACAACTTCCTCTGAGATTATACACAATAATGAAACTACTCTAACACATGCTAAAACACCCTTGAATGTAGCATAGAGTATTAAAGTAGATTACATACATTCTAAAAGTGCTTTCTGAACAAAGCCCATCACATGTTTCCATACACATGGGCACATAATATGATATATTGTGTCTTTTTAACATTCTACATTGCCTGTCATAGCATTCTGCCCATTTGCACTTAGTATTAATAAAGCTTCTGTGGGGTCAAGGTACAAAGCTACAAATGGGGTCCTCTTCTGGTTCTAATCCAAAGACCCTCAGAAACAGTTACAAATGGTGTTTTCCAGCAGACATTTGGCCAGAAACTAGCTGTTACATCTTGGTACACATGACTGACACCTTTCTCATATCTCTTGCAGTGAGTCACTGAGTCACACAACCTGTAGAAAAGCTAACTCTGACCCATTGAAATCTCAAGGTTTCTTTATTCAAGTATTGGATGTCTGCTATGAGTGAGGCTCCCTAACGGAGTTTCATCTACTGTAAACTTCTGTTCAATGTTTGAGCTGCAACTGTTACCACTGACCTTTTAAACTAATGTTAGGTGCTCTGTTCACCTGTAGTAGAGGAACTAAGCAGGTTGCATGCAGCAAATGTTTACATGTGTCTGTAGACGCATACAGTCTGGGAGAGGGACTTTTTTAGTCTGACTCAGCGTGGCACCTTTACAAAAGTGGCATTATGGCAGGTGGGACCCACCACCAAATGGTTAATGTATGCTTGTAATTTTAAATCCAAATGACAAAGGAAGAAAAATGTCCCCTCTCTTTTGGCTCATGTATAAAGCCTGTAGTGGTTAAACCAAGCTTTACATTTTGGTTGAAGTGTGCCTAAAACATAACCTTTGTCTGTCTCAAAGCACAAACATCTTACATGTGACTTTCTCAATAATTCCTGATACAGGGCCTTATACCAAGGGTCTGATTCACTCCAAATGAGTTACTTCACATGTTTAATATTTGGGCCTATTTCCCTGAGGCAGACTCAAAAGAATTCATGCTTTGTGAGGCCCTGCTGTGTCATTTGTTTACTCTGCTGGCCAGCTGGTCATTTAAATTGCCCTCTTCAACAATGGGAGCATTCTGGGAGATTAGCCTACACCTGGAAACAGGAAGTGTGTAAGTGTGAAATCTCCATGAGCTCATTTGCCACTTCTCCCTGAAAACATCTTGCAGGATGGTTCCATATGGAATAAAGGGAGGGCAGGCACATTTCTGGTGCCAGTACCCACCAAGGCTTTATTTGGGGTCTGCAGGAAAGAAACCAGGCCTAGATGGGTAGAGTTTGACTCAGATGGAGACCTATGTTCTAGTTTTCATCTCAGATGGGTTCTTCCCAGAATAGTGTCCAAAAGGGTTGACAGCCAGTGGAAAAAGTCACAGATTTGGACACCCAGATTCTACAACTTCCCACTTCCATTTTTAAACTCCTGCACATGGAAGCAAGACAGAAATGTAGTGGAGCAACTGAAGGAGGAGCACTGACCCATGCAGTAGATGAACCCTGTCTGGAATGTGGAGGATCCATTCTGGGCTGGTACTCCTAGACTGTTGTAGACTCTATTTCCAAAGCTAGTGGCACTATCTCTATGCCTCCCTCGTAGATCTCAGGACCAGTAAATGGTGGAGTTGCTGGGGAACCTGATGGGAGGTAGTCCCTTTGAAGTGTGTGGACTGATACTGTTTGTGGGTGTGTTAGCATTTGGTATTATAAGTTCCTAACGGACACACAAGTCTCCTGTAATTGGCTAAGGATCTGAATGCTTGGGGAATACAGGCAGGGAAAGTTGTCTGCCATGAGGACCATGGGGTGCTTCTGCCTAGACCCCAGGTTAGTGGACTATGCAGGCAAGGGCAGGAGGGCAGGGCCAGGTACCTACAGACATCTGGTGTCAAAAAGGAGGGAGCACCCACTTCATATAATAATGCAGCCCCATCCCTTTTAGGCTCAGGGAGGGGGCCTTGTGTCTCCTTTTGTTTATGAAAATGGTAGCCCCAGGTGATGCCATGGTTCACCTACCCTTAAGTAATATGTGTTCCATCTCCCAGGCCCTGCCCCCCACCGCCGGAAATCTTTTTGTAAATGAGGGAACCTGCACTATTTAAAAAAGAAAAAAACTTGTGGAATACTTTGTGAATTCCAGGAAAATGATAAAAAAAAACGTTTTTGGCCGCAGGTGGGATCCATCTGGGACTAGGGAATCATGATATGCATACCCTGCCCCTTATTTCTTTTTTACGTTTTTGCAAGAGTCGGGACTGAGGCCTGAGTCCTAAGATGGCTGCCGCCACTTACTCGTTGATGTAGTGGCAGCTTAATTTCACAAAGTAGACACATGGTCTGTGGTGGTGCCCCTGAGGAGCCTTGTGACCCTTCTGGCACCAGAATGTGCCTCTGCCACTGGTGGCATGATGTACACAATCTCTGCTTACAGGCCCATGGGCAGAGTTACTAAAGGCTTGCATTGCTCATGCGTCATGCAAGGCAACTCAAAGCAACGCAAGCCTTTAAATCAGATTTACTGTGTCATCTTGCATGGCCCTGAGTTGCAGAGTAGATCTGGAGTAACACACGCCATTGCAGGTTGCTGCCTTGTGTTACTCTGGGAAGCCTTTCCATGGGTGGAGCATGGATTTCCCATGCATCCACCTGTGGTTTTTGGTGCATTCCCAAAATTACTAACATAGTAAACCTGGAAATGCATAAAAGGCTATGTTTATCCAGATGAAGTTTACCGAGGAGAAATATTTTTATTTCTCTTGGCTGTTTGCTTTTTCTACAGGTGCTGCATTCTGCAGCACACATAGAAAAAAGAAAACAGCTCTGAGCATTGGTTTTGTTCAAGAAAGTGTCCTTTCCTGCACAAAAACAATCCTGCTGGTAACACAGGCAGACTTGCAACATGGCGCTACGGTGCCTGCATTGCAACTAAGCTACAATTAGTGCTCCCACACGGGGAAAGAGCTGGAATGTGTCATGTCTTAGTAGATTTGGCGCATTCCTGCTCTCACCCGGTCATGCAAGACATTGCTGCGTCACAAGACTTTTTAGTAAATTTGCTCTCCAGTATTTATATATCAAATTACCTAGACACGATTACACTTATAACAAAATAATTCTTGATAAAATGTGCTATATTGATGTACTTGTTGACAAACAAAACAACAGCAATGAAAGCCATTGAACAAGAAGCAACCAAATGACAGTGACAATAAAGGCAAGCAACAGAAGTGTGGGCGGCCTCTACTCTGATGTTCTTGGTAAACCCCAAATGTATTTTCTAAGAAACAAAGACTCCTAGGGGCCGATTGCAAGCATTTTTTGATGCTACAGTGGGATGCAGAGTCCCCCACACAGTGCCGCATTTACAAACTGGGGCAACAGTACCATTGTGCCAGCTTGTAGATCCTTGCGCCACGTTATCCCTGCGCCCGGTGTAATGCATGCAAGGAAGGCGTTTCCCGCAAAAAGGACCTCAGAAATGGTGTTGTGCCATTCTGCACAGTCACAGCGTACGTTTTTTAACGCCTGCTCAGGGCAGGCAGTAAAGTGTCACTGGGCTGTTTTCAATGCCCCCCCAGCATTGCTGGACTAGCATCAAAATGTTGACGCTAGTTCAGCAATGCAACAATTTAGCACCACAACTGCATCAGAATTTCTGACGCCGCTGTGGACACTGTGCGTCATGGAGCACTGTATTGTAAATACAGTTCTCATATGGTGTTGTTGGGGGGGTGCAGGGCGGTGCAAGAAAACTGGCACATCAATCTAAAAGTGCCAGTTTCTTGTCAATGAGGCCCCTAGTATGAACGCACACACTATCGAAAACTACCTCTGTGCACACAACAGATAATACCAGAACTATATTTATGGAGATGAAAAACAAAACCATTGTAACCAACAAGTGATTAGTTGCTGAAACTTTTTCACATCATCCGTTTCATCTTCTCACTCACCTTCAGCACCCTGAATGACATAGCCCTTGCGCCATGCTCACTCGACTTCTTTCAATCTGCATTTTGTTGCATATATAAATCTGCCCTCTCACTGTGGTGAGCCCTCCAGCACTGCCCAAGCTGTCCTCTATTAGCTTCTCTGTTGATACAGACCTCCTTTAGTATTGTATTGTACAATCTATAAAGTGCTTCCCAGGCGCTGCTCCTCCGCTAAGGTGGAGGAGCGTCGCCCGCAGTGCTTAATTTGTAAATTAAAAGGTGCCGGTTCCCAAAGCCCTCCTCTTAAACACACGAGTGCTGCAATTAAATCACAGAATACTGAGGCAGCGAAATCCTGAAGCCCTCTCGGGCCTCTTCAATCCATATAAAGCCATTCCCTGCCCCTCCAGCTCACTCTTGCAGCTTTCTACTTTCTCCCTTTGTGACGCTTTTTCGTTTTTCTCTTCCTCAGTCTTTCCCATGTGTGCCTTTTGCTAGGAGAAAAATGCTTGAGGCAGAAGAATAAGCCCCGGCCCTCAAAAATAAGTGCTGTTGCTCAGCACCGGAAACAACGAGCACAAATTAAGCACTGGCCCCCCGCCAGCAGCAGCTAACAAACCTTTGCAATAAAACAATAATATGTTTATTATTGTTTTGTTGCAAAAGCGGCCGGCCATGGGCTTGACAAGGACAGATGGGGCATGTACAGCACACACCCTCTGTGTGCATGTATGCTTGGCCAGCTGTCTCGTGCTGGCAAAACATACATGCTCATTAAGCTACCTCCAACCCGGCACTGCGTTGCCGGGTTGGAGAGAGCAATCAGACATTCCCAGTCTGCCTTGAAGCACCCTGTCTGGGTCTCTGTCCAATCCAAACTCTGCTGTCCTGCTGCCAGCAGCATGGCAGCAGTGTTCAGATTGGCGGCAGGGCAGCCTGGGAGCCTGTGCCTGCAGTCTGCGGCAAAGGCAAGAGTAGTGATGTAGTGGTGGCGATCAGGTAAGTTTTGTGTTTTTCTTTTAATTAATTTTTCTCCCCCCCCCATCCCCGCCGCTCCACCGCCACGTGTCGCGAGCTGCGCCTGGTACTTACTAACCTTTTATGGGCTCTGAAGCACTTTTCTATATAGGTAGCATGCTATATTATGCAGGATGTGTGTTTGAGGGGATGCTGTCTTCGCTTTGATCCAGTGTGGGAAAAGTTTACATGCCATGTGTAATGACCACGAGGTGTGATTATCGTGTAATGGGATGCAATGCTTAGCGGTGCGATGGATAAAGAAGGAAGCGATATAGGCACACCGTTTTAGGTATTTTCCAACCTGACATCTTATATCAGTTCTGCAGGTCCCTGTAATCTGATTTCGGTTTAGGAGCTTGTGAGCCTGTGCTCTTTAAAATTTAAATTTCAATACTAACAGAAAGTCTATCCTAACCATGTCAGTAAAAATTACTCCCTGACCAGGGATCCGTAATGCCAGGTAGGGCAAGTGAACATATAAAAAGGAACAAAACGACAATCTGAAACACAAATGGGAGGCAGACAAGCTACTGTGGGATGTCCTGTATCAGGAGGGACAGAATCTGAGGATTGTAGAAAAAGGGAGTGAGGGAGTGCAGAGCAGAATGTGCACACACAGCCTGATACACGGTGGTCCTGTAAACACAACTGCATCAGTGTGGATCTCTGAGAGAAGCGAGGGTGTATGATACAGGTGCTTACACCATTAAGTGACTATGCAGTGAGAGGGGAGTAGTTGTCACAACAGGAGGTAAAATGACAATGAATGCAGGTTTAAGGCAGAATTGAGGTATCACAAACATGATAAACCATTTTTAGGTAAAGGAGTTGCAAAACCAGGACCTTGACAGTCCTATCCATATTACAAACAACTTGTCAATGAGTTCAGTTAACTCATTTTCACTGACGCTGAAGCCAATATCTAAGCTCTGCTGCTCTGTGCCCTGCACCTGCCAGAGTCCAGCTGCTGTGATGGTCGGCCAGAGGATGAGGACACTGTCAGCATCTCTTAGTCCAGTTTGAGTTGCCTCTCCATGGGCTGTTCAGGGATGGACAAGGGCATCCCTCCTGGCGATAGGACAGCACAGTGAACCCCCCTTTGTGCTGTTGAGTCTTCTCCAAGGCACTGCCTCCCACTTGATATAAATGTGGAACCAAGAAATATCTATAGGTGGGCCAGCCAACAAACTGACAGGGAGAGCCGAGCCAGGGCTGAGCCAAAAGTCTGCCTCGGATCTTACACCCCATATACAAGCCGAGCCCTGAACATATTTTCTATATCAATCATACAACAAACCACACAAAATATGGTAAAGTCTCTTCAAAAGTAAAAAAAAAAAAGGTATATTTCTTTAACATGTGGATGCTTTGACATGAATAAGGGACGTTATAGCACTGCACTGAGAAGTATTTATTCAAAGTGAGTTTTGTACTCTGGTAGTCTGAACTCACATATTTAAAAGTGATTTACTATGCAACAATGAAGAAAAAACAGCTTTGGTTAAATAAAGTATTTGCTTAGAATCATACAGTATAAGTTGGGAAGTCACAATATATCCTGTTTTTTGGCTTCATTTTGAACAAATTAGCCTGGACCTAGGCATCTCTTTGTCTTTCCTTATATTAGGGCTTTGTTTTGACCTCAGTTCATTTTCTGCTGCTTTTAAATACAGCGCAAACTCGAGACAAAGGCTGTGGTCAGCGTTTTACATAAGCACCAGCTACATTGCACAAGGTCACATGCATTGTCTGGAGCCACAGGGAAATTATGTGATGTGCCTAGAAGCACAGGATGCTGATCCTACGTTGAGACTCAAACCTGGTTCCCCAGTTCCACGGTCGGCAGCTCGGACAGTAATGCTACACCGTGGGCAGAGAGGTGGAAAGCAGGCAACGAGACACTGCATGAAAGCTTGGCTCGTTATGGGCTCGAGGTTCCAATAGGACCACAAGCCGAGCCAGAGCCAGACTCGCCCACCTGTAGGCATATCCACTAGTGCTGAGCGATGGTGCCGAACTATGGGTAGCAATGGAAATTGCTGTCTGGGTGGAATAATTCTAAGACACACAGCCACTTACGAAGAGTCAGTATTCACAAAGTCATACACACAGACACACACTCTATCCAGCTTGGGAGAGCCTCCCGGGGAAGCTGCTGTCCTGAAGGCCGGCTTCTAGCAGTATGAGGCAAGAGATGCTACAACAGGCAATGGATAACCAGTAGATGCAGGCTGGTGAAAGTGGGCTACCCCACATTGTTTTATCTTTTTAGGACTGGCCGTATCCAAGACATTTTGTTTTGTTTTTAATTCTTAAAAAATAAACATTGACATACCTACATAGGGGCATGCAGTCAGCCCTCTTACTCCATTGGTCTGTTGTAGTGCCACTCAAGGTTTGCTTCGGCCCATCCAGTATACAGCAAGGGGCAAAAGGGCAGCCCATCCCTCCTCCAGCTGCCTTCAGAGTGAATGGCAACATTTTACCTGATTACTCAGTGCACGAAGAAGCACCAAGAGGCAAACAAGCCATTGTCAGATGATCTGTCTA
The DNA here is from genome assembly GCF_031143425.1 of Pleurodeles waltl. Taxonomy (NCBI): domain Eukaryota; kingdom Metazoa; phylum Chordata; class Amphibia; order Caudata; family Salamandridae; genus Pleurodeles; species Pleurodeles waltl. The sequence continues at coordinate 52,191,017 of NC_090446.1, read as the reverse complement.
CCTGCCTTTCAGTTGGCCCGGGTACATTCTTTTGTTCCCACTGCTACATTCCTTCACCTTCCATCCTCTTTTTGTAACTGTTTACTTCTGTAATGACAAGCAGCGACTGAAGAGTAAGATATGGCTGTGTGCCTGTCCAGCAAGAGAACTCAACTAAGTGATGGGCCTCAGCAGGACAATATTGTACCTGTAGGAAGTGACAGCCACTCAGCAAAGCAGGAAACAGAAAGAGGGTGAGAGAAGCAAGTCCTTCCCTTGTTTGCACCACCATCACATCTTTTCAGGATTGACATGAGGCTCTGACATGACTCTTCCCCTGAAATCCTTGGCTCACCCACCACTACATTTGCCCATAAAGTTTATGTTTGAACTGCAGCTGAACGCCCATTGTCGGTGAAAAATAAATTAATGGAAGCCTGAGGAATCGAACTATGTCCTTATCACTGCGTAAGAGTAAACCTTCGACTGCATGTGCTGCTCATGGACTGGAGGCCTCCTCCAAAGCTTACAGTCCCTTCCCTTTTTTGTAGCATGATGTGTCTTCTCATGTTCTGCTATTTGTCCACAAACACAAGATGCTGGAATTTGATGCAAACTCAATAACACTTGCTGCGGCAAGAAAGAAGGTAATTCAATAATTCTGCTACTAAAAAAGGCTATTAGGGCTCTTTCTCCAGTAAAAGCAGAGTTTAATTTGTTCTGGTGTTTGCCAGTGCTTGGCACCGGCACTTATTTTTTAACATGCGTATTTATTACATTCCACCACAGAATGGTGCTGTCAGTCTATTTGTAAAAAAGCACATGAGCAGAGTGTTTAGCAATTCAGTATGTGATTAAAATTAAAAGATTAATTAATGCCCAAGCCATCCTATGGCCTTAGGTCACAGCTATAGCTCAAAATGAATGCAATGGTTGGTAGGGGGTGTTGGTACGGGCATTTGTTTGCAGTGGCAGGGACATTAGGTGATGGAAGCTGCCCTGGCATACTGAGAAACATCATGGACACTACCACCTACATGCTTACAAATTAAGAGCTGAGTAAAAGTAAAGACCACAGACAATAAAATACACTTTGACTCGCTCTGTCACAGGTAAGAAAGCGATACCTTTAAAGTTTTAAAGTAAGCAGACATCTCACTGCCCGAGTTCCAACTGAGACGCATATTGAAATGTCCGGCCGGTCTCCTTGTTCACAAATGAACACATCTAACATGGCATGTGATTAGAGACCCTGCAGACTCGATTTCAACAGGAAGCTTGGAATTACTATAAGGCAGTGCAGAGGGTTAATGTGGCTACTGCAAAGAACGTGTTGTAGGCAGATCACAGACTGGATTCAATCTTCAAATGTTAAAATAACTCTGGTGATTAATGTTGTTTCTGGAGAGAGAACGTACTTTTCTGTAGTGGAAGCTTAGACTAAATATAAGGTAGCGCAGAAGGTTAACGTACCTGGTGCGAGGAACATGAATTAGGCAGATCAGAACTAGAAACTAATGTAACAAGCTCACACGAAAGGTGTTATTTACGTGATGCTGGGAAGCAGCAGAAACTTCACTGGAAGGACAGATTGGGATTGTTGTTGTTAAAGCTCTTTTCCCATTAGGAGGTGTTTCTGAAAGCGATTACAACCAGGGGCCGGCTCAGCCCCTTCGCTCCTGATAGCCAGGGAGGATTTTGGTTTGTGCGCCGTTTCTAAGAATTACCGTAGTACCCCCATAGTGAAAAACAAAAACTGGAGCTGCTCAGAATGAAATATTCCAAAAACGCAGGTTGATCGGCCTGTGCCCTTAAAAGCAAGGAGGAAAGGGCATAAAAGAGAAGTAAGTACATGATCAGTAAACAACTAATAAAAAAATGAAAGTATTACAGTTTCACATAAGTGAGCCGCCAGCCGCCATGAGCATCAGTGTGAAGAGACACAAAAGGAAAAAGAAGTTTGCTCACAGTCAAACATATCTGCAAAAGTGCAATTAGCCATGTAACAGGGGCGATGGCCAAGGCAGTATCAAAACCGCCCTAACGAGGGACAAACGTAAAGCACTTACCAACAAAAAGAAAGGATTTTTGAAAGGCAAGCCCATGAGCGAGTGATAGTGATGGGCATGAGGTGGGTGTGGTTAAAAGCCCAGATACATACCAAAAATTGGAAAAGCAGTGATTGCGCGCTGCTAAGCTCGACCTAAATAGGAAGAAAAGCCAACAATAAACAAGCATTGGCAAAGACAAGAGGTCTGCTGTTGGCAGAAAGCCTTTTGACTTTGGCAATTCTTGTTTTATTCTGTTATGGTTTTTGCAAAAATTTATTTGTGGGAGAAGCTTCTGGGCCCTTGTCAATATAAAATAATTGTGTACAAGAAAAAAATTGTTTTTGGTCCAAAAAGGCACACAGTACCAAACCAGTCCCTGGCTCTAAAAGGAACTACTTTGTGTGTGGATATGCTCCTTGTGAAAGAGAAACATGTTGTAACTCACAGTGAACCAGAAAATGGCTGAAGCAGACTGTGTTGAAATAAAAGTCGGAATGACTCATCAATTGACTGAATACTGGCTGAAAACCCCTATAAGTAGCTATGTTATTCACGTAATTTTAATAAATTCAAAGGTCAAACTAACCCCCCCCCCCCAAGAAAGTCAGTGGCTTTGGGGTTGGCTGCCAGCCTCCTGCCTTTGCTGTTGCTTTTCTTGTAATGCTTGTGTAAATCATTATTACAAATAGATCGAGAAGGTGACAGGTTTGAAAAGATAGATAGGAAGAGAGGCTTGCAAAACGAATGTGCTTACAATGAAAGACATACAAGGTTGAATAGATAGATAGATAGATAGATAGATAGATAGATAGATAGATAGATAGATAGATAGATAGATAGATAGATAGATAGATAGATAGATAGATAAATCACCTGGCAGATAGACGGTGAATAAACAGAAAGGTTGATAGATAGACAGGTAGATACACAGGTGGCCAGGTAGATAGACACACATAGAGGTAGATAGTCAATTAGATAGGATTGCAAAGATAGGTAGATGGAGATGATCTTGAAAAGATAGATAGATAGATAGATAGATAGATAGATAGATAGATAGATAGATAGATAGATAGATAGATAGATAGATAGATAGATGTTTACCACCAGTGTCTGTTTTTTAAGATAAGACTCCTGCGATGCATCAAGGGTAAGGGACTGTCGGCCGTGTGCAGCCTGGTAAGTGCGCACAGGTAGCCCGGCGCAGAGCGGACTCTGCAGTATTAGATGTTGACAGGGCAGGCCTTATAATGTTTGTGTACGCTCAAGTAAAATCAGTGTGAGTTACTGTTTTGTCTTTAGTGACACTTTATTACACACATAGGAGGAAAACTGCCTTAGAACACGGTTTTGCTTTCCCTAGTCCTATAAAGTCCTGTGACATATCGAAATAAGGTGGAACGTGTGTAAAAAATCAAATCTGCAAATTCCAACAGGTTATCTGTAGAACCTATGGGTCAAGCAGACTTGTCATATTTCTCTGGCCCTGTACAGGATCAAAGCCCAGACTGATGCACATAACCCTACAGGGCCAAGTTAATTACATTTCTCTAAAGCAGTAGGAAAAAAGGCCGCCCCACACAAAAGGTATTTATTAACAGTGCTTTACATCTGATAAATACCTGCTCCACTGCACCAGGGCTGAGGACAGCTCAGGCCTACTAAACAAAGGAGGAAACCAACACAACTGGAATGAACACAGAAGGGGGCTCCTCTTTGAACATTCAGAGTGAAAGGTCCTGGCTGTGATGTCAAAGAGAGGTGAAGATGAGACCTCAGAAGCAGATGTGACTCTTAGATGATGCCATCTTGAACTGTCCCAGCATGCTGTGCAGGAAGGTTTGAACAGGGGTGGAATGATGAGGTGACATCGTACGGTTGGCCAGGAGTGCCTGGCTTCTTGAGCCTTTCACCCTCCTTTAAAAACTCTTGGAAGAGGGAGAGCCTCTCTCTTTGTTAGTGTTTGTGTGCTCTTCCGTGCTGGATCCTGGGACTGCAACAGCCATGAACACTTGGAAGGAGGAACTCCCTGATGCCTAAAAAAGACTAAGGACTCTGCCCCAGTTGACCTCAGGACCACTGTGCCTCTCCAAGGGCTAGCACAGCTGACACCTCCACACCCCCTAAGGAGAGGTTGGGGGAATGCTTTGGACTTTTGGACCCAGAGACAAAGACAAAGAGGAAGACTGACACTGTGAGGCAGGAGGACCAGCTCCCAGCAGAGTTCACCAGTTTTGGATGTGAGAAGGTCTGCTGAAACTGCTCCTGGTGGCTTGCCACCAGGAGTAAGATGAGCCCAAGATCATCCAAAACGGCCAAGGGGCTCCAAGTTATTTCAATTCTTAAAACAGCATTGTACTGGAATTTTACAGTCACCATGGCCAACATTTCCGGGAGGACATTTATTAGCAACTTAAAAACAACATAAAAACCAAAATCTAAAAGATGGCATGATTATGTCCCATCCACCCACCTGCCCAAGGCGGCTGTCCAATGCATTTAGCAGAAGCGATTTGAGAATAACAGCGGTTTTATATGTTGTCTCAGTAGTGGACTACCCATAGGTACATATTTCATCATCAATGGCGGAAGTGTGCGATGGTACAGGAGCTAGGGTGATACTTCTATAGTCAGCCTGCCTCTGCCAAATTTTGACGTGCTTTTTGGGAAACCTCTCACCTTAAATACAGCTATCTCCTGCCCACGCAAAAATCTAGTCCTCTTTTAAAAGTAGCATGGAAGGTTCCAGGCTCCAGGCTTTAGCTATGTCCCATTTAGCAATGGTGAGGCCCAAACGTAGTAATGCATGCTTATATTTATTGCCACTAAGGCCTACTGTGATATGAAAGAGAGTTAGCTTGACGTCTAGGGGGATGGTCCACGCAAGTACCTCCCCCCAGGCAAGCAGCAATGCCTCTCCAGAAATGCGACAGTCCTGTGCAGCTCCAGACAGAAAGTACCATCCTCAGATAGACAGCATAGGCATTGCAGGGAGGCTATGAGACACATTCACCATAGTCGGTGTCTTGTGTAATATGCCCTGTGCAAATATTTTAATTGTATGAGATGGAGACGAGCTGAGATGCCCGCCTTCCGGAGGGAGTGCAGAGCATCTGCCCAATAATCATCGTCCATCTTGCTGAGATCCGCCTCCCAGGTGCCCCGCAGGGCAGACAACATGTGAGCGCTGTGGACTACTAAGGTGCGCTGTATCTGTAATATTGTTTGCAATCCCTGGGGCTCAGAGAGAAGCTTGCTCTCCAGTGGATTGTATTCCGCGAGTGAATCTAGGTTCCTGATATAACGGACAATAGCTTTAAGGTCCCATCTGCTGAATCCTCCAGACTAGCCACCAGGGGCAGCTGTGTACTCCGCCATAGTGGTCAGCCGCTCCCACTAACTCATGCACCACAGGGCAGTTCTTCATTGCTAGAACACCACCTGTGTGGCTGGAAGCAAGGACATCATCACGGTTGTACCGTAAATGTAATCCTCTAAAGGCAGGCTGGTCATTACCCACTTCTCTGCCTTGTAGGCAGGGTCCGGATGGTGGGAATGCAAACATTCATTTATGATCATCAAGTGTGCTGCGGAATAATAGGAACATACTTCGGCAGCTGCAATACCCCCCACATATGTGGATTGGAAGCATGTGGGTAAGGTAATGCGAAGGGCAATGCAATTCCAAAGGAAACCCGATAAGAGGGAGCTTACCTTCTTGAACCAAGACTAGGGGATTGCATAGGGCTAGGTTTGTAATTGGTACAATATTCTAGGGAGAGAAACCATCTCAAAGATGGCAGATCAACCCGTTATTGACAAAGGGGGATGGACCATACCTTTATCTCTTCTCAAGTACGGGTGAAGATCGGTTCGATATTGTGGGACAATGATCATTCCCTATCTGGCAAGGTATTTTAACCCACCCCTCTGCCAGTCATGTGACCGATGCCCAGAGTTATGGCATATTCAACTGGTGACCTCTGATCTTTGTCAAGGACTGGGGCGCGTGAGCTCTGCTGCATCTCCTTCAATTACCCCAGGGGTGGGCCGGGGCCCAGCGCAAGATACATTTATTCAGGAAGGGAGCGTGCATGGGCCCCCTCCTTAGACTCTCTATTGGACCAGGGACTCCATTCAGGATATACTGAAAAGGAGGCCAAGACCCCATCTACAGCCCATGAAACTAAAGAGAATGGGGGAGATCCATCATTACCCCACCATGACTAGGGGGGAATGGGACACCCACGCAAGATACTTCATCTTGACAGAAAAGAGTGGGCAGGAAAAGGAAGAGTGCCAGCACCTCACCGGCAAGAATGAAGAGGGTTGCGCAGGGAGCTGCCAGGGCCATGTGTGAATGGGCTCCGGGAGTTGCCCCAACAGATGGGAGGTCGGGGTGACTGGGTACCCCATAAATATGAAAGAAAAACAAAAGAAAAGCTTTGCGCCTCTCGTCTGGCACAGCAGGAGAGCCACTCATTCAATATTCACTGATTCCACAGCTGGTGCAGCAGATAATTGTTTAAGAAGAGGGTGATGTACATGTGTATTGCTCCTCTTGTGGTTGCCCTAGAATGGCAGGGGCACTACCAATGTTGAAAGGAACGTATGGGGCATGGGGCTGTAGGATTGCAGCAACTTCTTTTTATAAAGTTTGGAAAAGTGGTGTCCTATGTTTACAGGGTAAAAAAAAACATGACCCCCTTGGTATTTGTATTGAATTTTTCAAAGCACTCCCAAGGCTGGAACTTTTGTTCTACAGCTGGTACTGCAGCACCCTCTAAAGACTTTTTCTATGGTTGAGTTTAATGCAACCTGAAAATACATGTAATATAGTGCCCTCTAGGGGCTGAATCTATGGTTGCATATTATGTGGTCAGAAACTGGTGCACTCTAGGGGCTGTTTTTATGATTTTAACTTAAATGGCTTGAAAGTATTTAAAACAAACACAGACCCTTGTTTTGTTCATTTTAAAATGCTTCATTGGCATAATAATGTTGACAGTAATTATTACCTATGTTTGATATGGTTTATTAACATTAATAAGTACATTTACAAATGGCTTTTATGGACTGTTGCATTTACACACAAAATGATGGTGTTTTAACATGTGATCTGTTGATCTTGAAACTTTGACCAAGCCAACAGACTTAACCTATATGTTTTTATGACCCTTTAGGGGGTCAAAGGTGATTACATAATGTTATCTATGGTATTTTCCATCTGCCTAATGCATATATTTGTAAATTGGTGCATAGTATTTGCTCGCGTGTGTAAGTTTGTGTTTGTGTGTGTGTGAGAGAGTAATAAATGTACTTTAAAAAAAATTCTAAAGAAAAAGCACAGGCTAAACAATCATTTATTGGGTGTTATTATTGCATGCCAAGGAATGGTGATTACTCATCCACACCACCTTCCCTGAGTAGGCCTTAGATTGCTCTGCTTTGCTAACCTGAGGGAGTCAAACGCTACAATGAAGTTTTTGTTTCTCAGTAATGAGAAATTGTGGCCTTTCACTTGTGTAGGCCATACAACTAATATCCCAATTTCTTGTAGATAGATAGATAGATAGATAGATAGATAGATAGATAGATAGATAGATAGATAGATAGATAGATAGATAGATCATACAGCACAGCTTCAATTGGTATAGGTAGATCGATTCAATTAGTAACATAATAGTTAAATATCTATATAAGCACAATATATAAGAGCACTGAAATCAAATTAGAAAGACATACAAGTTAGACACACAGACTAAATTGATTTAAATGTATAGCTGTAGTCCTCAACTAAAATACATATTATTGCAATAATTTTGAAAAGATAATTACTTTATGAATAATAGATTCAAATTGACAAAGTCTGGTATACTCTGAAATAGCAGCAATCAGATAAAAAGAGTAACTACAAAAAACGTGGAACATCCTTAGCCATAGGCAGGAACTGATAATGCTGGAATGTGTCCTGTGCTGTGAAGAGCTGGTAGAAGGTGTCCTGCTATCACATCCATCTCTAAACACAAAGGCAACACTAAATTATTAATTACATACAACCAAAACACTGGCATAGAGAGAAACTACATTTTGTGTGGATGTGCTCCTTGTGAAAGAGCTAAATGCAGTCACTCAACGTGAAGTTAACCAGTGGCTGAAGTAGACGGCCCCTTTGCCCCATGCTGTATGCTGAAGTGGGAAGAAGCAAAATGTGAATGACACAATTACAGACCAACTGATGAAGAGAACTGACTGACACTCCTTTAAGTATATTATACATATATTTTTTGTAAAATGCAAAAGTCTTGGCTAACACCAGACCCAAAAAGAGAGTTGAGGTTAGCTAGAAAGTCCTCCAGTCATGAACAAGAGTTCACTAAGTGGTTTCTTTCAAACAATGCAGTCTGTCTGTAGGGAGACTGCAGAAGCAGCACTCCAGTGTACCATCTGTGCAGGTAGGATAAACACTACATGCAGTACTGAACAAACTAGTTAATGTGAAGACTGTTGTGATTAGGATATTATTAACTACTGGTGTTGCAAAACAAGTTCTACTTTTGACTCACTTGTAAGTACTTCAATATTTCAAGAGCCGCCCTTCAAAATGTTCCGGGTAGAGCCCTCTCCTCACTACTAATGGAAGAGGTGGGCTTGCTTTTTTCTGTTGCTTGTTTCCTACCATCTGGGGCAGGGCTACACCCCACACTACTTTCAAATGTCACCAGCAGACAATGTTAGAATCCTCATAACAGTTACTGCTGTCTGTATAAATAATGAAAACCTAGTACATGTTCTCAGTCTTGCATTTTCGACATGAGTGAACGGATGATGTTAGCAAAAGTCATAATTTCTTTTAGATAAGTAAATCAGCCAATCACAGAGGAGAAAATTCAGTCTCTTTTCTAACATATTAGAGTGACTTTGGCAGCTGCAGGAAAAGTGTTATAATTCACTCTTTGAAAGTGAATGCAAAATGTGACAAGGCATTATCAACAATTAACAATATTTCCCCTTACCTGACAACCCATCATGACCCCCTTGCCCCCAATAAGAGACACTTACACATTTTTATTCAAGGTAGAACCATTGACCCAGGTCCACCGCCCTCCAGCGGGTGTGATGAAAAGTCCAATCCAAGTCTGGATGGTCAATTCAGATGTAAAATAATCCTGCAAACAATACACATAAATACATTTGAGGTGCACTAGTATTTCCTTTTCATGCAAATATTACCATGCAGCAATGTTTCTTACATGGAACGGATTCATGCAAGTGCACTACATGAATCATGTAAGCACACAATTAAAGGTTGAGCTGTTTCTCCCAAACCACAGCTTGAATCCAAACACCAGAGGTTGACAATACTTCTACAAGTGTTCCCAGTTACGTAGTCAGCTTCACTTATTCGAATTGGGTCCGTTATCCTAATTGTATATTTAATTCATCATAACAATTACAATGCTGCCTCAGTGCATTTCGGGAAAGACTCCTCGTTGCAGCCATGTGAAGCAAGGGCAGTGTGCATGTGAGCTGGATGCAGGGTATGGCCAAATGCCAACGCTTGTGCCCAAAACCCATTACACACGGCCAAAGAATTCACACAGCTGTATTTGGCTTTCATTAGGGACTGAAGTATTTCTATACAGAACATTACAGTTCTGTAAGAAAACATTGTTAAATGAGTTAAGTTATCTTTGCTCACACCTAGGCTTTCTGGTTTCCATTGTTTTCAAGCAAAAAAGACCCACAATGTGTAAAATTTTGCTGAGCACTGAATTTTTCACTGGACATGCAAGAACCTGACATTTCTCCTACACCTACTGCCCGCCCCCCTCCTTTCCTATCAGTTCTAAATTTTATGTCATTGTTTCCATCACAGCAGTACTATGAGGAAAGGGCCTGTGGAGTAGGCCAGCCCTGCTTGGTCTGAAAGAAAACAGAAATGGTAGATTAACATAGGTGGGAGAATAGGGTCATATTCTACTTTAGAGATGGGCCTTAGTACACAGGAGTGATAGGAATTACACTTGCAGGTGGTTTAGGAGGGCAAAACAAGATCCTCGGGTGCATTCCAAAGGGGACAGTTGTAGAGAGCAGTCGGAGCGGTCAATGACTATGGACAATAAAGATCCTACTTCATTGAACTGATCATCGGTGTTCATTCTCATCCTTACCACCACAAAATCTGGCGACGAGCTGGCCACAGTCAAGAACCCACTTCCAGTTTTTTGGGACCATGAGGGATTCTCTTTCATCGAGCGCGACAAGCGCGAAGAGCTTGCAGGCTGCGCTACACGGTTTCAGGCCAGTTGCTTGTTTTTGTTGAGAAGTTTTGAGGCTCCGTGTTAGAGATCCGTCATGTACGTTCATTGCACTTAAATTTTACAACTTTATATGTGATTGTTACTTCCGCTCCCCAATGGTCTCCTCCATACTACATAGCCTCACATGCATCCAGCATCAAGCGCATTCAAGCACGTCCAGCATCATATAACATCATTATGTACGTTTAGCCCTGTGCTCGTTGAGGCACCCACGCTATGTGGCACATACAAATATATATATGTCAGCCATATTTTGGGAAACTGTGATGCGCATGCATAATACGCACGGCGGACATACTTTAGCAAAATTAATTACAGAAACTTACGATCCGCAAGCATAATACGTAGTGACGTATACAGCGATCAAACCCCTCACAGAAGCATGTGGACTTCACTGCGATCTGCATGCAGAATAACCCCCTCATAGAAATGTGTGGATTTCACTGTTATCTTCACACACAACAAACCCACGGCAATCGGCACGCAAAATACTCATGAGGCAGTGGATTTTACTGTGAATCCCATGAATAAACTCACTGCTATCTGCACGCATAATACTCAGGCGTTTGCAGATTTTACTGAGATCTGCACGCAATTAGGGAGCCACTGAAATAGAAGCAAAGCAGTGTTCAACAAATTTATTTTTACATACTACTACAACACATTATCAAAGCAGAAGGGAAGCAGTGTTAATCAAATTATTTTTTACATACTACTACAACACATTATCATAGTTATTATGAAGAGCGTCAGCGCTCCGCTACTGTTTTTACAAGCACCTGGAGATCCACCAATACCTTGGAGAAGTTGCTATAGGGCTTTCACTAAATATTTAGGAGCTATAGGTGGTAGTAGATATTGCCTAGAAAGTTTTTTTTTTTATTTGAACACAATTTAGGCTTTGAAGGCCAATCCGTTTATGAACACCTACCACCGTACGAATTACTGGACGGTGAAGCAGACGACATTGATGAGTATTAACTTGCAGCAAAAAAACTTGAAAAGCAGTTTGATGTTCAACCAAGCTTGATAGTAAACAGACATAAATTGTTCACACAAGCATACCGTCAAGATAAATCAATTGACAGTTATGTAGTAATTTTAGTGTCCGAATGCAAATCTGAAAGTATTACAGCACAAATTATTCGCGATCAAATAGTGGTACACTGCTGGGATAAGAAAGTTCAAGAAAAACTATTAACGTTAAAAAATCCTTCTTTGACAGAAACAGTAGAAATTGTAGAAAGTATAGAAATTTCTCAGAAAGCATGCAAGGAGCTATCACAAAAAGAACATGTTGGAGTAAGTGCAGCCAAATTTAAAGGGCACTCCAGTGATTACGCTAAAGAACAAACCAAAAGACCAATACAGAACTAAACTAAAGATGAATTCTTTGCAGAAAGAACATATGTTTCAGATGTTGTAATCCTAGATATGGTAACAACGCTCACCCATGTCCAGTTAAAAATGTCAAGTGCAGAATATGGGGGAAAATAGGGCATTTTGCTAAAGTTTGTCAAAGTAGTAAAACACCTGATAAAGTGAACGTGATTGAAGAACTTGATCCAAATGAAAGCTCTATTAATGAAGTGAACCCAAAGAAAGAAGTAGTACTAGTGGTCCAATGTGGTGAACATAATTGAATAGACCCTTAGGAAAACATTGCAGTTGATGGGAAGAAACTATGCCTATTAATAGATTCTGGGGCAAGGATGACCATAATTACTGAAGATTTGCTATTGCAAACATATGGGAAAAATAACTTGTTACCCTCTGACAGAAACCCTGTTTCGTCTGATGGAAAAAAATAGACCTCATTGGTTATTTTGAAGCACGTATTAAATATAAAAACAAAGTGATTCTTGGGAAAGTTTATGTAGCTAAAAAGTTTTGAATATACTTGGGTGGTATCACCAGGGGTAATACGGTATGACATTAAGACCAGGGAGGAATGTTCACGTTTCGCTAGTTACCGATGAGTTAAATGATGAATCTCTGGTAGTTCAAGACAAACAACTTAAAAATATTTGGTGACAAAAGTTCATTAAGGTGTTCAGTAATAATTTGGGAGGATCACAGGTTTCAAATATAAGATCAAAGTACAAAATGGTGCTGCACCTGTAAAGCATAAATTGAGAAATGTGCCCTTCAGGGTACGTCAGGATTTAGAGAGTATTCTCAAACAAATTGTTGTTGATGGTGTTATAGAATCTATAGAGCCATCACTTTGGTTATCTCCATTGGTCATCACATGAAAAAAAATGGACAATTAAGAGTTTGTATTGATTTGCGTAGTCTGAACAAGGTCATTTCACATCCTTTGCCACTTATTGATGACATTGCATCTACTTTTTCTGGAAAAGACGTTTTCAGCAAAATAGGCTTATCTTCAGCATGTCATCAGGTTGAGTTAGACAAAACGTCAAGGCATTACACAGCTTTTGTGTCACCTTTTGGCACTTTTCAATTCAAAAGGATGCCTTTTGGGTTGGCGTCTGCCGTTTTTATCTTTCAGAGGGTTTTATAAAATATACTTCAGGGTATTGAAGGTGTTGTAACATTTCAGGATGATATACTGATCGCTAGTGAGGATGAATGTACCCATGATGAAGCAATGAATAAAGTGTTACAAAGATTAAAAAAATATGGTCTAGTAGTAAATGAAAAAAAAAATGAGTTTTCTAAATCCAGCATAGAGTACTTACTTCAGTGGTCATTCCAACCCTGGCGGTCGGTGTTAAAGCGGCGGCCAACCCGCCAACAGGCTGTCGGTTCAAAACATGGAATTCCGACCCTGGCGGGAACCGCCAACAGAGACCGCTACATCAACACTCCGACCGCCACGGCAGAACAAACAAACAGCGCGGCGGTCACCGCCAACAGACAGGCGGCAGACAATGTACCGCCCACCCTATCACAACTCACCAATCCGCCACCTTTTCCGGGGCGGGAGCCACGCCGATAAAAACACAGCGGAAACAGACAATCCTAACGGAAAACGCTCACCTCTATACACCCCACGAGGAATCTGGACAGCATGGAACCCGAACTACACGTCCTCCCAGCACTTGTCTTCCTGCTCCTCTACCAGGAGCACGAACGGCGCCGCAGAAGACACCGGTGAGTACTGCACCTACGACACAGGGGAGGGGGGAGGCAAAAAATTACGGGCACACACATACGCGACACACCTACCCCCACCCACTACAACGCATAGCAATACATCACTGTTACGACCCCCAAACCCCCCCGAAAGAATGCTAAGACAAAAGGAAATGATCATAAACAGTCGAATATATTGTAGAATGGGATTAAAAAAATATCACATATTTCAAACAATTATATACAAAATATTTACAAGTCCGGTATTGTCTCCTGACATTGTCCGTGGACCACTGGGCCCAATTCACATGGGCAAGGCCCACACGAGAAACCTGACCAAAACGGAGAGAACACTGCAGGGGCATCAGATCGAAAAACTACAGACACCTCAGGGGGGAAGGGAAGGGGGGGCACCTCAGCCACATGAGTACACGACGCCAGATCCACGAGGGGCCTCCATGGCCACTGTCCCATCCTGGGGAGTGCAAAGCCACAGTCTCACAAGTCTCTACAGTGGGTGGCCTGCCCACTGGGCCATCCTGGGGAGTGCAAAGCCACAGTCTCACAAGTCTCTACAGTGGGTGGCCTGCCCACTGGGCCATCCTGGGGAGTGCAAAGCCACAGTCTCACAAGTCTCTACAGTGGGTGGCCTGCCCACTGGGCCATCCTGGGGAGTGCAAAGCCACAGTCTCACAAGTCTCTACAGTGGGTGGCCTGCCCACTGGGCCATCCTGGGGAGTGCAAAGCAACAGTCTCACAAGTGGATTACAGACTCCACTGGTACTGGAGGAGGCATGGTGGACAGAGTGCATTGTGCAGCCCTGCCCGATACAGATCCGAGCCTGCCCCTTCTGCCAATGGGCCAGCTGTGCTTGACTTGAAGGGCCCTGTTCAGCGGTGCAGAGACGGCGGTGCCCAGCGGAGAGGTGCAGAGACGGCGGTGCCCAGCGGAGAGGTGCAGAGACGGCGGTGCCCAGCGGAGAGGTGCTTGAGATGAAGGGCCCAGCGGAGAGGTGCTTGAGATGAAGGGCCCAGCGGAGAGGTGCTTGAGATGAAGGGCCCAGTGGAGCGGTACTGGAGACGGCGGTGCCCTGTTCAGCGGTTCTTCTCTTGAAGGGCCCTGTTCAGCGGTGCTTGACACGGCGGTTCCCTGCTCGGCGGTGCCCTGTTCAGCGGTGCTTGAGACGGCAGTGCCCTGTTCAGCGGTACTTGAGACGGCGGTCCCCAGCGGAGCGGTGCTGGAGACGGCGGTGCCCTGTTCAGCGGTTCTTCTCTTGAAGGGCCCTGTTCAGCGGTTCTTGAGACGGCGGTCCCCAGCGGAGCGGTGCTGGAGACGGCTGTGCCCAGCGGAGAGGTGCTTGAGATGAAGGGCCCAGCGGAGAGGTGCTTGAGATGAAGGGCCCAGCGGAGAGGTGCTTGAGATGAAGGGCCCAGCGGAGCGGTGCTGGAGACGGCGGTGCCCTGTTCAGCGGTTCTTCTCTTGAAGGGCCCTGTTCAGCGGTGCTTGACACGGCGGTGCCCTGTTCAGCGGTGCTTGAGACGGCGGTGCCCTGTTCAGCAGTACTTGAGACGGCGGTCCCCAGCGGAGCGGTGCTGGAGACAGCGGTGCCCTGTTCAGCGGTTCTTCTCTTGAAGGGCCCTGTTCAGCGGTACTTCAGACGGCGGGGCCCTGTTCAGCAGTGCTTGTCACGGCGGTGCCCTGTTCAGCGGTTCTTCTCTTGAAGGGCCCTGTTCAGCGGTGCTGGAGACGGCGGTGCCCTGTTCAGCGGTTCTTCTCTTGAAGGGCCCTGTTCAGCGGTACTTGAGACGGCGGGCCCTGTTCAGGGGTTCTTCTCTTGAAGGGCCCTGTTCAGCGGTTCTTCTCTTGAAGGGCCCTGTTCAGCGATGCTTGTCACGGCGGTGCCCTGTTCAGCGGTTCTTCTCTTGAAGGGCCCTGTTCAGCGGTACTTGAGACGGCGGGCCCTGTTCAGCGGTTCTTCTCTTGAAGGGCCCTGTTCAGCGGTGCTTGTCACGGCGGTGCCCTGTTCAGCGGTTCTTCTCTTGAAGGGCCCTGTTCAGCGGTGCTGGAGACGGCGGTGCCCTGTTCAGCGGTTCTTCTCTTGAAGGGCCCTGTTCAGCGGTACTTGAGACGGCGGGGCCCTGTTCAGCGGTTCTTCTCTTGAAGGGCCCTGTTCAGCAGTACTTGAGATGGCGGGCCCTGTTCAGCGGTGCTTGTCACGGCGGGGCCCTGTTCAGCGGTGCTTGACGTGTTCCCAGGGAACCAGATCGGGCCAATATTGTCCGCTCAGTCGCCATCCGACCTTTCGCTTGCGGGGCCCTCCTGTGCTGGAGTCCTGGGCCCGTGGGTGTCCTCCTTCACACCCGAAATGGGGCTGGTGGGGCCCTCCTGGGCAGCTCGCCTGCTGCCGGACTTGTCCGCCCTGCTGCCCTTGCCCTCCTTGGACGATGATCTGGGGCCCTTGCCTCCCTTTGTGGATGTGGCAGGTGACGGTGCCAGGGTAGTGTCTTTGGGGGCTGCCGTCTCAGGCCTCTCGCGCCGGCCCTTCCCTTTTTTTGTTCTTTTCCCAGGGGGTGGGCTGGCTGTCCCCTTGCTGCTGGCCGATGTTGCTGCCCTAGGAGCTTGTGGACTCCAATAGCCCTTGACTATGCTCCTTGTAGGTGCAGGGCTTGTGGAGGCTGAGGTGCTGTTTGGACTCTTACGAGATGGAGAGGGTGGGTCAGGTGATGCAAAGAGGTTAATTTTGGAGAGGAATTTTTTTTTAGGAGCAGTGGGAAGGGTAGGTGCAGTGGGTATGGGAGTGGAGGAAGAGGATGTGGTTGTAGGAGAGTCAAGTGTGCTGTCTTTGGATGCAGGTGCTTGTGACGGAGGCTGTCGTGAGGTGGATGGCTGTTGGGTGGGTGGCTGCCTGCGTTTGTGTGGTTTGGAAGAGGGGGTGACAGACACAGTGGGAGAGGACACAGGGGACGTGTAAATGGCAGTGGGGGTGGTGACTGCACGTGTGCGGTGTGTTCTTGTGGGTGTGCTGGTGATGGACGTACTGGCTGATGGTGGTGTGCATGCAGGTGTGAGTGGAGACGTCACAGGGAGGGAGGAGGGAGACGAGGAGGAGGGGGACACAGAGGAGGCAGTGGCTGTTGGCGTGTATGCTTGTGGATGTTGCTTGTGTGAATGCTTGTGGGATGTGTGGTGCTTATGTCTGGATGAGCTGCCCTTGGGTGTTGAGGTGTGTGCAGGCTGGTCTGTAGGTGTGGCTGGGATAGGCAGAGGAACAGGGGAGTGGGACTGGGTGGAGGGAGTTGGAGGAGGGAGGCTAGAGACAGGGACAATGGCTGCCGTCAGTGCTGAGGCCAGAGTCTGGAACGATCACTGATGGGCAGCCTGACCCGAATGAATGCCCTCCAGGTATGCATTGCTCCGGTGCACCTCCCTTTCTACACCCTGGATGGCATTCAAAAGGGTAGACTGCCCAACAATGAGCGTCCTCAGGAGGTCAATGACCTCCTCACTGAGGGCAGCAGGGGTAACTGGGGCAGGGCCTGAGGTGCCTGGGGCGAAGGAGACGCCCGCCTTCCTGGCCGAGCGGGCACGGGGCGAACGCTGATGGGCTGCTTGGAGGGCGGAGATGGTGCGCTGGGTGGCGGCTGTAGTGGTGGGCACGGAGGTTGCCGCCACCACAAGGGAGCTCCCTTCCGAGGATGTGTCTGTGTCGCTGACGTCTCCACGGGTCCCCGTTGTGGAGCTCCCCTCGCCCTCCGTCTCACTGGTGAACTCGGAGTCGGTTGCATGGCCCTCCGGGGCCATGTGAGATGCAGCTCCCTCGTGCTCCGATGCCACTTCTCCTCCGCCTGATGATGCTGATGCACACATGAACAGGAAGACCAACAAAAGGGGGGGGGGAGAAATAAAGACATGTTGAGTGCATGCATTGGCGACACCGTTGGCGGACAGGACAGACACAGAAGCCCCCTGCACTACGCCGCGCACTCGGTGTACACTACTCAATTATTGAGACTTGGCCTACAAATCTATGGACGACATAAGCACACATAGGTGACCCAGGGCCATGGATAGCTGTACTTAGCACCCAACAGAGGTGGGGGGCAGGGGCACAGGGCCATGCCGTACGGAGGGGCCTAGCCTACAGAAAACGCCCTGGCCTAGAGATAGCCACAGCCCTCCTCCCCCACCCAGACGCCTTCACTGTGCGCTAATATAGCAGAATTTGCTGGTACTCACCCCCTTGTGTCTGCTGTGATGTCCTCACGCGCCCATCCAAATCGGGGTAGGCCACCGCCAGGATCCGGGACATCAGGGGGGTCAATTGCCGTGTGGCACCCCTCCTAGGTTGGGAGGCCATCCCCAGCAGAGCCTCAGCGGTCTTTCTGGTCCCGCGGCGGATGTCCTCCCACCTCTTGCGGCAGTGTGTGCCCCGTCTGTTGTGGACCCCCAGGGCCCGGACGTCCTTGGCGATGGCCCGCCAAATGTCGATCTTCTGATGGGCGCAGACCTATGTGACATGTACAGGGTGGGAAAAAAATAAAAACATCACTTTTCTGCATGCTCGATGTGAGTGGCCCCCCCTCCCCTACCTTGCCATATGGCACATGCTCTCATCTGTCGTGCGATGCATGCATCATTCGCTCCCCTCCCCACCATCGTTCATTCACCCCACTCAACCCAGGCATTGGCCCCAAAACATGGTCCAAGTGTACTTACCTGTTGGTCTGGAGGACCGTAGAGTAGCGCATACTGGGGGAGGACCCCGTCCACGAGTGTCTCCAACTCTTCTGAAGTGAAGGCAGGGGCCCTTTCCCCAGTCGCAGCAGCCATTGTCCCTTGCAGACCGAGGTCACAGCAGCACTTGCAGTATAGGTCCTCTCCTGTGGATGATCAGGTCTTGAGTGATTAAGCAGATAGAAAATGGCGGTCACGCCCGCGACGGTGCGTACCGCGACCGCCGGCGCTCTTCGTCATTGGCTCCTGAAACCCATAGGCTTCAATGTTAACCAATGCGGCTTTGCGCTGCGGTCTTCGACCGCCGACCGCCGCGGTGTGCCACGCCAGCGCATTTACCTCACATCTCACATGTCACATCTCACATGTCACACCTCACAGGTCAGGCAGCCGCCATTTCAAGGGCCCACATGCCCTAATTTCGACTGCATCACACAGGCCTAGGCCTTGCATAGCCACCCATGCAAGTCATTCACGTCATAGAGATTCGTGTACAGTGCATGCTGTGGGAACGTACCTGTGGGTTGCTTGACTGTGAGCTCCATGTTGTCCTTCCTAGGCACCATCCGCTGGGACTTGCGAGGAGATGGAGGAATGTTCCCGTGTACAGACCGCTGGTGGACCTGTCAACAATGGGAGAAAGACATGTCATTTTAACATACCGGCTTGACAGAGCCAGCATACAGGAACTGTCTGCCCAGCTGAAGCCAGACCTGATGTCACCCATCCACCAACCCACAGGGATTCCCCCTCTGGTGCAGGTTCTGTCAGTACTCCATTTTTTGGCAAGTGGATCATTCCAAACTACAGTGGCCATTTCATCAGGGATGTCTCAGCCTATGTTTTCAAAGGTGTTGTCCAGAGTGTTGTCTGCCCTGATGAAATACATGAGGAGCTACATTGTTTTCCCTGAGGTGGGCGATTTGGCTACAGTGAAGGGTGATTTCTATGCCCTTGGACATATTCCCAACATCATTGGTGCCATTGATGGGACCCATGTGGCTTTGGTTCCCCCCAGAGAAAGTGAACAGGTGTACAGGAATCGGAAAAGTTATCATTCGATGAATGTCCAGGTGGTCTGTTTGGCTGACCAGTACATCTCCCATGTAAATGCCAAGTACCCGGGGTCAGTGCATGATGCGTACATCATGCGAAATAGCAGCATCCCTTACGTGATGGAACAGCTACAGAGACACCGTGTATGGCTATTGGGGGACTCTGGTTACCCCAACCTGTCGTGGCTATTGACCCCAGTAAGGAATCCCAGGACCAGGGCAGAGGAACGGTACAATGAGGCCCATGGGCGTACTAGGAGGGTGATCGAGCGGATCTTCGGCCTCTTGAAGGCCAGGTTTAGGTGCCTGCATATGACAGGTGGATCCCTAATGTACTCACCAAAGAAGGTGTGTCATATCATCGTGGCCTGCTGTATGCTTCACAATCTGGCTTTGCGCCACCAGGTGCCTTTCCTGCAGGAGGATGGTCCAGATGGTGGTGTTGTGGCAGCGGTGGAACCTGTGGAGAGTGAAGAGGAGGAAGACGACGGAGACGACACAGACAACAGGGACAGAGTGATACAACAGTATTTTCAATAACACACAGGTAAAAATCAACTCCGCCTTTTTACACTTACTTATACTCTCCTGCCTCTCTACTGTCTGTCCTATTCCCCCAGTGTATGTTAACTGAGTTGCGACTTTCCCTTCCAATTTCAGAGATGTGGCCCCCACAGCGTGACCTCTGCTTTGTTTACCCATGGACTACAGCTGTGTGACAGTGGTATGTTCTCATCACTGTGTAACTGGACAATTTAGCAGCATTAGCTTTAATACATTTGTTCACAATACAGGCAGACTCCAGATTTTTTTTGTGCAATAAGTGTTTTTATTAAAGTGCTGGATTTTGGGACATCTTTGAAAATGGGTGATGGTGGAGGAATGTCCATGGCAGAGTCCAGGTTTTCAGTCACACAGGATCATTGTCAATATGCCTGTGGAAAGATGGAGCTGGGGCAGTTAAAGGTTGGACAGGGTGACAATGTGGGACAGTGGGATGACATCAGGGGGTATCCTTTGCTGGCGGGGGTCTTGACATCCTACTCTGTCTTCTTACGAGATCTCAGGGCCCGCTTGCGGGGTGGTTCTTCTTCTGCAGGAGGTGGGGTTCTGGTGGCCTGTTGTTGTGTGGGGGCCTCCTGTCCACTAGAGCCGGCGGAGGTGGTAGCCTGTTCTTGGTCCATGCTAGTGACAGGAGCCCTTTGTGGTGCCACATGGTCCCGCAATGTGGTGACAATCAGGTTGAGAGCCACGACGATGGTGCCCATTGCGGAACTGATGCTTCGTAGTTCTTCCCTGAACCCCCTAAACTGTTCCTCCTGCAGTACCTGGATCTCCTGGAACCTGACCAGTACCGTCGCCATAGTCTCCTGGGAGTGGTGGTATGCTCCCATGATGGAGGTGAGGGCCTCGTGGAGAGTGGGTTCCCTGGGCCTGTCCCCCCCTGTCGCACAGCAGCCCTCCCAGTTCCCCTGTTTCCCTGGGCCTCCGTCCCCTGGACCGTGTGCCCACTACCACTGCCCCCAGGTCCCTGTTGTTGTTGGGTTAATCTGGGTGCCCTGTAGTGGTGGACACACCGCTGATAGACGTGTCCTGGAGACAGAGGCATGGGCCCGCTGGGTGGGAGCTGTGCTGGTGTTCCGAGTGGGGGTTGGGTCTGTTGAGGCCTGTGGCTGTGTGAGGGGAACCGACTGTCCCGAGGTCCCCGATGGTCCGGGCTGGTCATCTGGGTCCAGGGAGATAGAGCTGCTGTCATCACTGATGGCCTCTTCTGGGGGTGGAGTGGACATTTGTGGACCCTCCTGGGCGGTGTGGTGGCGTTCGGGTCCTGCAGGGGTATAGAGGTATGGTTATTGCTTCAGTGTGTGCCATATCGGTCAATGGGTGGGTTCCAGTGTACCCCAGGGCTGGCATTCCTGTGTGGGGGATTTTGTGAGGGTGGCTTGTGGGGGAGATGTGTATGTGCAGTGGGCATGCTTTGGTGATGGGTGTCCATGCTTTGTGGACGCAGGCAGGGTTAGTTGTTGGGATGGGTGGGTTGTGATGGTGAGACATTTGCAGGGAATAGGTGTGATGGGGGTGGGGGTGAGGGTGGGGGTATGCTTTGGAATGCAGGTGGGGTGGGGGGGAAGAAGTATTGAAGATTTGACTTACCAGAGTCCATTCCTCCACCAACTCCTGCGAGGCCGTCAGGATGCAGGATGTGCAAGACTTGCTCCTCCCATGCTGTAAATTCTGGGGGAGGAGGTGGGGGTCCGCCGCCAGTCTTCTGCACGGCGATGTTGTGCCTTGATACCATGGAACGCACCTTCCCCCGTAGGTCGTTCCAGCGCTTCCTGATGACGTCCCTATTTCTGGGATGCTGTCCCACAGTGTTGACCCTGTCGACTATCCTTTGCCATAGCTCCATCTTTCTGGCAATGCTGGTGTGCTGCACCTGTGTCCCGAAGAGCTGGGGCTCTACCCAAACTATTTCCTCCACCATGACCCTGAGTTCTTCGTCTGAGAACCGGGGGTGTCTTTGGGGTGCCATAGAGTGGTGTGGGTGAGGTGTGGGGTGGAGTATGTGTTGGTGAGTGTGGTGAGTGTGGTGGTGTGTGTTGTTTTGTGTGTGGATATTGTGTGGGTGATGGTGTAGTGTGCCTCTGTGTGATGGTGTTCTCTATTCGGTGCTGTGTCTCTCTGGGCTTCGTCTCTGAAATTTTGTTGTAGGGCTTTGTGGGTGATGTGGGTGTGTGTTTTATATAGTATTGGGTGTGTGGGAGTGTTGTTTGTATGTGTATCAGGTGTGTGTATTTCGAATTGTCCAATGTGGTAGTGTTTTGTTAGTGTGTGTGTATTTCGACCGCGGCGGTGTGTACCGCCAATGGAATACCGCGGTTGAAAGACCGCTGCGTGGATTCGTGGGTTGGAATGGCATGGGCATATTTTTGTTGGCGTGACGTGGAGGTTTGGTCATCGCCACTTTTCCGCTGGCCGTTGGTGTGGCGGACTTTTGTTGGAGTCAGGTTTTTGGCGGTTTGCCTGTTGCGGGTCAGAATGACCGTGGCGGTTTACAGCGATCGCGGCGGTGTTATGGCGGTCTTCTGACCAGCGGTAAGCGGGTTTTACCGCCGAGGTTGGAATGAGGGCCTTCATGTCATCTCAAAAGATGGGGTTAAACCAAGGCCAGGTTTGGTAGAAGCGATCGTTAGTGCACCTGAACCAAAAACAAAAGACCATGTTGCATCTGTTCTTGGTTTATGTGAATTTTATTAAAAAATAATTACGAACTTTTCTACTAAAACAGCAAACTTACTCGGAACTCCTCAAGAAAAATAAAGAATTTATCTGGAATGCAAAATCACAGGAAAAATTTAGAGCACTAAAAAATGACATAGTTGGGGCAGGAATTTTAGCGCCATTTGATCCTATTGAACCTTGCACTATTAGTTCCCAACCTGTGGTCCGGGGACCCCTGGGGGTCCGCCAAAGACTCCTCAGGGGGTCTGTGACTGCATAGAAACTTTAGTGATATTAACAGATTGGGTCTCCAGCTTTCATTAATGACTCATTAGTGGGGTCCCCAGATTCCAATAATGATTCAGTTGGGGTCCCTGGGTTCCAGTACTGATAAAGTGGGGGTCCACAGAAGTCAAAAGGTTGGGAACCACTGCTGTAGACACTAGTAACAATGGTTTGGGGGCAATGTTATCCCAAGAAGACAAAAACAATAACAAACAAACTATAGGGTTTGCGTCATGCTCTTTGAGAGTCAACAAAAAAGTTTTTTCCGTGATAGCAAAAGAGTTATTGGCATGCTGTTTGGCTGTTGAGCGATTCAAGAACTACATTTGGGGGAGAAGATTTACACTCAAGACTGATCATAAACCATTAGTGAACATCCCTGGTGGAGAAGTTATCAAATAACACACTTTGAGAATTGCTAGATTGAGTTCAAAACTGCTACAGTATGATTTTGAAGTAGAGTATATTCCTGGTTGGAAAAACATCAGGGCTGATTATTTGTCTTGTTCACCTATCGATTTGGACAAGAAAATAAAGCTAGTGGATGAAGAAGCTGAAGAGTATTTGATTGCAGTTGTAGATGTGTGTGATGGGGACACTTTTATGGAGACTGAGTGGAATGAAGAAATGTTAAAAGATTAAGATATGGTAGGTATGAAGAACTATTTTCCCCATGGTTGGCCCAAGGAATGTTCTTTGCCAATACATGTACAAGCCTATACTAAAGTTGCAGACAAATTATTGGTAGAGGATAATGGTATTTTGATGAGGATCCATAAATTCATTCTACCCAGAGGCTTAAGAGACAAATTCATTATGATTGGTCATCAAGGGCATTTAGGACAAACAATTGCCAATAGAAAGATAAGAGAGTGGTATTGGTGGCCAGGTACAGATCCTGGAATATTTATGTGCGTGGGAAATTGTGTGATCTGTGCAAACAGTGACAAAGTGTTGAAAACTCAGCCAACACCTTTAACACCGAGTATTTTGCCTGCGGGACCCTGGATTAAGCTGGCCATTGATTTTATTGGTCCCTCTAACACCCTAGCAAGAAGATCTAGATTTGTGTTTGTGGTGGTTGTAGGAAAGTACCCTCTTTCTTGTCATTGTTACTCCCTTTTTCTGCCTGATGTCAGTGTGTTTGACTGTGTTCACTGGGATCCTGCTAACCAGGACCTCAGTGATTATGCCCTCTCTCTCAAAACTGTGTATTTAATCCCACAATTGGCACACTGGTGCCCCGTTCTAAGTCCCTAGTATATGGTACTTAGGTACCCAGGGCATTGAGGTTCCATGGGATCCCTAGAGAGGTTTGTGGTCTGTCTGAACAATGAAGTGAGTACCAAAGAGGTATGGTCTCAACTTATTCAAGGTCCAGACCACAGCAAAGACCTCCCTCTCTATGGCCGACCAACACTTTTCTCCGGGGCTCAACCTTCTGCTAAAGAAAGCTATTGGTTGATCCTGACCCTCTGTATTAAGTTGAGAGAGAACTGCCCCAACCCCTACCTCTGAAACATCAGTTTGAACTATGAACGTCTTGGAGTAGTTAGGGCTCTTTAGAACAGATGTAGAGAACATGGCCTGTTTGAGTTCCTCAAAAGCATTTTGATAGCTGGCTGTCCACAGTACCTTTTTAGGCATTATCTTGGATGTTAGGTCATTAAGAGCGGCAACAATGGAGCCATAGTTCTTAATGAACCTCCTGTAATACCCAATGAGGCCTAAGAAGGCTCTAACCTGAGTTTGTGTAGTAGAGTAGAATCTTTAGAATCTTTAGAGACGGGCCTTAGAACACAGGAGTGGTAGGAATTATACTTGCAGGTGGTTGAAGAGGGCACACCAAGGCTCCATATGGGCAGGGGAGGTCTGTCACTGGAAGGACACAAGGACTAAGGCACTCCCTTTCCATCAGCTGCATTTACTTTAGATATGTACACTCTATTCTATATGCAATAAGCCATTCTTCAATGTGTATGGGGCTGCATACTACCATGGTACTAGACCCCATAGCAATACAATATCACTATCTCTTTTTGACTCTCATAAACAGTATTTAAATTTCACTGGAGGTTCCCTGCAGAACACATTGACACCGCTTGTATGTGGTCAGCCAGAGTTACTGCATTGTCACTCACATGCTGTCTTTGGGTGGTGTAAGAGACTCAACTTCTGTGATGATGTCCCCATCAACGAGTCCTATGGCCAAAAACACATGTTTGCACCAACCACTTCCTCCTCCATCTGAAGGACACCCCAGCCTACTCCCTATCACCAGATACCTCCCACAAGTCCCGGCTTGAGTCACTCCTTATGTTTATCTGCATGCTTCACCTCTGCTTTCCCTGAGACATTGACCCTGTGAGGCCCGGGTCCAGGCTGACAGATGTATGACTATGGAGGTCTATGACATGACATGACCTGAATTAAAGGATATGAGGTTGCAAAGACTGCCTCCTACTGGTTCAGGGACGAAGAACTGTACCCAGGAGTATATCATGGTGGAGGGCCCGACACCCAGAAATGGTAACGTAAAAAGAGTAGTCTCACACAGTGTTCCTCTGTTTCTCTGTGTATTGCAAACTCATTTATCACACCCTTATTTCTCTCTTACTCTACTATGTCCTTCCTACTCTGTCCCACCTATATTCATCCTCCCTTCCAGTGGTGTAACGAAAATTAAGCCCGCCCTGCAAACTAAATGCAGGTCCCCACCTCCGGATTGAGTCAGGAGCTCTGAGGTCTGAGTATGGTGCTGTTGGGGCCCCCAGGAGCTTGCCCCCGACACCACAGGGCCTGCGGGGGTCTTTGTTACACCACTGCTCCCTTCACATTTCTTATCTCTTTCTCCACAGTGCCCCTACCTTTTTTCTGTCTCTCCCTAGCCCTGTGCTTCTTACCCTTCCGGCCTCGGGTACTGCCTTACTAATCCTCTTCATTCCACTCTATTTTGTTTCTCTCCTCACCCCTAACTCCTTTTAGTACTCTGGACTCTTGTGAAAGGCTCCTTTGCTTTGTTACATGTAATGTACATAAATATATACATCCTGCTCCTTACACTGTTGTCTCACTGCAGTCATTTCACGGTTGGAACCCTAACATACTAACTTTCCCAGTCTGCTCTGCGTTGGGCTGAGACAACCTGAATCCGTAGCTGCTTGGACCGGCCAGGCCATGGACCCAATGGGCCTTGAAATGTGCTCTGCCCCAGGATCTTGGATCATTGATGCTGGGGCCTGCAGGCCAGACCAGGGAGCAGGTGGCTAAGGGAGTTGCAATTGAATTGGGATAGGTGATGTGAAGGTGTTGTCAGACATACGCAGAGGCCAAATTAAGGGCCTGATTCACAAAGGTAGATGAACACTTTTGTGTAAGTTAAAACTTGTAAAAACGTTAACTACGAATGTAATTGTACTACTAGTAATTTTACTAGTAGTAAAACAACACTTGCAAAATTACTTGTAGTAAAAACAGACTGCAGTGTTGTCGGACCGGGAGGGGCTGCTACCTTCACCAGGAGTTAAGCAGCACCATTGTGGTGGTGGCAGCATACTGTGTAGTGATCTGTATGAATGAGCAGTTCCTTTTTACTCTGTGTAACTTGAGTGAGGCCTACTGGTTCAATCACATTTTTGAAGTTCTGCTGTGTGCGTAACTCACCCTTGACTTAATCAGTTAGATGTAAAGTGTGCAGTACAGAGATAGAGCAGTGATGTGCAGTACATGCTTGGGGAGCGCATGGACTGAGTGTATGTATACCTGCTAGGGATACATTTCATGAGCGATGTAGTGCTGTACAGTGTGCACACGGTAAACTCATTTGCAAGTAGCACACCACGCACAATACAGAAAGGCTACAGTAGTGAACACTGTGTGCAGAATGAATGAGTGTGCTGATTGTGTGTTCATGAGACATAATGTGTGGAGGTAACAGTCCTTAATAGTGTTTGTGCTGTGCCCTTACACTTAGTAGACATGTACCTGCAATGGTGCAGTATACAGAGAACACTGGAGGCCATTTCTGGAGACATAACAAAATAAAATGATGGACGGAGTGTTGAAACTTTTCAAACACTCACCCCCAGTCACAGATCTCAGGGGCCATTTCAGGAAACCTAGGCCTAACTGGTGAAAACAGGAGGGGCAAAGGAATCCCTCCTCACAGATTTGCGTATTGCTTCATTCTTGTGAGCTGCGTGGGACACACTGGAGAAAGGAAAGAGAGATGTTGTTCTTTGATTCAGTGAGAGATCACAAAGAAGGGCACAACAATGACAATAGGTTCATAATAGGAGTTGGAGGATTTCTACTTCTACTATTAATGTTTTGTCTACTGCTGCAATGCATTTGTTGTTGTGTTTCCCTTGCGCCCAATTTCAGTCCCCCAAAGAGATGCACAAGATTGGGTCATTGCAGATACAGGGCCTTTGTGTGTAGCTTGCCTGGCTGTCAAGCAACACACAAAGGGAAAACTATTGCTACTTCATGTTTCCTGGTACTTCTCATAATGTGTAACCTCACACCTTTAGGTGATTGGCTCACATGGTGAAATTGAGACAGATCAGAGCTCAGTTGCTGTATCTTTTCCTCAGATGCCATCACAAAGTGGTGACAATACAGTGTCGCTCTGCTCCAGTTAAGTTACCATACCCGGCACAAGATGGTGGCTAAGAATGGTTACATAGCCTACCACATTATGATAACACAGATATCGCATGACACTCTCCTGCTCCTTCGCAATGACAAAGGAGCGCCGCCCCACTGGCTGAGCCAGCAGCTGAAAAATAAAAACAATATTTTACTATTATGTTATTTTTCAGCTGCTGGCTCAGACACCATCTGCAGGGAGGGGCGGGGCTAAGCCATTGGAGGGTCGAGGGAGGGGGAGGAGTGGAGTGCACCAAGTGTGCAAGTCAGTTTGGCCGGCCGTGTTGGGGCGGCCAAACTAACATGTACACTTAGGTTTCTCCAACTTGGCTCTCTTTCACAGCGGGCTTGGAGAAACTGCACAGACCCCAGTGCACTGTCTGAGCAGCAGACCAAGCCATTCAGATCAATCCTGATAATGCTCTCATGCTAGGCATAGCATGAGAGCAGTGCCAGGAGTGCATGGGGAGCCTCTGCTGGTGTCCCAGGGACTGCTGGGACACCAAGAGAGAAAAGGCGCAAGGCAGCAGGCAGTGGCAGCGGCAGTGGCATTGGAACGTCAATTTTTTTCCCCTGTCCCCCTCCCTCCTCCTCCGCCAGCCCCTCCCCTTTTGCGGCAGCCACCGCTGTACTACTCCCTTGCTCCTTCAGCTGGTAAACTGCTCTGAAGACAGGCGAGGGTGAGGTACTGTGTTACCGCATGACATTGTCAGAGGACTGCATGAGAAACTGTCCTTCTGCATAAAAGACTGCTCTGGTATAAAGGTAGGCACAGTCCAGGAGTAGTGTTGTTTACCAGCAAACCCTTTTCTTTAACATGGTAGGTTGTTGGTAGTGGCTCCTTCCTCATTGTTATAGCAGATTAAAATCCTCAGGTGCTTCAACCGGAGACCTTTGTGTCTAGGCTCAGGACTAGGGGTGAGCGTAATCACATGGAATTATTTAGGAAATCCAAGAGATTATGCTTGAATATTTCAAGAAGAGTAATTCTGTGTTTAGCCCTATTTCTTAGAGAACAAATGCCTTCCTGCAGTGGAAAATTGATGCAAGGGTGCACATTGCACTCAGAAATAGTGCTAAATGCAACAGAACGTGGCTTGTGAGCAGGCACTCGCCAATTGTACATTTGCTGTTGGATTTTCCCCACATTTACTACAGTTATATAGCACTATATTCTTAGTGTGAAATACACCCTCACATCCAAAGTGGATGCGAGGATGCATTTTGTGCTAAGAAACAGCATTAAATGCAGCAGAATATGAATAGCTCTAAAAGAGCTCTTGCAGTAGGATTTTCCCCATAATTACTCTTAATTTAGCAAGCAAGAGTAATTGCGTAATTAACGATAAATCCACATCAAATGGTAACACGGAATTACAGAAATTATTCCAGTTTCACCAGCATAATCTTTCTTCTGACTAGGCCTACTCAGGACACACAGCCTCAGTGCTGAATTACCTGAATGGCCTGAAAAGCTGAGGTTCTCATCGTAAAATTGTTGTCCGTAGATGTCAACAAGTCTCTACATGCAAAAGTCCTATAAAAAAGCTGTAGTATCCACCTGGGGTGACTCCTTCATTAAGGCAGAGGAGCATCGTCCCACTAACTAAATTGCCCCAGAGATGAAAAATAAAATGATAATAAAGTTAATTTATTACCATTTTATTTTTTAATAACCCATCCCGAGCTGAGCATCAGGGCGGGGGCTGGGCCACTGCGACTGGCAGCAGCAGAGAGCAGTGATGGACAGGACACGTTAAGTTTAAAGTGCGCTTGTCTCTTTGGCTGGCCATCTTGCGACATACAGACAGATAAGCATATTTTAAGCCTCTTTAACCCAACTTAGAGAGTTTGACAGCTGGGTTAGAGAATGCACAGGCATCCACAATACTTTGTCAGTCATGCAGGAATTCTTCAGTGCAGCATGTAACAAGTCTTCTGATTTCCATCTGTTCTAGAAAGTTTTCTCTTGGTCAAGCTGAACATTTAAAAGAAAATCTCAGTCAACTATTGATGATGACCACCAGCATACAGGAATAAAATGTCCTGGTCTTCGCCCCTATATTTTGTGTCATTGTGATGTAATTCCTGTTAAAGTGATATGCTGCTATCCAAAATTTGACACCAAAACTCCATAAAGCCAATCAGTAGATGTGGCAGGATGGCGCAAGGAGGACAAATAGCCAGTGGTCAGATGGTATGTTGATTTTATTAGAAAGAACAGTTAGGTCTGCATTCTTCCACATAAATGGTGACCGCTTTTATTCTTCTCTTCGTCTTTACAGGACTGAGGGGCCACGCTTTTCCCCAAGCATGGCCGGAGCTTGCGCTGGGTGCCTCCCACACTGCTGGTTGGGTGGCACGGTAGGTGGGCTGAGTTTCTGCTGGTCCGTCCCGGCTGGAGTATCTTCCATTCTCCACCTCGTCTCCGTCTTCTTCACCAAGGTTCCTGCTCCGTGATCTCCACTCTCCTTGCTCTCCCGTCACCTCCGGAACTTCCTCCTTTTGACGCCGGGGAACGGCGCAAATCGGTCCACTCTGCTCCTCGTCACCTGGAAGTGTAACGGGATTGGTTGGTACTCGCTGCACTTCCGGGTTGGAAGTGGCAGTGCAGTCTCGGTCTTCGGAAGATGGCGGGTCCGCTTGCGGTAGCAACAGCCCGTCACAGTAGAGTTATGAATTGTTAAAGCTTTTAGTAAAAACTAGCATCTAAAAGATCAGAGTGACAACCATGGACATTCAGTCGCGCGAGCAAGGGTCAAAGTTGAAAAACATGGTTCGAACACAAGAAGTAGATTGGACCGAGTCAGTGCTAAACTTAGGACTTAGAAGAACTAATGAGAAAAATATTCTGAGAAGGTAAAGTTCAGTGAGGCAAGGCCTCAGACGGTGTTCGAGGAGGCAGTGTCGCCATTGGTGAGACTTGGGTCCAAGCTGTGGTGAAGATTTCTTCCTCTGGATTTAGGGGCTGATTACGAGTACGGCGGGCACTGTCCAACAATCAAGTTTTTGGCAGTCCGACTGCTGCCTTCTCAGCATTCTGACTGCCCTTCTATCAATTGGGTGGTGACACTGCCTCAGGACTGCAGCTACAGCTGACATTTCTGTTACCACAGCAGCGGTGGGTGAGGTGGTCCATGGAGGGTGTCCTGACCAGCTCACCTCCCTCCCAATTACAACCTGCCTTTCGGCCCACCTGTCACAGGCAGGGACCCTGCCATGTGACAGTGGGCAGAACAGTAGGTAAGCAGCCACATTAATGGCTGTAGGGTGATTATGCCCTGCTTTCCTGTGAGCTGTCCCTCACTTTGTGCCCCCCAATGGCAGCGTGTCGGTGCTCACACTGTGTCACTTGCTAAAAACACTGCAAAGACACAGTGCGCCCGACTGGCTGGCACCCCCACAGTATGGCCAGTATTGGCTTCCAACTCTTTCTAGAGCTGAAGCATGCCGCCAACATGACTGCATTGCCCACACACCACCAGCCCCACTGGGAAATCCAAATGCAGCGTTCAGGATGCCGCTGGCTTGGCAGCCTTTTCTTGACCACCACCACTGTGGGCTAGTGGTGTGCCCGCCATACTCGTAATCGGCCCCTTGGTCAATTATTTGAAAGTCGAAAATCTCCAGAGGAATGAGGCAGAGGACTGCAGCAGAGGATAGTTCCACAAGGCTGAATATCCTTTTGGCAAAGGACAGCTGAACAAGATTTTCTGCTGCGGCAAAGAACGTAGCAGGAGAAGCTGCAAAGTCAATCTGACGGATGATGCACCTCAGGGGGATAGCCGGGCAAGTTGGTCCTGGTCTCATTCTGGTTCTAAGGGGAGTTTTGGGCCAAAAATGTTCTAAATACTCAGTTTTGGGATTTGGCCATCGGGGCACGTTTAGCACCATAACCAAGGGTCCAGGACTCACTCAGGCTTGGTCTCGGGAAGGTTCAAGTTGGTGGGAGTCTTTTGTGTTCCTGTGGCTCTTAACAGGAGGCCTGGCTAACTCTTTGAGTCACTCTGATAGTCTTAGGTTCAGGTGAAGATGCAGGGTTCAACAGCAGGGCGGGCATCTGAGGGTTCAAGGCAGGCACCAGACAACAAAGCAGTCCTTCTAGGTACAACACTGCAGTCTTGAAGAATGCACAGCAGCAGGAAGTCTTCCAAGAATTCTTCAGCAGGTCCAGGAGTGAACTGAAAAGTGGATCTGAAGTTCCTATTTTTATATCCTGGTGCCCTTCCTCTGAAAAGATATTTGACGTACATGGAATTTCCTGACTCCCCTTCTGGCGGCAAGGTGGCTGCAGTGACAAGGTAGAGGTGATTTGTGCTTTGTGTGGAGGCAAGGCAGACCCAATTCAGTTGTAAATGGGGTTGTGCTCAGCTATGTCTTCCATCCTTCCAGCAGATGGCTCATTCAGATATACATAATCCCTCAATTGTGTGACTGTCTGGAAAGAATTAGCAAAATCTGTCAGTGACACCCAGTTATGGGACACAACAGGGTGCAGGCACAAATTGCTAAGGGAAAGAAAATGTCAACTTTTTATGGCATTTTCAAAATTGTTATTAAAAATCTGACTTTACCATTAAAGAGGATTTTTCATTACAATTTTGTGGATACCAAACATGAGCTGCGTACCTGCTCCCAATCAAACTTTAGCACTTTTTAAATGTAATGAATCAACTCAATGTTATCAAATGGGACACGTAGGGCAGGTAGCCCACACAGTGGTCAAAAATGAATTTAGGAGTTTTTCACTACCAGGATATGTAAAATTTAAAGATACATACCCAACCTTTTAATTATAATGCACCATGCCCTATGGGTTACCAAGGCCTACCTTAGAGGTAATGTATATGAAAAAAAAATGACGTTTAAGGTTTGGCAAGGGTTTTCTTTTTGCCAAACTGAATCAACAGGCTGCAAGGGCAGGCATGGAACAAGCTTAGGCTACTTAACTGGGTGGCACATTAGGAGCTGCAGGCCCACTAGTAGCATTTAATTTACCATGCTTAGAAATATGGTATAACATTCTACAAAGGACATATAACAAAATTAAATGTGCCAGTCAGGTGTAAGTCAATCAAAACATTTTTAGGGAAGTGAGCACAACCACTTTAGCACTGGTTAGCTGTCCTAAGGCCATCAAAAATAAATTTGAGCACTAAAATGGATGTAAGTAGGCAAAAGGTTTGGAGGAAGACTGCCCTAAGGCTGATAGGTCTAACATGATGGCTTGGGAGGCATCTGGGGATTTGAAGACTGCATCTGGCCATGTTAAGACTGTACCTGAGGACATAATGGTTGTGGCTTAAATTGTGAGACTATCGTTCAGCTTTTGAGGCTATTCTTGGGCGCATGATAGCTGCAAAAAAGCTGTAACCATTAGGTGCTGGGTGAGCCTGAGGCATATCATCGAGGCACCCTAATTAGCCACCCATGAAAACTAAGGCCCTCATTATGACCTTGATGGTAAATACGGAATACCTCAGTGCTGACTGCCACCAGCATACCGCAGCAGAGGAAGACATCCGTACGCCAGATTAAGACATACACACAAAACCGACAGAAAACAGCCACAACCACAAATCCGACAGACCCACTGAACGTGATAAATTGTTGGTACTACCACCCATACCATTACGCCAGCAATACTACACCCTCCAAATAACGACCCACGAATCACCACAGCAGACACTCAACAACAGTAAACCATTGGCAGTCAACACCCCGCGACGGAAATGTCCACCCAAAAACAAAACAAGACAACATTGGCCAGAAACAAAAAAAAAACACACATGTTCCAAATACACAGACCCCACACACCTACCAACAGTACTATAAAACACACCCACATCACCGACAATCCTTTGCAAACACGAGAAGACAGCTACACTTTGTGACACCAATCCAAAAGTGAACTGCACACACATATCATACACACATATCACAACTACCTATTCATCCGACACGCACCACACACCCCATCACTTCACACATCACCCTCTGCACAACGTACACACACCACACAACACCCATGTCCCAACAAAGGCACCCCCATTTCACTGATGAGGAGTTGCCGGTCATGGTTGAGGAAATAGTCAGGGCAGGCCACAGCTGTTTGGAGCACAAGTCCAGCAGATTTCCATTGCCAGGAAGATGGAGCTTTGCGAAGGATCGCGAACACCTTGGTAAATGCCTTGGGATTACATTCACACACAAGGGACAACATAAGGAAGAGGTTGAACAACCTACGGGGGAAGGTGCGTTAAATTGCAGCAAGGCACCAGCTCGCCATCAGGAGGACTGGCAGTGGACCCCCATCTTCTCTCCCATAGCTGAGAGGATGGGAGGGGCAAGTCTTGGCAATCCTGCATCTTGAGAGACTCACTGGAGAAGCCGGAGGACTGAACACTGGTGAGTTAACATTTACTACCTATCACCCCCCATACCTGCATGCCACCATGACCCATCACCCTACTCCATCCCACACAGTGCACCACCACATTTATCAAAATGAAATGCCAAGCCCTGCATGCCATGCCCACTGCATGCACATCCCTTCCAGCCCTGCATGTCCCCCAACCACCAATGCATGCACAGCATGGAGAACTAACAATCCCACAATCCAGCACCATACACAACCTAAGGTGGCAGGGCTACAGCAATAACACTGGAGAAGCTAGTGATGCAGAATATGTCACAGAAATGTAGCATTTTACACCACTTACATCCCCACAGGTGCCCCAGCCAATCTTAGCGGGGAAGAGGTGCCACGGCTACCTAGTCCCCCACCAGAAGATGCCCCCAGTGATGACAGCAACTCTGGAGCTCTGAATCTGGATGAACTCCCTGGCCTATCAGGGAATACTGGTCAGACGGCTACCCATCCCACACCCAGTCCACTACAGAGAGCCTCCCCCTCAG
Source organism: Pleurodeles waltl (assembly GCF_031143425.1). Classification (NCBI taxonomy): domain Eukaryota; kingdom Metazoa; phylum Chordata; class Amphibia; order Caudata; family Salamandridae; genus Pleurodeles; species Pleurodeles waltl. The sequence continues at coordinate 52,156,699 of NC_090446.1, read as the reverse complement.
AATTCAACACCACAGCAGCCATCCAACGTCCCCAGGACATGTCAATCAGTAGTGTGTCCACCTGTACAGGGACCCAAGTCCACACCTCACAGGCAAGACAATGAGGGTCCTGGGGTCAGTGGTAGTGGGCACAACGTTCTGGAGACACAGGCACAGGAGGCCAGGGACGGTGAGAGGACCTGCTGTGCGCCACGGGTGTACAGGCCCAGGGAACCAACTGCCCAGGAGGCACTCACTAATGTCCTGGGGCTTACCAACGATCCTAGGACAAGATGGGTCAGGTGTTAAAAATCATTCAGGAGAACCAGCGGCTGTCGTGGGAACACCACCAGGCGATCAAGCAAGAATTGGATGCCTTGAATACCACCATGGTCTCCATTGCAGGGGTGCTGGGTGACATGGCCAACATCATGAGGGACTGCACAATCCTGTACAAATGTCCATTAATATGTTGATCCATCCTAAAAATGTTTCTCAGCAGCCTGTACACATCACAGCATCACACTGTTGTAACCACAGCAGCATCTGCAATAAGGGAAGGCATAGGGGACAGTCAGGTGTGATGCAAAGGTAGTGACTGGCATTATGCTACAGCCGCACAGCACAACACTGAAATGGAGAAATGTTTAGTTCAACAGTCGTACCTGAGTGACATTGGAATTACTGATGTAAATATGTGTCCTATTGTCCATATCCTCATCCTCTTCCTCCTCACTGCCCTCAGTGTCCACTGCTGCCACAGCTGCATTGTCACCGCCTCCTCCTACAGATAGGGCACATGGCGTCTGTGTGCCAAGTTGTGCACACAACAAAAATCCTGAAGACCTTCTCAGGGGAGTAGCATAGGAATCCACCTGCCAGAGGGAGGCACCTGAACCTGGCCTTCAGGAAACCGAAGGTGCTTTCAAGAATCCTCCTGGTAGGCCCATGAACATCACTGTACCAATTCTCAGTCCCTGTTCTCGGATTCCTAACAGGGGTCAGAAGCCAGGACAGGTTTGCGTAGCCAGAATCAACTACAAGAAGTGAGGGACACACATTAGCCTTGCACAATGGCAGGGGGTATGACTCCTAAAGGCTTACACTGACATACATTGGGTGGGGACTCAGGCTCACCTATAAGCCACACTCTGTGCTTCTATAGCTGTGCCATCAGCTGTGGGATGCTGCTATTCCTCAGAACAAAGGCATCATGCACTGACCCAGGATACTTTGCAGTGATGTGGGAGATGTATTAGTCAGCAGGCACACCATCTGGACATTGAGTGAATAGAAACTCTTCCTATTCCTGTACACTTGTTCATTGGCCCTGGGGGGGGCTAAGGCAATATGGGTCGTGTCAATAGCCCCAATAACATGTGGTATATGTCCCATTGCATAGACTCCAGCCTTCGTGGACAATTTATCTCCCTGGGGGAATGCAATGTAGCTGAACATGTGGTTCAGTAAGGCTGCCAAAACCCTTGCAAGCACAATAGAGAACATTGGCTGTGGCATTCCTGCAGCCAAGGCCAGTGTCACCTGGAAAGAGCCATTTGCCAGGAAATGGAGCACTGAGAGTACCTACACAATCAGGGGTATTACTGTTGTGCAACAGATAGGAGGTAGCAGATCAGGATCCAATTGTGCACATAATTCTGTCATTGTGGCCCTGTTCAGACAATACATGAGTATTGTGTGCCTGTCCTCCAGTGTAGCCAAGTCCACAAGGGGTCTGTACATGGATACTTGCCTCCTCCTCTTATTCCTCCGCAGTTGTTGGTACCTAAGGGACCCAAAAGTAAGAAGGGAGTGACAACAGGAACTATGAACACATTACAGCAGTGTACAAAGCGCATTTGGACACTGGAATTGCTTAGGGGTGTACATTTGGCAACAATGATGCACTTTTGAAATCAGTACATGTGTACTAGCAGTAGAAAATGGCAACCGCCTGTCCTTTATGCAGGGGCAGGTGGAAGTGACCTCACTCCGCCGGCAATATGCGTCATAGCGGGAGGTAGTCTGCACCGCCCTGCAATTCCTCATTGGCTAACATGGACCTCTATGGAGTATAGGAGCCAATGATGATCAACGCCGGTGGTGACTATGTTCACCACCGCAGCCGTGACTGCCATTTTCTTTCTCCCACTTCACTTGATCCCTGAATTTCCACAGGACCACATCTCCACTTTGTGTGCAGATGTGACCTGTGTCTGGAACCTGCTGTGGCCCGTGCAACAGGGGAAAGGGCACCAGCCTTCACGTCGGAGGAGTGGGAGAGGCTCGTGGGTGGGGTTCTACCCCTCTATGAGCAGTTGTATGGGCCTCCAGACCAATAGGTGAGTACATCATGGGTACCTTGCATGCGACAAGGCTGCATGTAGATGTGTGTGTGCTGGCAGTGTGTCATTTGGGGGGGCATGGCTGGTGGCAGTGTTAATGCAGAGGTACGGGTCATGTGTGTGCCTGATGAGGGGCAAATGCAGTATGTAGGCCATATGTGTGGCAGACTGGATTGTCTGGTTCATGGTGTCCCTCTGTTTGTGTTTTCTCTGCAGGTCAGCGCCATCCGAAGAAGGGGTTGTGGCGTGCCAGCACCAAGGATGTACCGACTCAGGGTCTATAGCCTGCGGAGCACCCACTGCAGGAAACAGAGGGAGGATCTGAGACACTGGGCTTGGAAGACAGCGGAGGCCCAGCTGGGGACTGCCTCCCATAGAGGGAGGGGTGCCTGTTGGAACCTGACCCCCCTGATGGCCTGCATACTGACGGTGGCCTACCCAGAGCTGGATGGGTGCTTGAGGGCATCACAGCAGCCACAAGGGGGTGAGTACAGTGTGTTTGACAACCACCTCTGTTGCCTGGCATGGGATTTAGGTGCAGGGTACTTGTCAGTGGATGCCCCAATATGCCAGTTTAGACATTGCTGCGTGGTCCAGCGCAGGCTTATTGGGTGAAATACATGTTTTTGGTAGTTAGGTAGCTGGCTTTCCATGGCAGACAGGGCTTAGTTGGTCCCAGTTGGTGTGCAGATGGCAGTGTTGGCTCGTACCTGCTGTGGTACTTAGCCAATAGTATGCCAGTGTGGTCCGTACTGCCCATTCTTAGTCTCAGTGTGTGACAGTGATGTATATGCCATCTGTGCTGTTGGTGCTGAGAATGACCCTGTGCTCCCCCCTCTCTCCTTTTGTCATTTTGTCCATGTGTGCATTAGCATCATCTGGAGAAGGAGCAGGGGCACCGGCGAGTGAGGTAGCTGCAGCCCACGGGACCCAGGAAGCAGAGTCCACCAGCACCGAAGGGACCATTGGGAAAGAGAGCGAGGGGAGCACCAGAGGGGGACAGGAGCAGATACAACTGACTCTGATTCCTCCTCAGATGGGAGTTCCCTAGGGGTTGTGGACCCCTCTGGGACCATCCCAGCTACAGGCACAACCCCTCGTACAAGCACCACCCTCCCAGTAGCCCCCCGCCAGGTTGCCTGTTCCCGCTCACCCAGGAGGGTGGGCATCTCCATCCCAGGCACCTCATATCCTACCCCAGTCAGCCATGCTGCCCTCAGTGAGGAAGCTATTGACCTCTTGAGATCCATTTCTGTAGGGCAGTCAACCATAATGAATGATATGCAGGGGCTGGCTTCCCAGATGCAGAAATGGAATGCCTTCCTGGAGGACATTCACAGTGGCTTGGTGGCTCTACAGAGATCATTTCAGGCTCTGGCCTCTTCACTGACGGCAGCCAGTGTCCCTGTTTCTTCTGTCCCCCCTCCAACTACCACTTCCCAGTCCCAGTCTCCTCACCCCAAACCCATCCCACACGCACATTCTGACAAGCATTAACACAAAATAACAGACACGACTTACACTGACAAACACAGGCAGCACGCTTCAGTCCACAAGTACTCACACAGCCAACACACAGATGCACACACATCATCCACTGCCTCCAGTGTCTCTCCCTCCTCCTTCTCCTTCACAGTCACATCCTTACTCACATGTGCATACACTGCATCAACAGTCTCTGAACCTGCCACCTGCAAGACTTGCCCACGGTCACCACATCAGCACACCCACAGACATGCATCCCACACACTACATGCGCAGTCACCACCACCACCATCACCACCTTATGCAGCACACCCACCTCACTTGCAGAAACCACCACAACATCCATCCACATGTCCTGTTTGACCTCCCCCACCATGTCTACCCCCTCCAAAGATACACAAACGGTTGTACTCAGACCCCCAACAGCCATCCACCTCACACACACACACTGTCCATGCACCTGCACCCAAGTCCAGCACACCTTCTCCTCCTACAACCACTCCCTCTACCTCTACTCTCATCCCTCCTCCCACGTCCCGCCCCATTGGCCCTAAGATGCTTTGTCTTTCCTGCCTTGACCTCTTCCCTCCCCCCGCCGTCCTGTCCGTAAGAGGAAGGTCCCACCCCCCATCCCAGTACCTCCAGCACCTAGTCTGACCCTATTCCACCCCCAAAGTCTTCAGCTGCCACTAAGGGGCACATGAGTGCAATGCCGCCCCCCTACCTCAAGGCCATTCCTCCACCCCAAAATGGAAGGCTTAAGTGCCGGCCCCTCCCAAACAACAAGCCAAAACCAAGGAGACACCTCCTAAAGCTAAACCCAAGGAGCCCCTACCCAAACCAAAAGTCAAGTAGACCCCTCCCAAACCAAAGGCCAAGGAAACCCCTCCCTAACCAAGAGCCAAGGAGACCCCTCCCAAACCAATAGCCAAGGAGCCCCCTCCCAAACCAGAAGCAAAGTAGCTCCCTCTAAAACCAGAGGCCAAGGAGCCCCCTCCCAGTGAGAAGCATCCCCACCTCTGAGGTGCCTGCCCATTTCCAACATGATGCCCCTGCACAGTAGAGTCCCTGTGTTGTCAGGAGTCAAGTTGGGGCTTGGACTTTGCCTTATAGGCATTACAGACTTTGAACTGCCCAATGGGCCCGCATATAAATATGCAGTTCTGTATTTTTGGGACTTGGGCTCTTCATCCAACAGGATTACAGTGGTTGGAACGTAGGTCTGTGTCCTGGCTTTCTTTGAACCTGGGTCCTGTTACAGTCGATTTACTCTACAGCTGATTCTGGTGTGTGTGTGTATGGTGTGTGTGGTGCATGTGTGTGTCACTCTTCCCTCCCTCCCTCCCTTGTGTGCTAGGCGGCTGTACTCCCAGTCATCCAGCATTGGTGCTCCAGGACGGCCATGGCGTGGTACAACATCGGTAAGACCTGCAGTTCAGGTTCCATGGCGGCCGGTGTCTCCTCTGTGTCCCTGGAGGTGAGTGCCTCCTTTTATATGATATGTTACTCCAGGCTTTTGGTGGCATTGCTACCGCCCTGGAAATCCTGGCCGTGTACTATGCCATAATATGGTGGGTGGATCCTTGTCCTCCGCCTGCCTGGAGATTGCTACCTCTGTGTTCAGTGTTCGTACCACCCTGGCGGTTGGTCTGGTGCATTGGCTGTCTATGGGAGGGATCACTGCCATGGTCATTATTTGGCGGTCATTATCGCCGGGCTGGCGGCACTACCACCATCGCCGGTCACCTGACTGCCAAGGTCATAATGAGGGCTTAAATGTCAATGTAAATGTCCAGCATGCAGGCCTATTCACCTGCACCCCACTGGGGAGACTGCCTACCAGCTCTACTTAGGCAAGCATGTATGGTTTGTTTTGTAGTATGTCATGACTGAGGTCCTTGAATCCCGTTATAGTATGTAGGCTGCATAAGGGTATTTGGCCAGATGAATGTTGGAGTACCCAAGTTGGACCCCACCAAATAGCCCTCCACTTTTCCCTGATTCTCCATGCACGCTGTTCCCTGATTTCCCACTTCCTTCTGACAATGTAAATCAATGTGCATGTATCTACTTTTGAATTTACATCCTTTAAATGGAGAAGGGCAGTAGGCTTCAGGTTCACTATTCTTGGGCCAAGTGAGTTCTAGCAGGTAAGCCAGTGACTTGAGAGGAGTAACACCTAAATAATGACTGTGGCCAAGGTCATGGCTCAGACAGCACAACTTAGGCCAAGAGATGCGATGCATGTCCATGACCTACAACATGTGTTCTCTTCTGTTGAAGAAACTAGAGCCCAGTACCAGCACCTGACTGACTTCCAGAGGCAGTGTGGAAGTCAATACTCACCTCATAGTGACAGTTCCTCTGATGTGGGTATCATGGAACTGTGGACACGTAACAGTAAAATGTGCTTTTACACAAATGATCCCTGAATTGTGGAGCCAAGACAGATAGCTGTAAGTACAGCAATGGCATATGCTCGCATTTTGTACTGACCTACTTCGTGAAGCCAGGCTAGGAGGCTGAAGACCTCTCATGCCTCTCCCTCAAAGATGCCTGCCTAAAGATGTAAAAACATTTACCAGGTCATTTGGTTCAGGTGGTATCCTGGTTGAGGGCATGTTATCAAGTCAAGGACACCTTTGAACCTCTGTGCCACACACACGAGCTCAGGAAAGGACCAACTATACACCATGATGTGTCACTTCATAGCTTATCCACAATATTGTATTAAAACAGAGAATGCAAAGAACGTTACAATATAAGGATACAAAATGAGGCTTTCAAAGGAAACTATACAATGTGTAATACTGAAGGGCAACAAAATATGCTGGATCCTGTTTGAGATAGCTATGGAAAACAATATATCCATTCAATGTGATATATGCAGTGTATTATAATTATGTAACTTGATGTCAGATATCTAGGTCCTGAGTTTGTCTGGCTGACAAATAGCAGCAAAATGTAATGGGTCCATGCTTATAACCATGCTAGCTGTCTGCCCCTCCACGGACACACAAGCACAAGAGGAAGCATATCTCTCATGTTTCTTCCCCTAATAAGCATCTGTAGAATTCTTTTTTTTAGCGGCCTCAGCCCAGAGCTCCGGCTCAGGTACACGCAATGCTGTTTTCCAGGTTCAATTAATGGGGTTGGTAGAACAGGAAGTGGTAGTAGTGGAGGTTGGTAACACTAACGTCCCAGAACCTTTTTGTGCAGCTGACATGAGAGGTTGGAGAAGCTCTTGTTGCACATAGTGAGAACACCACTCTCCATATTTTTTATTAAATAGAACATAGAGCTAATCCTCAATAAATATATTATAATATAATATATATAATAATACCAAATAATATATTGTTATTATCTTAAGACACTTTTAATTTAGCACTATCTTTTGTACATACAAAAATTGAAACATTGCTCATAATTGGGAGCCCACACAGCACCAATTGTTGTTGGCAGAGGAACCACCTAGTCTGAGTGGATTCTTTTTAAGAATACTTCCTACAGACCAGCAAGTCTACTTTAAAATCTTGTTAGAGGAACATAAATGATTATCAAGTAAAGAATGTATTATTTTAACTGGAGCCTATCAGTCTACTTTGGATATATATCTTGTCCATCAGCCCAAAACCCTCTGCAGCAGTGGCAATGACAACTAATGTAACTCCTCCTTGCGGCCTATGCTCCAGATCCAGCTATGAATTCCCTGGAGGCAGAACAGATCAGGAAGCTTTATGGTTCCCAGACAGAGTGATGTTTAAACCTATGAAATTGGAAGGTGGTGGCACATGCATGATCCATCAAGTTATCAGAGTTCTTCCCACCTTCAGGAATAATTGAGACTCCTCTTCCACACAACTTAGATTAGTTGCAAGCTCAGCTAAAGGGAAATCGAGGACATGATGGAAAATTATACAGTAATTAAGGTATCTACTCAAAAACAGGGATTCCATGTCTATTCAGTACTTTTTCTTGTCTTGCTGGTGATAGTAGATTAACATTCCATGATAGATCTGACAAATATCAACAGTTCTAATGTGGTGCATAAATTGATTTGCAACTGTCATAAATGTTTCTCTTGTCTATTGACTTCAAGGACTCAAAAATACTTATCCATCAAGACGATACCAGCAGTTTCTCAGGTTTGTGGCATAAGCCAGCATGATCACTTCCAGGTCTTCCAGTGAGGGCCCATGTCAGAACCAGGAGTTTTTACCAAGGCTCTTCTTTAAATAGCAGGCTTCCTGTGTCTAATAGATATCTGGCTGCATCTGTACCTGAGCAACTGGTTTGCACATACAATCTTTTACCAAATGGTGATGAAATATACACAGAACATTTGTAAAGTCCTGTTGAAAATGGGTCTTCTTCTCCCATGGACAGCACTGCAGCCTCAAGCAAATTTGCACTCTTCCATGTTGCTCTCTTCAATTTACAATGACACATCAGACTTAAAAAGATAGAGTGGGGAATGTCTCTCAGGCTGACAGGCAATCTAGACCTCTAGGTGAAGGGTCTTTTCTACAGGTTGTGCCTACTTAGTGTGGCAAAAGCAAGCTTGAGGCAAAGTACAACTGTTCCCTAACACAGTCCAAGTTGGACACTAATCCCCTTATTCAGTTTGTGACATTTGTTTGATTTAATCAGGGCAAAACAATGGTGATGGATATAAACTACTTATCTATCTAGAACCAGCAGAGTTTCAGAAATTATTGTCAGTTTTCCTGCTCAAAAACATTGTGTGCAGTTAGAGAACAATCATCCAGCACAACAGGGCATTTAGTCAATTGGTGCAAAAGCTTACACACCAGTCATTTAAATAAACAATGTTTCCCTGAAGAAGCAACTTTAAAATTAATTGTTGCAAAACGTGGTGGAAATTTCTATTATGTCTGAGATTCTGCACTTATTGGTCAACCAAACAGAAGTCTAAACTGAATAAAGGAATTAGAGTACATCTTGAACTGAGTAAAGGAACATTTTGTATTTGCCCTCAACCTACTTTTTGACACCTGGCTTAAACTTACCCAGGGAATTAAATAGAATAGTATGGGTAAAAATTGATTTTTTTTTACTCATATGGCAAACTTTTTCTTTTTAAGATGCAGTTATTCAAATTAAACCATTAAACTGCTCGAGGTTAATTTTGTAGCCACCCTGGCTACTCTTCAGTCTGTACAGCTTCATTTAATGTAGTTTTAATTACCTCCATCAGCACTTCTGAAACAACCCTGTCCAGGGTAAGAAATTGCCACGTTGTAGGAAAATATGGGGCAAATTATCAGTTGAAGGAATTTTTAAAAAAAGGACAATTTTCACACCAGAATACAATGGCACTGGAAGTTAAATGGTCCATGGCTTGCACCTGCTTTGGGTACAGTGGAGCAGACCCCGTTTGCTCTATTAATGGAAAGATCTGAGCGCTGACCAAATAAAACATTATTAGAAAGTAGCTTGGACGTTTCTTTATTGAAGTCCTGTTTTTGTGAAAAGTATTCCGGGACCCTCACCAGCCTTAGGTTGTCCCATCATGATATGCTCTCCAGATCCTCCAGTTTGTGTTTATCCCTGTGCATGTCTTTTAGAAGCTGTGATGCTCTTCCTGCATGAGTGAGTGAGACCTTTGCACATCCTCCAAATTTGAAATCCTTTGTTTGTCTTCTCCACACCTAGAATTGAAGTTCTGTTGACCTTTATTAATTAAATCCAAATTGCTCTCCATTTTATCTGCCATTTCCTTATGAGCTGTTTTCATTTACTGGATTTTAGCCAGAAGTTGCTTAGGTAAAGTACATAGGTCAGGATTATATTTCTTGAAATCACCAACTGGCACACCCTTTCTCAGATCTTGATCTAATAGGCCTAGTCTGTCATTTACAGGGGCACTGCTTCTAATAGAAGTCTTTCCGGTTATATTCTGAGCTCCTTGCAAGTCTGTATGAGGGAAAGTCAATTTCTCCAAGCCAGGCTTTACCCCACCATTAATGGTCTTCCTCCAATCCAGGCATATCAAGCCCATTATGTATTTCCCTACTACCCCCTCTGTAGGGGGATCATCTGAAGGGCTCTGACCCTCAAGGCAAATTGCTACACAAAATTGCTGAGCTGCGAGTGGCACTAGTGGTTGTATTGCTGGCTAGCGCCATAGAAAATGGTCTAAAAGTAGCTTGGTTCACATGAGCCTGAACTTGAGCTGATTTTTTAGTCCACAGTGAATTGTCACAAAAAGCATCTTTACACTGATTGTCCTGAGCCAGCCCAGCAAGCAAGGAGGCATTTAAGGCTAATTCTCAGTTTCATCCACAGTGTCCCAGTGGCGTCTGCATCACATTCTCAGAAGAGCCTCTCTCTTCCAAAGAAAGAAATTTTGTTTGAATTTGCAGCGAGTTGGGCATTTCTGGTGCTGCACAGTGGTGCATGTGTAATTCCACAATTTGAGCCTTTAGGGTTCTGGAGAGCAAATTGTGTGAACTAAGCAGTCCGCTCCACTCTGGCGAATTCTCTTTGCTGCTAATATGCAAACCTGTCTTTTCCTTAGTGAGTTCTGTCTATACTCCTTCTCGAATAGAGTTAGTGTGTGTTCCCAAGTGGGGTTTTGTGCCTTGTAATGCTTTGTTTTTTCTCGCTGGGTAAGGCGTCAGATTTTCTATCTTGAGCTGACTTAAAAGTCCACAGTCCAGCTTCCCAAATAACAACCCTACAATATTACATCTTGAAAAATTAAGTACATGAAATACACAGATTCTATCCCAGTACTTTAAATCCCCTGGGGATTTAATTTGTTTTTAATCAAAGTCTATCTGTTGTCGCTGTTGCCCCCCATTAGTGTCTGCCCTTTCAGCGATTTGACAAAAAAAAAAATACTACCTTCCAGACAGTAGCATACAGAAAACATCACAGGATGATGGACACAGCCCGAAATAAGACAATGGAGAAAGGGAGCAGAGACTACCGCCTTTGCCCTCAACATAGCACATGAGGCCCAGTTATAGCTCACCTCGGGGTGGGCAAAAAAGGTAACAAGGCACTCACTCATTTCTCAGATCACTGCACACTTCTGCAGCACTAGTCATTTAGTCCATTTATCTAGTTTACACAATTTATGCCCCCATCTAAATGTGCACCCAGGAGTGCACTTCAACTCCAGTTCCAGCTCCACTCATCAATAATCAAACAAGCATGGGGCAAGGCCAGCAACGTGCACAGCGGAGACACTGCTACAAATTACCACTCAGCCCCTTCACAGAGACTCCTAGATTTCCAGCCTCCTGTCACTGAATGCATTGTGGGGCTTGCCCGCATTGTCAAAATACCACCTCCGGAGCATGGCTGGTATCCACAGACAGGAGCCGACATCCTCCTCCCTCAGCTCCAGCCCCCCATGATGTGTTCAGGGAGCGCCCATGCCAGAAATATTTCTCATAATCCCTCCCATCAGTAACTTTTCTTCTGAGATCCGATCTAGGATTAGATGTTCTACAAGGGTTTATTTTGCATAATTTCTATTTTGAGGGCCCGGTTGGCAGCAATTCTAGTCTGCAGGGAACCCTGATGTATTGCACAGATTCAAACATGTGCTTCCCACCTTTTGAAAAGATTAATCTTTTCGTATCTCTTAGTTTTCTCCCTACATCACTGAAGTTAAAACATATTGAAAGTGACTGCCAATATATTTCAGTAGACCAGGAAGCCAAAGGCTCTTCCTTTGCCTATTTTCTTGCTTGTAGTGTTATGTGAGAGTAATTCTAAATACACATAGATCCATTAACACAGCATATAATGCAATCTAATGGAATGTGGGATCTTTATCCATAGTACTAAGAGTAGCATACTTAGTGACAATAAACTCATAGCACATTTCCCAAATATATAACACAGCATGCACATTTTTGGTGAGTGGTACATGTGCCAGCTTAAGATAAGATTCCACTTCACAATCAACCTTTAGATGTAAGCGTTGGCTGTCCAAACTTGCTGCCCATGATAGACAAAGGTCTAAATAGATTGTTTGTGCATCAGGGAGCTTACACTATTATCTGGGGTCTATGGTTCCAACCAGGGTTTACAAAAATATTTATTGCAAAGATTGCCTACCTGGCTTTAAGGTCCACAGGCCTGAAGAATTGGCTTGACTACTTATATCACTCAGGTCTTACCAGCCCTATTGATTTGTGTAGCATGAATGAGTTACCAGCCCTGCTGCTCTTGTATCACTGAAGTTTTACCAGCTTTACCTTACTCTTTTTTACTACATCTTATCAGCTCTACTCAGTACTTTATCAATGAAGCCTAATTTAGTCTGTTTTATAATGTATTACAGAATAAGACAGGTTTGTCTTGTCCTGTATCGCAAGTATGTTACCCACACTGCCGGTTCCTCTGTCACTAACACCTTACAAGCTGTCACCGCTGGCTTGTCTTGTATTACTGTCTTACTAATTCTTTCTGGCCCGCATCCTGCGCCAGCAATGATATACTGGCCACACCATGTCCTGTATCACTAAAGCGTTGCCAATTCTTAATGCCCCTGTATTGCTGTATGTCTAGCCATCTCTTCCTGGTCCTGCATCACTGATGCCGTACCTCTTTAGCCTGCACATATAACACTGATGATTACCAGCTCTGCCTACGACTGCATTACTGATGCCTTACTAGCTCTTCCTGTTCCTGTACCACTGATGCCTTACCAGCTCTGTCTAGTCCTGTATCCCTGATGCCTTACCAGCTCTGCCTGGCCTAGTATCATTGATGCCCCATCAGCTCTTCCTGGTCCTGTATTACTGATGCCTTACCAGCTCTGTCTGGTCATGTATTACTGATACCCTGCCAACTCTGCCTGGTCCTGTATCACTGATGCCTTACCAGCTCTGCCTGATCTTGTATCTCTGATGCCTTACCAGCTCCGACTGGTCTTGTATCACTGATACTTTAGCAGCTCCGCCTGCTCCTGTATCACTGATGCCTTACCAGCTATGCCTGCTCTTGAATCACTGATGCCTTAATAGTTCAGCCTGCTCATGTATTACTGATGCCTTACCAGCTCCGCCTGCTCCTGTATCACTGGTGCCTTACCAGCTCTGCCTGCTCCTGTACCACTGATGCCTTACCAGATCTGCCTGCTCATGTACCACTGATGCCCTACCAGCTCTGTCTGGTCCTGTATCATTGATGCCTTACCAGCTCTGCCTGCTCCTGTACCACTGATGCCCTACCAGCTCTGCCTGGTCCTGTATCATTGATGCCTTGCAATCTCTGCCCCGTCACTGATGCCCTACTAGTTCAGCATGCTCATGTATTACTGATGCCTTACCAGCTCTGCCTGCTCCTGTATCACTCATGCCTTACCAGCTCTGCCTGCTCCTGTACCAATGATGCCCTACCAGCTCTGCCTGGTCCTGTATCATTGATGCCTTACCAGCTCTGCCTGCTCCTGCACCACTGATGCCCTACCAGCTCTGCCTGCTCCTGTATCACTGATGCTGTACCAGCTCTGCCTGGACTTTTATCACTGATGCCTTACCAGCTCTGCCTAATCGTGTGTCTCTGCTGACTTACCAGCACTGACTGGTCTTGTACCGCTGATGCCTTACCAGCTCTGCCTGCTCCTGTATCACTGATGCCTTTCCAGCCCGGCCTGCTCCTGTATCACTGATGCCTTACCAGATCAGCGCTGTCCTCTATCACCACCAGACGGGAGCCCCTGGAGGAGCAGTCTTCATGGCTCATGCTCCAGTTCTTCTCATCTGTTTTTCCTGGAAAGTAATAGCACTTCCGTCCACGCTGCTCCCAGTGCAGAGGACAGGATGGCGTAGGGGGAACTGCTGCTGGAAGAAGAACGGAATGACTTGTCACTGGGGTTAAAGCTATTGAGTAAAAGAGATAAGCAGATTGTGCCAGTCAGGAACCTCAACCGGTCAGACGTGTTATAGATATTGTTCAATGCTGAAATGTGTCTCTTTCAGGTCACAGTTCTCAATATGGGCGAGCAGGCTATGTGCTATGAGATGGGTAATATTTGTAGCATCTCCTAGTTACAGCGCTTTGAAAAGGCAACATTGGGGTATTAGTGTTGCATGAAAAACCTGCAATTAGTGTTGGTTTGTGCCACTGCAGCAAAAGAGAAAGAAGCCAAAATGGAGAACTAACAGCAACATAGCGATGCAAATATCTTCAGCGAGTTGTCCCTATATTATGCAACTTGTCCTGAATCTCAGTCAGTCACAGTCACGTGAAGCCCTGATGTGTTGTGACAGAATATGACATGACATTTATGGAACACGTTAGTTACACGGGCACAGCTTCCATTTCATTCCTATCTCACAGAGAGATGGGCATCCCTCTGAGACTGCTCAATCCCATCTACTCTCTCTTTCCACAGAGACTGCTAGCAGACACGAGCAGGGATGTATCCTGCATTACCACGGTGAGGAGGTAAGTGGCAAATTAAAGAAATGTCCGTTGCTGTAGGGTGTGTGATTGGTCAGAGTACTTGACAGGGGTCAGGAGGTGTCTGATCACAGTAGTGACAACCGCATGTGAGTCTATACATTAGTCAGAACATCATAGACAATACCTAGCGCATAGACGACTGCGCATCTTTAACCACATTATGCTCATTGAGATACCACGTGAGATAACATGTGAGCCAGCATCCTCATAAAGCAAAGTATGGGAAGGTACTGCGAATGGGCAGAATAAATAAAAACTTAGAGAGAGAGAGCGCGTGCAAGAAATGAAAGTGTCAACATCCTGCAGCAGCATCTTGGCTTTCCTCTGCTTGTTGTGATAGCGGATTTTGTGCAGGGCTCAGCATTTCGTGAGAGTAGGCACAGGCATTAAAATATACCTTCCTTAACAGTCTCTCTGGGTTCAGGTCTCTACAGCAGAATAAAAAGAGCTGTCATTTGATCTTTATTTTGAGGACATTTCTCACACTGGCAGACTCACAAATAGCATCCGTTCACCTACATTCCTTACGACCTTGAAATGCCCGGGGTCATTGAGAACCCCGGCTGTGAAAACGGTCTCATCTGGTAAGATCTCTTGTTCCCCTCACTAAATCCACCAGCACAAACTGAATTGTTTCCCCATCACCGTCCACACCTCTGAAAACTTCTCAGGAACTGAGCTAGAGAGATGTTGGCACCAAACACTAAAAGATCACAGTTGTGTTTGGTGTAACCAAGACCCACCTTCAACAGCAGGTTCCCAATAAATCATTGCTACTCCCTCAGCCAGTCTCTAAGTTTCACCTGCAGATGCAGCACACTGTCCCTCTGAGAGCATCACTAAACATTAAATACCCCAGTTGGTCTTTAAACAGAAGTCATGATGGCTTTAATACACCCTGCGAGATCCAGCCCTTAATGGCCAGCTATGCTCTGGTTTTCGGAGACTGGGGAAGATGGCTAGTCCTTTGCCCAGCCTGAGCTACTCCAGTGAGTGGAATCATAATGAGTCTACTATTTGTTTATTTAAATCATCATACACTGTAGTTTCGGGGCCTCAATTTTTCACAAACCAAATGCAGAAACGTACAGAAGAGAAATTGATAGCCAATGACCCTGGGACTGCACATTGTCACTCATTGCAGGGGATTCAGCTGAATTATTCAGTTGGATAGATTTGATTGTTTATTTTAGATAAAGAGGGATGACTCAGTCACATTCATGGCTGGAAATGAGAGTTAAGTAGTAGATGAGTGGCTGATAAATGATGAAAGATTCAGGTGAAATCAGATAAGGAAGAAGGATTACATTGGTTACAAAGATGATGACTCTCCAGTCTTAGCCTCAAACTATGCGCTAACGGTTCAATATACAGATCAAAAAGAATTGGGGACAGAGGGAACCCTGACTGGTCCCCCTACTTATCTTTACTGGAGCAGTGAGGCTGCAATTAACTAGCACCTAAGCATGTGGCATGGTCTAAATCTTGGTTAATACATTTCGCATCTCGTCCCCAATTCCAAACCTCTTCAGTGTACCTGCAAGATATTTCCAGTTTACACGATCAAAGGCATTGGCAGCATCTAGCGTTATAACCACAAGAGGCACTCAATGTGTTGTAGCAAAGTCTACTGAGCCAATGAGGGAGTGTGTAAGATCTCTCATTTGCCTCCTGGGTAAAAAACTCTTCTAATCTTCATTTATGAAGCTCCCACTACCTTATATAAATGTGTAGCCACAATCTTGTAATCACAGTTCAACAGCGATTTTGACTGGTATGATTGACACTGCATGGGGTCCTTAACCGGCTTTAAAATCAGCGATATGACTGCCTCATCCCAAGACCCTTGTAGCGTGGAGTTCTTCAATAATATTGCATAAAATAACTCCCTAATTTACCTAATCAAAAGAAGCTGCTGCTTTGGAGTGAGCTTCGGTAACTGCTCATCCGAGAGCCAACCATTCAACTCATACTCATTCACCTCCAGCGTTTCTGAGTGTAAGTCTTGAAAAAATGTATGAAATACACATTCTATCTCTTCCGAATCCTCTATCGTTTTATTCTTCTCTCATCCCTAATCTTCCTTATGGTATTTCTTGTTCTAGCGATCATTGCCTTCCACACCAGCAGCTTTCCAGATCTCTCCGCCTGCTCATATTCCCTCAAATGACTTGCATCCCACTGTTGTTTGCACCTTCTCCTCCAGCTTAACCTTAAACATCAGTTGCAGGCTTTACAACTTTTTTTCTAACCTCTGCCTGCTTTCCCCCAGTGTATGAGATGTTTTCAGATCATTTCCTATTAAAGCTATCTCGTCTTCCAATTGTATGACCTGCATCTTTTCTCTCTTAAATAAGCAACCGAGGAGTTTTTCACGGCCCTCGCCTTATTCAATCTATAAAAGCACCCCATAGCACATGTATGGGGTGCCGAAAGAATATTCAAATAAAAAAAATCCCCTTAGCCTTCCTCTATTTCAGGCATGATTCTCGGCTGAAGAAATAGTTATCTATTAATAGTCCACCTCCTTGTGGTCTGAGAAGTTTACTCCCGGAGTTTAAACAATAATGCTGCCTGGTCAGAGATATGTATAGGGAGGTACTCTATACCCATAATTCTTTCAAATCCCCCTTCATCTAAGAAAAGATAATCAATCCTTCAACAATGACCATTCTTTTTACCATAAAATGAATAGTTCCTGCTTTGCCCCCTTAATCTGCGCCACACATCTCAGAGTCTCAAATTTTCTAACATTGAAAGAAGGTATGTCGTCATCTTTAGAGAACTGGTTTGTATACACACTGACGACCTATCAAAGTTATTATTCAATAATACATTAAAGTCTCCACCTAAGACAATAGGGGCATCAGAATCTAATAATACAGAGAAGAGGGAGGTCAGTGATATAACATCATCTACACTGGGGACATAGTAGCTGGCTAGAGTATACTGTATCTGCCATATTTTAACTTCTTCTACTATCCATCGCCCCACTCATCTTCCATCTAAGACACCACTTCCAACCCAGCATTCACCTCAAACAAGACGGCTGTCCCCTTTGAACAATATGGCTGATCTGTAGTCACTACCTTCTCCATCCACCACTGTTTCATAAAGACACTCATACACTCTGGCCGTAATAAATGAGTTTCTTGCAGTATAATGACTTGGGCCGAACTATCTCTCAGATACTGAAGAATCAGGCATTGTCTCCTCTTAACCCGCAACCCATCCACATTCCAACACAAAAAAGGAAGAGGATTCACCCTTGATAAATCACCCCCCACCCCCATGGGCCTTTGCTAGATTTTTCCAGTGCTTATAACCTTATTTAACCCAGACGAGGACATTTTATTCATTTTATCCCTATGCTTCCCACCTCGTGCACCCACCAAGGTAACCCTCCCACTTCTACCACCTGGCATAATTTGCCAATTTGAGCTACCACCCACGGGAGCTGCTAGACTATGTTGTTTCTGTCTGAAAAATCACTTATACCTTTATATTTATCTCAAGCTCTCATATGCCCCCAGTCGCACTCTGAGTGGAATTCTGAGCTATAAAATTATCACCCTCTTTTAGGACCAGGAAGTTGTACATTTTATTTGTCAACAAAACCTTCAGTATTGCTGGAAACCTCAGCTGCACCACAGCCCTCATTCTTGTAAGGTCCTCCATGTGTTTACCCAACTCTCACCGCCAGTCTTCAGTGGCGCGGAAGATGTCAAACCTGATTTTAAACGTGAGATCTTGAACCTGCAAAGATTTTTCCTTCAGGGCTGCACCCCGGATTTTCTCTTTAGCTACGTATGTCCAAAAAAGTAACTAGAATCTTCCTGGGCCTCTTACGCCCTGGTTTCAACCTGAAGGGGTCTCCATGTACCCTTTGAATTTCTGCTTCTAAATCCAAAGATAAGGTCATCTGGGTGAAAGCCTTAGTAAGAAGATCCACCACAAACCGTATTACATCTGCCCCCTCTGCTCCTTCCTTAGCATCTAAAATTCTGAGATCATTCTGCCTTGAGTTGGATTCAAACTTGTCTGTCAACTCCTTCTCTCAAAGCCTCAACATACCTACCTCTTCCGTGTTTCAATCCAATGTTAAACTCAACTCCTGAGGCCTACTTTCTAGTGTATATGTTCGCTGGGTCATGCTAGACATTTTCTCCTTTAGGCTCAGACAAGTGGCCTGATTAGCTTCTGAGACTAAAAAATGTTCCTTCATCTCTTGAGATAGCTTAGTAAACATTGCCTGACTGCATCACAACCAGCTGGGCTAATACCCCCACTAGACATTGCCTGTTCTGACTTATTCACCGATACCGGCAGCTGAGACTTCCCTACAGGTCCACCTCACTAGCTGCTCATTGCCTCCAATGGTGAAAATCTATTTGTGATGGGAATATCCGGGTGTATTATGCAGGAATCCACACAAGCTTCTACCCCTGATTGACCTTGCGTCCTGCTGCCCCCTCCCTTGTCCTGGTTCAGTATGTTCATGCCGCCCCCTGTAGCTCCTACACTACTCCCTCATACTCATGGTATTTATTTTGAAGAAGGACCTCTGCAAGGGCATTATGTTGGGTCACCTACTGGTAGTATCACTTAACTTGTCTCTGAGGATACGATCTTTTCTTGATGGTACCTTATAGCAGGATTTTATTAGAGTGACAGGGGCTTACCCTTGTCATCTGTTTAGCCGGTGTGCATATAAGGAGGTTGATATAACATTAAAAAGGTAGCAAAACCTTCCACTTCCCTTGTATGGCTGAGTAAATTTGGTAGAGATATCAATTTTCCCCAGGTTAGCATTTCTGTTTGACAAGATCCCATTGGAGTTTGAAAAAAATCCACAATAAGGTACAGGAAAGAATAACAACCTTTATTTGGGCCAATAAGGGGGTGACATTTTCTTGGAATAAGCTGAGGAGGATAGAGAATGGTGGGTTGGGACTGCGGGATTTTCAGCATTATTTTTGGGCGTATCAGCTTAAGAACAACAGAATGCTGATATACCTCTCGGATAGTTCGTTGGTGGGTTTTATGTATAGTGCCATACTGAATGACTTGCCTGAGGTTGGTTTTATCTACAAATTCTGAGTGCCTAAGTTCTTTAAAAAAGTTAGGCTGGAGTGTTTGAAAGCTGCTGTAAAATTGTGGTATGGAGTCTGATCCCTTTTGAGGATTTCATACTATAGCAAATGGTCCCCAGTGTGGGACTCACCTGGGACTCAGAATGCCTGCTGGACAGCTAGGCAAGACTCCTAAGGAAGGCTGGAATATTGTACTGGGCAGGTCGTGGAAGGGGGTAAAGGTCTGTCTTGAGATATGTGGAATGAGCTGACTAATGGGGAACTGTCCAGGTTTAAATTTTACCAAATAACTACCTGGCTCAGGAGTCAGGGTTGGAGTGATGTGAAGTCAAACTTCATGGAACAGGATCTGCAAGATCTGAAACTATGGAAGAAGGAGGTATCATCCTGGTATGGACATCTGGTGGCAGCTGCAGGAAGAAAAATGAGACCCCGCATCTGGTCTGGGAAGGATACTTGCCAAATGCAGAGTTGGAGGAGTTATTGCAAGTATCTATAAGCAGGCTTTATACTGTAATTAAATCTGTTGCATTAGGGAGAAATCATCTTTATACTTTAAATAGAGTGTATTGGACCCTGGCGAAACTGGCCAAGATGAGAGGAGATGGGGATAGTGAGTATAAGTGGTGTGGAGCTCAGGATGTAGACGATGTCCACATGTTTTCTAACTGTCATGTGCTGTACAGTTTCTGGAGGAATGTGGGTAAGACGATTACTGACATCTTGGAGTTTGTATTGGAGGTAAGACCAACTTTTATTATGTTTGGTACAATACAGCATGGTTAGGGCTCTAGGGCCCCTACAAAACTTCAAAGTATGTTGATATTCTATCTGATTCCTCCTGGCAAAGAGAGAGATATGCAAAGTATGGTGCTTATCCTCATCCCCAACTAGGTGGGAGTGGTGGAAATCTGTGAGATACTTTAGGGAATTGGATGACAGGATTAAATTGAACTGGATCAATGCAGAATTTGGGTCATTTTGGAATTTGTTGGAAGGCCATGATGCATGAGATTGTACCTCTTGATAAATTGTTACCAATGCAAGGTGTTGAGTGATTCCTTGTCTCAGATTACTGACTGATAATGGCCCCAGATATAAGCACAAGGGGTAGACGGATCAAGAGGGGGCTTATATATATTTTAAAGGTGATATGAGGACAAAACAAATGTTGACCTTCTCAAGGGGCACTTCAACATGACCTCTTCAACCTTCAGTTTATCAAATTGTTTCAACAACAGAATCAGCCACCTGAGACGCGGACCATTATAAGGTGGACAAAAAATAAACAAGATAAGCAAGCGAGATACATCTTCTGTGAATGTGCTGCTACAAAAGCAGTTTTCTGACTTACTCTGGCCACTATACTTTTTCCACTATACTTTCATAGTGTTTTAGTGTCAAGACACCCAGTCTAAACGTCACATACAGCAAGCATTGGCGAAGCCAATTGGTTTCCCCTATGCAAAATCTATTGCCTTCGCCAATGTGTTCTGAGTTCATTGTGAACACTGCCTAAGAAGGCACTAGAGGAAACCAGAGGAAACAAGCATGCGTCAAATTAAGGAAACCCAGGGAACATGATGCATGTCAAGTCACGAAGCACCAACAACTATTTTGCAGGACATGGAAGCTGAAAGACATGAATCATCAAAACGAAATTGGAAACGTCCGCAAGCCCCATGCCTTCCTAACAAGCTAACATTTAATGGGTGCAAACACAGTATGCACAAACAATGCACACACTGATTATACAGAATCTTGGAATGTATGGTGTATTTGATGTAAAACAATTATAGTAACCAATTGTCAAATGACCTTTGATATGATTTTACTGATCAGCGTTTGATCTATTAAAGGCAGTTAATGCAGAGGAAGCCATGAGGAGGGTGCCTGGACCACCCTGCAAAAGAATTTGGGAAACATTCAAATTGCTCTAAGAAAAATAGAAAAAAAATGGTAGCAGTGACGAGATGAATTAAAAAGAAATCGACACTTAAAAGGATTTAGAGCAGTGGTTCCCAACCTTTTGACTTCTGTGGAACCCCACAGTACTGGATCTCGGGGAGAGCCACTGAATCATTATTGGAATCCAGGGAACCCCCAATAAGTCATTACTGAAAGCTGGGGACCTAATCTGTTAATAATATTAAATATAAATACTAGGCAGTCACGGACCCCCTCAGGAGGCATTGTGGATCCCCAGGGGTCCCTGGACCACAGGTTGGGAACCACTGATTTAGAGAGTATCCAGAATGAGTAACAAACATGAGGTACGTGTGGTAAGCAACATGGTGAGGAGCAAGGGTTTTGGGGGAGGGGGACACAACTGCAGAGAGATGTTCTCTCAAAGATGACATGCCAACATTTTAAATGAGTGAGACACTGCCGAAATCTGTCATGTCTGGTGAGTGATAGATTAAGATAAGGTGGAAGGCTTGCTCCAATTTATCAACAGTGTAATCTTATTTGTAAACCCAGTCTTATTAGGATGTCACACACTGTTAAACGGCTAAAAAATAATTGTTTACTCCCATAAGCAGAAGAGTTTATCGGTACAGAAACAAGATGGAAAGACGCATCTGGCTTTTATACGTTAAAAAAAGAAATCCAAAGGACACATGCTCTGTTCTTACCAAGTGAGAGAAACTAATGCAAGACTGTTAATTACCCGGTTGAACTGTGTCTACATCTCAATAACATGGACAATAAAACACTTACTTTTTTACAAATGGAACTGAACTGTGCCAGAAGTGGTGTCTTATAGGCTTGATGCTATCAGACATCTTTTCTTGTTTATTCTTGTTCTTGTCTGTCTGAGGAGGGCTCGGAGGACCTTGGTCCCAGCACTGTCTTAAAGGAAGGCAGTGAGTTGAGGAGGGGGAGTGTCGGGTAGTGGGTTGAGAAGTTCTGGGCCTCAAAAGCCAGTCCAGCTACTGCATTGGAGTCTCTGCATCGGCTCAACATTCTGGGCAAATAAATTAATCTTGTGCAAGAATACAATGAAGGAGAGGAGACAGTCATTGGAGTCTTGGCATTGTCTCAACATCCTGTGATTCTGGGCAAATCATTTAATCTTGCCATGCCTACTAAAAACAAGCAACAGCTATGCACTATGCGAAAGGAGTGCAGTGAAGGAGGGGAGAGCATCTGAAATCACAGGCACACTTATGGAGCACTAAATAGAAAAGAAAAAAGAGTACCTTGCGACGCATACAGCCGTGGAAGAAGACTGGCTGCCAACCACTGGCTACCAGCCAGAAACTGTACTTGGTCCAGACTCCAAGAACAGCAGAGAAAGTGGAAGTGAACCTTAAGGACATGATCCTGAGGCTGCTGACCAATCAGAAGTCAGAAAATGCGAGTGACTGGGAAGCCTTCAAATGGTAAGTATGGGGGTGGGTTCTAAGCCCCTTTAGGATTTTTTTTATCAACTAAAGACTTCGCAAGCATGCGCCATGCAGGCAAAACCTAGGAACTACTTCTCCAAGCTCATATTTGTGTGAAATTGCTCATCAACTATGAACAGCTCATTCTGAGGGGAGTGTGCCAATTGCAGTGATTGGGAGCACAGAACAAAGAACTGCTCAAATCAAGGACAGTCTAAAAAGAGGTTTTCATTTCTCAATTTCTGCTAACAGAGAAATGGCCCTATGTTACGTTCAAAAATAAATAATGATCCTAGCAACAATGTATGGTAAAAATAGTCTCACACATTGAACATGTTTGAAACCACTGTCATCT
This sequence comes from Pleurodeles waltl, assembly GCF_031143425.1. Lineage (NCBI taxonomy): Eukaryota > Metazoa > Chordata > Amphibia > Caudata > Salamandridae > Pleurodeles > Pleurodeles waltl. Next base: position 52,133,598 of record NC_090446.1, on the reverse strand, counting down.
GTTAGAAGAAGGCTCTGAAATGCTTAAATGACCAACATTAATTAGGTTTGAGGAGAACCTTTTGGAGAAAATTTATAAAGAAGGATATCCTGGCACCATACAAAGTGCATCCTAGAACTGCTCATTATCTCTTTCAGCTCTCAGTAGCCCAGTAAGACATCCCCCACTAAGTAACGAGTAGCAAATCAACAGCACCAAGAAATCAAGAGTGGAAGGGAGACTCCCAAGTGAAACTAAAAGAAATACAATGAGTACAACTGTAAGTTACAACTGGAAAGTGGGCAAAACTTTCTCAACACTAGAAATGGAAAAAAACATGGGTTCAAAACACTGATCAATAACAAACTCAAATTGTAACATATGTTTAGAGGATGGGAAATATGTAGTGATTTATTGGTATTATAAAGTATGCATTGTTAAAATGTCTAAGTGTAATTAATCATTTTATAAATTGTAATGCTAATTTATTTTTGTCTTTTTTCATTTACCATCTGTTGGAGTAATGTGGTTTACAAATTAGTTTTTCCAGTGTTGTTGTATTAGTTTACATTGTGAGGGTATTCTAAACTACAACAAATAAATGTACACCGATTCTACACAGACACTCACCTATACTCCCACACAGCCACTCATATACCCAATCACACACTTACACAGACACTCACTTCTCACATACCCACATAGTCAGTCAAAAAACCACTTGCACACCCATACAAATACTCACTCAGCTACTCAAATGCCTACACACTCAATTGCAAATATACAAACATACTTTTAGAGGCAGCACATTCTGGATGGCTGAGGCGGGCAGAAACCAGGCCAAACCTACCACTCCCGTTGGGGGTGATTGAACTCATTGCATAACCTGCACTCACATTTGGGTAGCTTGGCACAGAGCAGTCAGGCTTATCACATGCGCAATGTGTAAAGCATTGGTACAGCACTCTCACACAACAAATACACTGAGCATCACAAAAGAGACTTCACACAAGCTGTAAATAAAGCTTGTATTCAACACACACATTAATTAACACAACATGAACATCATATAAATTTGGGCATAAATCATATTTAGAAATATCACTAGAAGTACCAGGCCCAACTCTGTTAAACAACATTAGCAGTATGTAAATGTGAGAAAAATAATTCTTTCCCTCCTGGCACCCTCATGCACTGCCAACATGCAGTCCGCATGACCCCCACCCTAGCGATTTCCCTAATTCAATGTCACACAACTGTAGGATGCCCCGGTTCAAAACAATAGCAGCAATGTTTACATACAGAGAACAGCAGCACCTTTAGATAGTTTTGTAGACTAGGCCATACAAGTGAAACCCATTGTCAACTGTGATAGTCCTCAGACCAAGAAACAATGTGTATGCCACATCGCTGGCAGTGTAATCAATCACAGATGGTCGTTCCCACTCACTTGAACCGCACTGCTACGCGGTGCCACTGATATCAGGCAGGCTAGTATAACATGCACTCGCTACAAGCACCGTAATGCGGTGCACTGAAATCCAGCAGGCTAATGGTCACTCCACTCGCAGACCCCCTGTTGGGTCCAAACCTTCCTCCACCCTCCAATCAGTTTCTACTACCCTACCCCCTCACGAGCTAGAGATGATAGTACCCTTTTCCCAGTTTACTAGGCTCTTAGCTGGAATTACACTTATTCAGGACCCTTGGATAAAGGTGTGAGGGAAGCAAAGAGATAACAGCTGATCAGGCACTAGTCGACAAATGAAGATGGGGGAGTTCACTCAGGGATCTTTGCACCGTGCCTTCCGGCATGGGCCCTGGTCTGCCAATCGTGAGGGGAGGGTCACTTTGGGACACACGCTGTTCACAGTGCTACCCAGGCAGGTGCTCCAATATACAGTTAGTTACAAAATCTGCACCTCCCTGGTAGGAAGCACAACGTCTGGGGCATGATGACTTGAGTTGCCCTGGACAGTCCCGGCTGCACACAAAGAGTTACCAAATCCACACCTCCCTGGAATAAGCCACAACGTCTGGTGCGTGATGATTTGATTCACAGATTCGATCACACACGGAAAGCTCCCAATGCTGTACATCCCTGGGTATGAGTCACAATCTCTGGTGCGCAATGACTTGACTTGAACCATACAAATCAGGTCACACATGCAAAGTCACCAATGCTGTACCTCCTTAGAATGAGGCACAAAGTCTGATGCATAATAACATGAGTCATATGAGACAGATCCGATCACACAGTGAAAGTTACCAAGGCCATACCTCCATGGAATGAGTCACAACATCTGGTGCGCGATGACTTGAGTCAGACCAGATAAAACGGGTCACACACACACAGATGCAAGTACAGAGGTGCTGCATGAGGTAGAATGCAACACTCCTCTAGGTGAGATCCCACATCTGAGGGCTGCAACCAGTGAATCGGACACCACATACAATGAGCATACAGTCAGGTGTTGCACAACAGAAATAGGGCATGCTCCACAAAGGCGGGCCGTGCGGGTCCCGCAACCAGTGAATCCACTTACTACTAACCAGACGCTTATGTGTGCTGTGATGAAGGGCCATCCCTCCTTGAATGCAGGCTAGAATTTGAAGTCTTCCAGCAGGCAAATCCAGTCTCCAGGTGCAATACTTGGTTCCATGCCTCCACCGCTGCTACCAGGTGAAGTCCGGCAGACGATGTTGGCACATAAGAAGCACCACTCTCAAGATGACACAGGTAGAAGGTGTAGGTCCCTCGCAGGAGGTCTTTGATGTCCCTGAGGCTTCCACAGAGAACAGGGTGCAAGCCAACAAGCACTTGGAGAGCACAGTTCAGAGTACCACACAGCAGCAACAAGTTTGCCCAGACTAGCCACAATACAGGAAGAGTGTGCAGTCCCTTCCAAGGGCTGTAATTACTCCTTGTGCACAACAGGTTTTCCTTGTAGTTTGCAACACGTTCCTGCAAGTGTACCTCTATTTTGCTGGAGTGGGCACCAGTAGTTATACTGCAGTGTGCCTTTGAGGTTGGGCGAGGTTCATAGGGTTTCCTTTTGAACCACTGATGGATCCCCTAAAATTCAGTCCTGTCTGCCATTGGGCTCTGGAAGGCAGATCTTAATCTTTAGTGGGGCCATTATCTGGCTGGGTGAGGCCAACTTTCAGAACCTCTCCCTCTAATCTACACAGCCAGGTCTACAAATGGCAGAAGTCTTTGTTCCATTTGTGTGCCCAAGTTTTATAGCTGTCGCTAGCTTATGCACACATGTGCTCCTTCATTCCCAGTGTGGACTCAAGTTAAATTAAAAAGCACACAAAGCCTTTTAGGGCAGAGAAATGCCCACTTCCTAGAAGTGGCATTTCTCCATTACTATTGACAAAACCACTTTTACTATAGAAAGGGGTTTGTCAAGACAAATCCAATGATAATAAACAACATGAGGCTGCTCTTCTGCAAACTACTGTTGCAGCTTGGAGTGATTGTAACACTTCTCCCATGTTAAGCTATGGGAAGAGCAGCTCTCCTATGCAGTGAAAAGATGCATGGATATTTTTTACTTTCTGGGCATATGTGCCCTTGTGCACATACAAGCCTGCATTAGCAGGTGGTACACATGTTTAAAAGCACCAAAGGTGCAAGTGCGCACAAAAGACTGATAATTCAGACTAGTTACATCTTTAAACATCATAGTGCGCACACCTAGGCCTGCGTTGCAACTCTGTATACATATTTAAGACCCCCTAGGTGCTAGTGGGCATGCACAGGCCTGCTACAACTGGCTGGATGAAGGTTTAAAGCACCGTAGATGCTAGTTCACACACCCAGGCCTCGTATATGTAGGAAGGTGTACCCACTTCCCCACTGTGTTTAGTGGGGGAAATGGTCCAGGGCCCTAAGACCACCAGGTAGGGAATCAGAAAAACCTATGGGAAGAGCTGACCCTCCCTAGGTAGGGAGAATTCATGTAGAGGTTCTTCCTTACCGGGCAAGGAACACCAATGCATCCATGCTAAGCTTTCCGTCTACCACCTCCCCCACCCTTAAGGGGGTGGTCTAGGGGTAGCAGAGGGTCCCCTCAGGATTATCTATGACAGTAATAGTTTCCAACCTAAGCCCAAGCGCAACTACGCCTCCACAGGCTATTCTAGTGGGTGCTGTTAGACCTGACAGCCCTAGGGTGTTCACCTCTAACTTTTTGCCTGCCTCCCTCCACTGTTTGGACACTGTTTTTGCTGGTTTTAGGACTCTGCACACTTTACCACTGCTAACCAGTGCTAAAGTGCATATGCTCTCTCCCTTGAAACATGGTGACATTGGTTTACACCCAATTGGCTTATTTAATCTACTTGTAACTCCCCAGTAAAGTGCACTACATGTGCTCAGGGCCTGTGGATTAAATGCTACTTGTAGGCCTGCAGCACTGATTGTGCCACCCACCTGAGTGCCCCTTAACCATGCCTCAGGCCTGCCATTGCAAGGCCTGTGTGTGCAGTTTTACTTCCACTTTGACTTGGTATTTAAAAGTACTTGCCAACCCTAAAGCTCCACTTTTTCTACATATAAGTCACCCCTAAGGTAGGCCCTAGGTAACCCACAAGGCAGGACATGTACCTGTGTAGTTTATGTGTCTTGGTAGTGTAAAACGCCTAAATGTGTTTTTCACTGCTGTGAGGCCTGCTCCTTTCATAGGATAACACTAGGGCTATCCTCATATATTGTTTGAGTGGTAGATTCTGATCTGAAAGGAGTAACCAGGTCATATTTACTATGGCCAGAATAGTAATACAAAATCCTGCAGACTGGTGAAGTTGGATTTAATATCACTATTCTAGAAATGGCACTTTTAGAAAGTGAGCATTTCTCTACGCTTAAATCCTTCTGTGCTTTCCCATCCACGTTAGTTGACAGCTCTCTTGTGCATTTCACGCAGACAAACCCCAAACACAGGATGCTCAGTCACACCTGCACACATCTGCATACTGAATGGGTCTTCCTGGGCTGGGAGGGTGGAGGGCCTGACAATTACATGTCAAAGGACAGTGGCCTGCCTTCACACAATGGACTGCCAAACCCCCTACTGGGACCCTGGCAGACAGGTTGGAACTGAAAGGGGACCTTGTGCACTTCTAAGCCACTCTTTGAATTCTCCCCCACTTCAAAGGCACATTTGGGTATTTAAACAGGGCCTTTGACCCTACCAACTCAGACACTTCTTGACAAGAAGCTCTGCACCAGAACCTGCAACCTCCCAAGAGGAACTGCCTGGCTGCCCAAAGGACTTTACCTGACTGCTTTCTATGCATTGTTCCCGGGGCATCTGAATACCCAGCAACCCGTAGAGGATCCAAGTCTTTGCACCGGAAATCGACGCAAAGCCTGCCCTGCGTGAAAACTTATCGACACATCATCTGTGTGCACCCGGAGAAACCGTTGCACACCTCCATGTCTTCCACGCAACTCCTCCTCTGCGGTCCCTTGCGGAGAATTTTAACGTGAACTAGGTACTTTGTGCTTGCAAGAGGCACTTGTTGCTTTTTAAAGACTAAAGACTCCTTTTATCATTTTCTACAGTGATAATTCAAAGTGTACTTATCAAATCTTGATCGTTTTGACCTGCATTTAACCAGATAAATATTCTATAGTATTCTAAACACTGTGTGGTGTATTTTGTGGTGTTATACTGTTATTGCATGATTTATTTCACAAATACTTTACACATTGCCTTCTAAGTTAAGCCTTACTGCTCAGTTCCAGGATTCCAAAGGGTGGGCACAGGATAATCTGGATTGTGTGTGGCTTACCCTGCCTAGAGTGAGGGTCCTTGCTTGAACAGGGGTAACCTGACTGCCAACCAAAGACCCCATTTCTAACAGTGGCACACTCAGTGCAATGTCCCACTAGTATCCAGGACTGTACCCGCCCCAGGGATGTAATGTACATTTTTACAGGGCACTCCAGGGTACAGCACCTGAACCAATCACATAAGTGCCCCCTCCTAGCATATGTAGGCAGGACACATGTCCTTTCACACTGCAGTACAGTAGGGAAGTGCCCAGAGTCCAGAGGTCATGCAAAGAGAGTCAGCAAAAGACATGGAGGAAAAAGCAAAACATTTCAGGGAAATCCCTCAAGAAGGGCCATCTCCAACACATACCCATTTAGGAACTCACATACAAACTAACACAGCAACACATCCAGTTACATACCAACTCACTTACCCATAGAGAAACTGTCATACCCACTCACAGACTAATAAAGACACTCACACACCAACCAAAACCACCCCACACCGAATTACACACCCACACAGACAGTTGCACCCCCTCTAACACATCAAAAGAGTCAGGCCCACCAGGTACTGACATCCACACAGCCACTCACACACTCATTCAGATCCCCACACAGTCACACACCCATTTACACATGCCCACACCTACTCACAGATTCATACACCCATACCACTACTCACACACAAACTCACACATTCACACAGCCAGAGACTCATGCACCCATACACCCTTTCTCACATCAACTAACACACCTACACAGACACTCACACACCCACTCAGTCACATGCCCAATTACACACCCACACATTTATGTCTCCCCTAACACACCCGTAGAATCACCCACATAGGTACTCACACACACCCACAGCCACCCACACACCCACTCACACTCCCATACAGTCAGTAAGTAGTAACTAAATAGAAGATTCATAGAGTGTGCAAATGCCCGAAGATTCTTGGTGCTAACGACAGACAGCAAGCCTAATGTAAGAGAGAGAACAGGAAAAAACAGGTTTTTAGCTGTTTCCTGAATAGTAATAACTTTGATTTAGCTCTGAGTTTATAAGTAGGAGAATTACACAATTTACAGGCGGAGAAAGAAAAGCTTCTGCCTCCAAAGGGTGCCTGGTTGAATCTGGGGACAGCCATCATTTTGGCACCAGAAGATCACAGCACGCGTATGTGAATATACCATTGGACGATTTTCCCCAAAAACTCAGGACCAGTATAGTAAAGGAATTTATGAGCCAAGCAAGAGCTTTGAACTGAACCTGCTCATGAACTGCAAGCCAATGAAGGTCAATAATGGCGAGAGAAAACAGGCTGAATTTTGGAATTTTCATGATCAGAGACACTGAGGCGTTCTTGAGAGTCTGGAGTTTGCTCAGCTGACATTGCTGTATAATCACATTGAGGGCATTGCAATAGTCAATCCTAGAATCCTAGAAATGACTAAGGGAATAACAAAAGACTTTTGAAGTTCCAACGGGATGAATGGAAAAATCTTCCTCAAGATTCTCAGAGGATCCGGACGCCAACTTAAGAAAAGTGGAAGTTGAGTATTGAGTCTGGACAAAAAGGACCCCATTTTCAGACGAGTTGAAGGAAAACTGAGTGGTGCAGCTTCCAATCGCTGGAATCTGAGAGATGGCGAGAATGCCAATCTGCAGTGGAATTCAAGGATCCTGGGAAAATTTGTGGGAAAGACAGAACTCCTAAAGGCTCTTGGCTAGAATAGCGAGGGGTCTGGACCTGGTGCCTCCAAGATGGTTGATGTATCGTACCGTGGATATGTTGTCCATACGGAGTAGAATGGAGCATTGTACCCTGTTTTTTGTAAAGCTTTTGATCGCAAAGGAGCCTGCAAGAAGCTCAAAACAATTTATGTGAAATTTTGACTCCTATGCGGACCATATACCGCCAGTCGATATCGAACCACAGCGGGCGCCCCAACCCGTGAGACTTGCATCTGATTCTAACACAAGATCGGGCACAGAGGGGAAGCTTGATCTGCCGTTCCAGGCATCTAAATGGGATATCCACCATTGTATTTCCATTTGAGATTCTTGGTCTAGAGACACGAGGTCGGAAAAAGCCAAACCTCGACGAAGATGAAGTATTTTGAGACGTTGTAATGCGCGGTAATGTAGTGGCCCTGGGAAAATGGCCTGGATTGAAGAGGAGAGAAGACCTAAGACCCTTGCGAGAGACCTGAGAGAAATAAGGTATTTTTGGAGCGTTAGAATCAGCTCTCTTTTGATTGCGGTAACCTTGGATGGAGGAAGGAGAAGAGTGGCCAAGACAGAGTCTATTTGAAAGCCTAGAAATTCTATTTGCTGGGAAGGTACAAGCATGGATTTCTCGTGATTTATAAGGAAACCTAGCTCTGAAAAGAGTGTGGTTGTTGTATGTAGATGAGCCAGAAGAGAGGATACCTTTTGGTGCATGATAAGAATGTCGTCGAGATAAATAATAAGTCTGATTCCCAGAGATCGAAGATAGGCCACGACGGGTTTCAACAGTTTTGTGAAGCACCAGGGTGCCGAAGAGAGGCCAAAAGGAAGGGAGGAAAAGTGATACGTTTTTGAATTCCATTGGAATTGTAAACATTTTTTGTGAGAAGGATGAATAGGGATGGTGAGATACGCATCCTGTAAATCCAATCTGACCAACCAATCGTATTGAAGCAGAATGTCTCTGAGATGGATAATGGTTTCCAACTTGAAGTGTCAGTAGAGAACAAATTGGTTGAATGATTTTAGATTGATTACCGGTCTTAGTTTCTTGTCCTTTTTGTGAACGAGAGAAAGAGAGCTGATGAAACCGGAAAAGTCCGAGGTGCAAGGTTAAATGGCATTTTTGTCCAAAAGAGACTGAATTTCTGAAGAAATGAGAGAGGTCATTGAGAGAGAAAATCTTGGGGAAGGAGGAAGATGGGACTGGAAAGGAGGAGAGAGGGGTTCGATATAGTAACCCTGAACGGTGCTTAGAACCCATGGGTCTGAGGAAGTCGACTTCCATTTTGGTATGAAAAAACGTAAACGACCTCCCACAGGAAGGCCAGAAAGTTGGCTTACCTTGATTGCCGGTAGACCTGACGTAGCGTTGTCCACGGCTGCGGGAGCCCCTTGACCTTTGTGGGTAGAATTGGGGTTTAAACTCCTGGTTATGGGTACCGAAAGAGTTGGAATAGCCTCTTGAGCCTTGATTTCAGTATGCGCGGCTGGTAAAGCGGCTCCTGCCTCTACCGGCCCGGGCAAAAACCCGCTGGTTAAAGACCATTTTTAAAGATTGTTGGGCTGTGTCCAACGAAGAAAAAGTGGAGACGAAGCGGCTGAGATCTTTGATGAAAGAATCACCGAAAAGTTTGCCATCGGCCTGGATGCCGGGATCCAAAGTAGCAAGGTTAGCCAGCTTAGGATCCATCCTTAGAAGGAGACCCTTGCGTCTCTCATGAATAATTGCCGAATTAGCATTTCCCAAAAAGCAGAAGGTTCTTTGTGTCCAAAGAGAGAGATCTGAAGGATCAATTGGAGAATCTTCCAGTCTGGCTGATTCGGCTAGGTCGAAGTTTCTAGCGAGGGGTCCCACTACGTCCAGGAGTTTATCCTGACATGTCGTCCAGGCCTTGTCCACCCCCTTACAAGGATCTTTGCCGAATTTGGTAAAGAACGTTATAACCGACTGGTCAATAGAGAGAGTGGCTGTTATGTTGGAATCCAACGAAGGTCCGGGGCATTCTGATTTTAGTTTCGAACAAGTCTGTTTGTCTAAAGGGAGACGTAAGCGAGATGATATATAATCGCCCACGTGATCCAAAGGAAGCCACTCCGTGGAATTAGGGTGTTGTATTAGAGACGGATCAAACATGGGGACACCCTCTGAATCAACAACACTGGAAGAGGGATCATTGGAAGAAAACTTAGAACATTTAGGAGGAGAAGAGGATGGAGAAAAAACATCATCAGGATTATCAGATTGAGATAAATCATCCATGTCATCATCATCTGTGTCCAATATTTTTTAGATAACTATCTTTTTTGGTGAGGAAATATGCTTTGTTTTAGATTATAATTTAAGTGAGACATAGGTTTTTTAATAGTATTCCCCTCCTTCGTAGGAGGCCTGGGAGGAATCAAGTCCTCAGTCTGTTGTGAGGCAAGCTCACTTTTCAGTTGCGTGCCTTTACCAGATTTAGTTGCAGTTAATTTGAGTTTTCTGCCTTCTCATGCAGAATGGGCCAGAGAATTGGACACCATGGACATAACAGAATTTTCGATGTTTTTTTACATTTTGTTCACAGATGCTTTTAGAGCATGTTTCCCAGAAGTTTGAATAAACACATTTAAATCCTGTTTAAATGTTTCCTCATCCTCATTAATATCAGGCACCATAGAGATCCATTAATAAAATTAGTCCCCAAAATGGAGCAAAAACTGTAAAATGAAGTAACTGGTGTTTATCTGAAATTGCTGGGCAGGCACGGGTTAACTGAGAGCAACACGCTCTCTGGAGAATATCAGACCACTCCCCAAGGGCGGGGTTGCACCAGGAAGCTGTGCCAACAAGCCTCGCCCCCCAGGAGTTCGCTGCAAGAAGAGAACTGCAGCGCGACGAGAGGACTGGAGTCGGAGGCTCCTGAACTATAGCGGAATGCCGGAGGGCGCCGTTTGAAGGCCGGAAAGGCTTGAAATGCAGCGCAATGCCCAGGGGAACCGTGCCGGAGGTCAGACGCGCGAAGAGAAACAGCGCGCTGACAGGGACAAAGAGAAACGGGCGAATGGAACGCGCTGCCTCAGAACGCGGTAAATGGGGAGGGAGGGAGGGGGGCAGATACAATAAACGCGGTAACCACGTAACTAAAGGCAGTAAATAGCAAAGAAATAACTGTTAAAAAACACAAATGTACAATAAACCTTATCACTGTAAAACAGGGAGAAACCATGAAAGAGTACTTATCTTGACTGCGAGCAGCAAGAAAAGAGGGCTGCTTGCAGTCAAGGGTAGTCTCTATGGTTTAGTGGGTTCCCCTGATTGCTTTAATGTTAGATTCTGTTTGCTCCCATTGGCTAGCATGTTGCTAGTCCTTTTGGGAGCTGTAGTTCTTGACTGCTGCTGTTAAGAATAAAGTAAGAAAAGAATGCATAATAGAGCCTCCGGTCTTGACATAAAATTGTTATTCAGCCCGTTAAGGAATGGAAAAGGCCTGGGGACATCAGGCCCTATATGTTCCATATATACGCCTTGAAGGGCATTATCATGGATCTTTGGGAACACCAGATTTCGTAGCCTGGATGAGGGTGGTGACTTTTTTACTAGTAACAAGGGAGAAAGCTGAGAAGGTATTGAGTGTAGTATTAGGGTTAAGGTTCCTAGACTCAGCAAAATTGCTATTCAGATTAGGAGTGAAATAATTGAAAATGGAATTAACCTTCAATTGGAAAAAGTCAGCTAGATTATTACACAAAGTTTCTGGGGTTCTACAGTGTTGTTAGTCTTACAGTTCGCCAATCTTTTTACTGTTGTAAATAGTTTGTTGGTAGAATTTTTGCAATGTTAATTTATTTTCTCCTTGATGTATCTAGATTTGTCTTCTATAGTTAGCACTTTATACTTGCTAATAGTTGTTTATATGTGTTCCTTTTCCCCAGGGCAATAGTTTTTCCTCCATTTTCATTTTCTGACACCTAGACTGTTGTTTTAGCAATCTTAGATCATGTAAGTTCCATTTTTTATACAGGGCCGGTAATAGATCAAGGAAGGTTCTGGATGTCCGGGGTCATTGAGCTCTGAGTTGGGAAAAAAGTGGTTTATGATCAGTCCATCCTAGGGGCACGGCTTTCAAAAAATTTAGCTCATGATTGTTAGTAAAAACCCCATTAAGGGTGTGATTAGCCCAATGGATTGCTCTTGTTATTACTTGAGTTAAGTCATAGCTGAGCATGCTGTCGATAACCTGGAAATTAAAATCCCCAAAAATGATAAAATTAGGGACCTACATACATAATTCCGTAAACTTTGTTAGTAATTGATGGAAATTAAAATCCCCAAGAATGATAAAATTAGGGAGCTCCATACATGATTCCGTAAACTTTGTTAGTAATTGAATACATTTTTGCTCCGGGTCCAGTGGGGTGATAGATTAAAATGCTAAAGATTAAATTTAAGGGTTACACAGTCTAGATGTTTAATGGGCTGGGATAAGACTTTAAGATTATTGAGGTGAATTATTCCAAGCCCATCACCTCCTTTAACTAGCCGATCCTGTCTGCAAATATTGTACCGCTCTGGGATGGCAGTTCTAAAGTCTGGGTCCGATGTGGGTTCGGCCCATGTTTCTGTGACAAAAAAAATGTCTGGGGAATGATTGTCTATAAACGCTGTAAATTTATATTTATTTTTTACAAGGAAGCATGTATAAAGGAGAATGAAAGATAATGAGTCAGACGGTAGGTTTATGGATGATTGTCTAGTACATACCTTCTTATGGGAGAAGCATTTTGACATAAATGTAAAATTAAATTTTTCACAACTGAAATGATCAGTGTAGCAATCTGGTTTTGAGACTTCACAAGGATTATTCCTACTTCAGTTACCCAGTTCCAAAAGAAATTCCCTTCGATAGACTTGGGAAGTAAAAGGCCAGGGGTCCTGGCGCCTGGCACAGTCTTGGCGCAGATAGGCACAGACGGGCTTGACTTTGACATGACGGTGTGGTGCCTGCTGCATGTGTCGGTGCCAGGATGACAATTTATGCAGGTGATGGGTGAAAGCAGCCTGACTGCAACCGTTCTAAAATGGCAGCTGCCAAGGTGAAGTTGGTTCTTAGATTGTGTGTTTGAAAATGCCACTTTTAGAAAGTAGCCATTTTCTTGCTTATGCCATTCTGTGATTCTGCTTGTTTGTGGATTCACTGTCTGGGTCAATTTGACAGTTGGGCTGTTTGCACCTCTCTCTAGTCAGTGACACAAAGGGAGCTGGGGTGTAGCCTGCATATCCTGAGAGCCATCTGTGCTAAAAGGGAGGGGAGAAGTGGTCGCTCCCACCTGAAAGGGCTGTGCCTGCCCTCACACAATGCAGACTCCAACCCTGTGGTGTGTGTCTGGGGCCTGGGCTGGGCAAGGCAGGATCTTGTAAACAACAGAGACTTCTCTTCGAACTAGGACTACTTCAAAGGCAGGAAGGGATATAAGAAGAGCACTGAAAATTAGATAACTTCTGGAATCAAGATGAACCTCTGCCAAGGAGAAGAGCTGAGGAGAAGTGCTGCCCCTGCTTGTGACTGTGCTTTGTTGGGCTATCCTGCAGTTGCTTCTTCTGCCTGTTAAAAGGGACAAAGACTGGACTGTGTTGTGCATTCCTGCTTGAGAAGAATCTCCAAGGGCTTGAACTGAGCTTGCCTCCTTTTGTTGAACTCTCAGGGCCATCAAAGACTTCCCCTGCCAACACCTGGACTCTCTGCTGAGACTTCTGCCCTCCCAAGTGGTGCCCCATCCAGATCCTGGGCCCTTGAAAGGTGAAGCTGACAGACAAAGACTGAAAATCCACGCACAGACTGCCGTGCAGGGAACTTTTCGATGCACCTTCTGTGACGCGGCTGATAAATGACGCGCCTCCGGCATTGTGGCTGAAATCAACACTCCACCTGCCATGTGGCAGAAAGATCGATGCAACTCAGCTGGAGAAACAACACGCAATACCCACTAATGGAAGCTGATAACGAAGCAAACCCCAGACAGTGCGGTTTTGTGATACCGTGCGACTGGAATTTCAACGTGACATCACTGGGCGTAGAAAAACAAAGCAAAGCCTGTCCGGACCCGAGGTGCCCGTCCGGATTGACGCATCGCTCTCTTGAAAAGAAACAACTCACGAGACCCTGACCGGAGGAGGAACGACGAAATTGACGCCTTGCTGGCCTTTTCCGTTGCACACTCGCCCGTACTGTGTCAGTTTGACGCTACCCAGGTACTTTTTTGCACTAACCGCATTCTCACTGTTTTCTAAGGAATAAGACTCTTACACCCTCATTATGACATTGTCGGTAAATACCGTTTACCGCCATGCTGACGGCCACCAACATACAGCCGCGGTGGCGGATGTCCGTTAACCATATTATGACACACACACACCAATCTGACAGAATACAGACACAGACACAAATCCACCAGCCCAAAGGACAGTGCTAAAGTGGCGGTACCAAAACCCATACCGTTACGCCAACAAAACAACACCCACCACATTTTGACCCACAAATCACCATGGCGGACATTTAACAGCTGTAAACCATTGGCGGCATACACCGCCGCACTCAGAATGGACACCCACAAACAAAACAACATTACATTGGACAATACCAAAAACACACACATGACAATCATACACACTCCACACCCACTCCACTATAAAACACACACCCACAGTTCCCAGAACCCTTTGCCAACACCAAAAGACAGCAAGAGTAAGCCACCAACATCACCGAGACAACTACAAACACAGCACTAAAACCTAAACATCCCTCATGCACCCCACATCACACACCCCAACACATCACTATTGGACCTGCCCCTTTTACAGGGTCATTCCCCAGACGTTTTGCCTTTTCCTCTTTGTTTTTCTAACCCTAAATGGGTGACGTTATAACTCTGAGCACTTTTTCACTGCTAATCAGAGCTAAAGTGCACGTGCTCTCCCTTGTAAACTTGGTTGACTGGCTTATACCTAATTGGCATATTTAATTTACCTATAAGTCCCTTGTAAAGCGGTATCCCTATGCCCAGGGCCTGTAAATTAAATGCTTGTGCCACCCACTGAAGTAGCCTTTCAAACCTTTCTCAGGCCTGCTAGTGCAGGGCCTGTGTGCACAGTTTTCTGCCACAGGGACCTGGCATCTAAATTTACTTGCCAGGCCCAGAACTCCCCTTTTACTACATGGAAGTCACCCCTAAGGTATGCCCTAGCTAGCCCTATGGGCAGGGTGCCATGTATGTAGAAGGCAGGACATGTGCCTAGTAATATGGCCTGTCCTGGTAGTGACAAACAGTCTATTTGGTTTCTCACTGCTGTGAGTGCTGCCTTCTCAAAGGATTGCTGTGGAAATGCCCTGCCTTATGTGCAGGGGGTATTGTCTAATTTATGAGGGGTAGTGTAGGCATGTTTGGTATGGTTATAATGGTGGTAAGAAATGCTGCTTACTAGTGTAGGTGTATTTTTTATTACTATTACAGAAATGCCACTTCTAGAAAGTGAGCATTTCTCTGTGCTTATGACTCTGGTGTTTTGCAGCTTGACTCCAATCCACGTCTGGGCAGAGTGACAGCTGGGGCTTTGTGCATACTTTTCAGACAGCCTGTACACAGGGAGGGTGGTGGTGTCACAGAGGTGCATCTGCATACTAAATAGTCTTCCTGGGCTGAGAGAAGGGAGTGGCGGGGCACACCTGCATTTGTAAAGGCTGTGCCCTGGCCTCACACAATAGGGTCAATTACCCCCCCCCACTGATGTTTGGAGCCTGTGCTGGAGGAGAGAAGGGGGCACTCCCAGAACCAGTTGTAACTGGTTGAAACCACCTCTACTCTTCATTGTAAAACACACTGTAAACTGAGTATAAGTACCGGGGAATTTTCCCCACAATTTAGACATTCTTGGGACTCCAGAGAAATGGACTCACCTTGACCCACCTTGGACTGCTGCTGCTGTGCTGACCTGTGACCTGCCTGGTCACTAGGAGGAACTGCCTCCATCTGCATCCCTTGCGCTGGCCTGTTGCTGGGCCTGCTAGCCCTGTACTGTCACCCTTTCTTGTCTCCAGGAGCAGGATGCTGTGATCCCTGTAAACTTTCCATCATGAGGAGTGCTTCATTTTCCACCTAAAGCGCCTTCTAGTGCTTGTAGGGGGATGTTGCGTGTTTTAGAAGAGTGCATTGTGGTGAGGAAGGATCACCGCCGCAACCCAGGCATAGCGCACTGAAGAGCGCTGCCTGTGTGGCCCCTGAGCACTCCGTATGCGCTTTGCTAATACATCACCGCCGCGACCTGGGCTCGCAGTTCACTGCCGCGACCCGGGTGCTGAGTTATCAACGAGCGTGTTGGCTGAGCGCTCCTGTGTGCCCCCAGCGCACCACAACAACAGAGATTAGAGGCAGGGCGCTCCTAGTTGTGCCCCTGGGGATCTGATCGCCATAGGAGTTGCCCCAGGGGCACCTACCGGCTCCTACTGGAAAGGAGCGTCACCGCCACAGCCCGCCGGAGGTTCTCTGCTGTCTCCAGGAGGAGCCCCGCTCGTTGGGAGAGGTGTCAGCCTCTCCCCTCTTTTTTCCTTCTGGCAGCCGCACCACGGACGAGGGCGGCTGCCTTCAGTCTTGCAGGCACAGGGGCGGAAAGGGAGTTCCTTTCCCCCTGCCACTGCCCTAGGGGCGCAGATGCCCCCAACACCATTCGCCACACTTTGGGCCCCCTCTCGCAGGAGGGTCAGTCGCGACCCGTGGGGGGGGGGCCAATGTTGTCGGTGCCCATTTAGGCAGCCCCCGACACCCCTTGAGATCACAGGTCTCCTGGAGGGGCCCTGAGATAACTACAGGAGGGGGTGCAGACTGCACCCCTCCCCCATGATCAACACTCTGCCCCCATTTGGCACAAGGAGCGCCGGGGACCCCCCTGCCTGTCCACATCGCAGCACTGGAGGTGCCTTGACAGAATAAACCAGGTACTTTTTAAATAACTCGTAAGGTTTCTAATGTTCCTAGGGTTGACCTTTAGAGTGGATTAGGGTTACCTATGTCTTTCTGCACCATATACTGGCTGATGTGCCTCTTAGGGGGCAGACATGTTGTTTTCAGTTGGTTACATGCCATATGGTTTGATAATGTTCTGATATAGGCATTTACTATACTTTTATGAAAGGTGCATTTATTTATTTCTACTGTGATTCCTGACTACTGCTTATGTCGCAGAATCCTGAGTACTTACGTGTTCTAATGTGACAACTGCTTATTCTTGCATTGTATTAGTAACCTTTGTAACATTCTGACCACTGCTATTGTAGCAGGGTATTTCTGACATGTAATGTTTGGTCTAATTATGTTTTGTGCAATACAGTTTATTTTTACATAGCTCAGTGTTGTGTTTACTTTGTGGTGTACATCTTGCGTCACGTGTGTTGCGTGTGTTGTGCAAACGCTTTACACATTGCCTCCGGGTTAGGCCTGACTGCTCGTGCCAAGCTACTAAGGGGGTGAGCAGGGGTTTTCTTGGATGTGTAACTCCCTTGCCCTGACTAGAGTAGGTAGGTTCTGCCTGGCTTAGGTGCATACCCTAGCCAACCAGAAACCCCATTTCTAACAATCACCTAACACTCTCTCACCAACACACAACATACAGCACCCAAGGCACCACAAAGGCACCCCCGTTTCACTAAGGAGGAGTTAAGGGTCATGGTGGAGGAAATTGTCAGGGTAGAGCCACAGCTCTTTGGAGCACAGGTACAGCAGATATCCATTGCAAGGAAAATGGAGCTATTACGAAGAATCATGGATAGGGTGAACGCCGTGGAACAGCATCCAAGAACAAGGGACGACGTCTGGAAGAGGTGGGACGACCTACGGGGGAAGGTACGTTCTATTGCAGCAAGGCACCAGCTTGCCATACAGAGGACTGGTGGTGGACCCCCACCTCCTCCTCCACAACTCACACCATGGGAGGAGCAAGTACTGGCATTACTGCATCCTGAGGGACTTGCTGGTGTAGCTGGAGGACTGGACACTGGTAAGTCAATATTTACTACTTATCACCCCCATACCTGCATACCATCACACCCCCTCACCCTCACTCCCATCACTCCACTCCATCCCACACACTGCACCTACACATACGACTAACCCCAGTGCCAAGCCCTGCATGCTATACCAATCCAGCCCTCCCAACCCTGCATGGACACACATCCCTAAAGCATGCACAGCATAGGGGAACTATCCATCACACAATACATCACCATACAGAAGCAAAAGGTTGCAGGGCAACACCAACCATAGAAGGGAGGATAGGGATGTACAATATGACATACAGATGAAGCATAATACATCACTTACACCCCCACAGGTACTCCAGCTAATGTCAGCGGAGAGAAGGTGCCATGACTATGCAGTCCACCAACAGAGGATGCCCCCCGTGATGACAGTAACTCTGGACTTCTGGATCTGGATGACCTACCTGGCCCATCAGGGACCACTGGACAGCCGGTCACCCAAGCACACTCACACACCACCCCAGAGCCTCCCCCATCAGGATCCAACACCACAGCACCCACGTAGCATACCCACACCTCTGTCCCCAGGACACATCAATCAGCAGTGTGCCCACCTGTAAAGGGACCCCAGGCCACACCTCGCCCCCAAGACTATCAGGGACCTGGGGTCAGTGGCAGTGGGCACACCATTCAGGGGACAGAGGCACAGACCAACAGGGACACTGGGAGGGCTGCTGTGTGCTAGATGGAGGACAAGACCAGGGAACTGACTCTCCAGGAGGCACTCTCCGAGATCCTGGGAGCCTACCAACAGTCCCAGGACACAATGGGCCAGATCCTTGACAACATGCAGGAGAACAGGCGGCTGCAGGAGGGACAGTATTAGCGGATCACTGAAGACTTGCAGGCCATTAACACCACCCTGATCTCCATAGCAGGGGTGCTGGCAGACATGGCCAACATCATGAGGGAGGCAACAGCACAGCAGCGGGCCCCTACCACCAGCCAAGTTTTGACTAGCCCTACAGTTCCACTGCAGCTAGTGGGCAGAAGGCCCCACCACAGGACCCACAAGCCACCAGCACCCCTCCCCCTGCAGAAGGTGAACCACCCCGCAAACATTCCATGCAACCCAGACAGAAGCCAAAGACACTTGCCAAGACCACCGCCAGGAAATGAGACTCTCCTGATTGTCCCCCTTGTGTAACACATTGTCACCTTGTCCAATTTGAACTGCCCTTGCTCCCCTTCAAAAGCCCCTTGGACACTGCACCTGTGCTTCAAACAGACTGGAACAAAACCCTGGACTTTCCTCCATCGTCACCCCACTCCATTGCACTTTCCCCTCATTTTTTTGTACTTCAATAAACACCCTTGGACGCAATTCGACTACTTGTATGTCATGGTTTGAAAATGTGTATTCATGGAAACAGTTGCATCCATTGCAAATGTACTTTACATCGTGGGAGCATAGAGATAATGAACTATAGCTGGCTGTAGTCAGCACATCAGTACACATTTGTAATTTCACCAACATCTGCTATATGGCAAACTATAGGTGACAGTAAGTAGAGTTAAAAGGAAGTGAATGCCATCTTGCCACAGCCACGCAGAATACACCAATAGTCATAGGAATGTTATTCTACACTGTCTCACCTGTGTGTCATTGGAAGTACTGACAGATTACTGATGTTCTTTTGTCCTCATCCTCAGCATCTTCATCCTCACTGTCCTCAGGGTCCACTGCTGCCTTAGGGGCATCTCCAGTCTCCTCCTCCTGCAGAAAAGGTACATGGCATCTGAGGGCCAAGTTGTGCAACATGCAGCATGCCACTACTATCTGGCAGACCTTCTCAGGTGAGTAGCACAGGGATCCACTTGTCAGATGGAAGCACCTGAACCTGGCCTTCAGGAAACCAAAGGTTCTCTTGATGATCTGTCTGGTCCTCCCATGTGCCTCATTATAACGTTCTTCAGCCCTTGTCCTGGCATTCCTCAACGGGGTCAGCAGCCAAGATAGGTCTGGGTATCCAGAGTCAATTTCACACAATCCTATTGGGTTGACATCAGAGGCATACACTGAGATACAGTGGGTGGGAACCCTGGCTCACCTAAGCCACACCCTGTGCCTCTGTAGTTTGCTCGTCACATTTGGGATGCTGTATTCCTCAGAACAAAGGCATCATGCACCGATCCAAGATACTTAGCATTGACGTGTGAGATGTACTGGTCTGCTAGGCACTCCATTTGCACATTCATTGAGTGGAAACTCTTACGAATCCTGAACGGGAATCTGCCGGGGGGATATGTCCCACTGCATAGAATCTGGCCTTCACTGTGGCCAAATCTTCCACCTAGCGGAAGGGAATGTAGATGTACATGTGTTTAACCAGGGCAGACAAAACTCTTGCCAGCACGATTGAAAACATTGGCTGTGACATTCCTTCTGCCAAGCCCACTGTCACTTGGAAAGAACCAGTTGCCAGGAAATGAAGCATTGATAGCACTTGAACAACAGGGAAGATCCCAGTCGGATGACGGATAGGGGATATCAGGTCAGGCTCCAGCTGGGCACACAGTTCTGTGATTGTGGCCCTGTCCAGTCTATAAGTCAATATTACGTGCTTGTGCTCCAGTGTAGCCAAGTCCACCAGAGGTCTGTACACAGGATCATGTCTCCACCTCCAATGTATCCGCAGCAGTAGTTATCTAGGGGACACAAGAGTGGGTAGGCTGTCACAATTGGCACAACAAAATCACAACTGCAGTCCACCTGGAGCTCTTATGTACTGGGACAGTGTAAATGGCAAAGTATGTGCCATTTTAACCTGTGACGCAGTAACTGTCAATAGGCCTGTCCCCCCCCCTCTGAAATGGCGCACGCCTGTCCTGTATGGAGGGACAGGTGAAAGTGAGGTAATTCCGCTGACGTTGGGCGTCGTGGCGGAAGACGGTCTTGCTGTGCAATTCCTCTTTGGATAATATGGGGCCCTATGAAGTTATGTGGCCAATTGGGATGTACGCCGGTGGTGACGGTGTACACCGCCGCAGATGTGACTGCCATTTTCTATCTGATTCCTCACTTGTTTTCTGACCTTCAACAAAGAAAGACCTATGCTGCGTGTGCTGCCGTGACCTGTGTCTGGAACCTACCATGGCCTGTGTGACCGGGGAAAGGGCCTCAGCCTTCACTTCAGAGGAGTTGGAGCGACTGGTGGATGGGGTCCTACACCAGTACGGACTGCTGGATGGGCCTCCAGACCAACAGGTGAGTACACTTTGGGCACAATGCATGTGGCATGGATGCGTGGAGATGTGTGTGAAGGCATTGTGTAAGGGTGGGTGCAGGGTGGGAGGAGTGACTGTTGGCAGTGTACATGTTGTGCAGTGGCCTATGTGTGTGCCAATGGTAATGGAATCGAGTATGGTGGGCCATTTGTGTGACAGGCTGGACTGTTTGTTTAATGGAGTTCTCCTATCTGTATTACCTCTGCAGGTCAGCGCCCATCAAAAGAAGGGATTATGGCGTGCCATCACCAAGGACGTGGGGACCCTGGGGGTCTATGGCAGGCAGAGTACGCACTGTCAGAAATGGTGGGAGGACCTGAGATTCTGGGCATGGAATACCGAGGAGGCCCAGCTGGGGATGGCTCTCAACGAGGATGCGGTGCCCGTCGGACCCTGAGCCCCTAATGGCCAGCATACTGGCGATGGCCTACTCTGAGCTCGATGGGGGCTTGAGGATATCACAGCAGCCACAAGGGGGTGATTACAGTGGGTTTCATTACATATTTTGGCTGGTGGGGTGGTATCCGGGTGGTGGATGTGTGTTAGTGGCTGCCCCTAAGGCCAGGCCAGACATTGCAGCGTGGGTGACTGAAGGGTAATGGGTGTACGGCAAATACAGATAACCTAACTTGTTAGCAGTCCATTTCAGGCAGGGCATCGTGGGTCCCAGGTGTGCTAGAGTTGGCGGTGTGTGGTCCTCATCTTGCCTTAGTGACTAGCCATTTCTCTGGTAGTGCAATGCATAGTGCTTAAGCCTGTTCACTGTGTGTGATGGTGATGTGCATGCCAATGGTGGTGTTGGTGCTGTCATTGACAAAGTGTATCCTTTGTCTCCCCCCTCTTTCTTGTTTTGTCATCCTGTCTGTGTGTGCATTTGCATCATCTGGCAGAGGAACAGGGGCACAGAGGACAGAGGGAGCTGCATCCCACAGGACCCTGGAGGCAGAGGGAACCGGTGGGACCGAGGGCGAGGGGAGCACCACGGCAGAGACTGGAGGAGACAACACAGGCTCTGATACCTCCTCCGATGGGAGCTCCCTGGTGGTGGCAGACATCTCTGTGACCACCCCAGCTGCAGGTACAACCGCCACCCCCTGTACCGGCATCGCCCTCCCAGTAGCCCCTCAGTGAGTTGCCTGTGTCTGCTCACCCAGAAGGGTGGGCATCACCTTCACCCCAGGCACCTCAGGCCCTGCCCCAGTGAACCCTGCTGCCCTGAGTGAGGAGGCTATTGACCTCCTGAGATCCATCTCTGTGGCACAGTCAACCATTGTGAATGCCATCTAGAGGCTGGCATCCCAGATGCAGCAATGTAATGCATTCCTGGAGGGCATTTACAGTCGATTGGCTGCCCAACAGAGATCGATTCAGGCCCTGGCCTCCTTCTGATGGCAACCATTGTCCTTATTTCTACTGTCCACCCTCCAACCACCACTTTCCAGTCCCATTCTCCTCAACCCCAACCCATTCCAGGCACACATACAGATGAGCATGCACACAAGACAACACCCAAGAGCGGCACGGGCAAACACAGGCACCACACTTCATCCCACAAGCACTCACGCAAACACCATACAGTCGCAGACACGACAACTTCCACTATCTCCACTGTCTCCCCCTCTTCCTCCTCCACCACTTCCCTCCCAGTCACGTCCACATTCACATCTGCATGCACTACATCAACATCCACTACCAGCATCACCACACCAAGCAGAACACTTACCTCACTGGCAGACACCTCCACAACAGCCATGCACACATCCCCTTTGTCCTCTCCCACTCTGTCAGCCCCCCCAAGGACACAAACGCAAGCACTCACATCCAACAGCCATCCACCTCACATCAGCACACTGCCCATGCACATGCACCCAAGTCCAGAAGACATACACCTGCAACAACCACTCCCTCATCCTCCACTCCCATTACTCCACCCTCCTCCCACCCAACGTCCCTAGAAAGCTTTTCCTTTCCCAATTTGACCTCTTCTCTACCCCTCCCCCCTGTCCTGCCCATATGAGCAGGGTACCAAGGACCCAGCCCCGCACCTCAGCCAAACAGTCCACAGGGACAGTGGTAGCACCACCTACTTGTGGTGGTAAGGATACCACACCTCCATTGAAGAAGGGGAAGGAGCCAGTACCACCAGGCAAGAAGGGGAAGGAGTCTGCAACACCTGGCAAGAAGGGGAAGGAGCCAGCAGAACCAGGAAAGAAGGGGAAGGAGCAAGTAGCACCAGGAAAGAAGGGGAAGGAGCCTGCACCACCAGGCAGAAAGGGGAAGAGCCCATCCACACCTGCCAGGAAGGGTAAGGGATCCACGCCCCATGTACTGAGGAGACAAAGCCCTCTACTCCAGCGGGGTCTGTCAGGCTGACACCTCCACCACCATCAGCTGTCACGGGCCACCACCGCCAGCTGAGGAAGTGCAGCCATCAGACAGAGCAGAGGCTGCCCAGAAGTCTCCTCCATCCACCACCACACTGCAGCCATCAGACAGAGCAGAGCCTGTCCAAGAGGCTCCTCCACCCACCACCACACTGCAGCCATCAGACAGTGCAGAGACTGTCCAAGAGGCTCCTCCATCCACCACCACACTGCAGCCGTCACCACCAAGTCTAGAAAGTCAACGCTCACTGAACTAGAACAGCTGGTGATGTGTACGTTATAGTGATTAACATTTAGATACTTGAAAAACAAATCTAAAGAGATGTGAACGCCTGACCAAAAGAGGAGGACATCGTCGATATACCGACCCCAATACAGGATATACTGCGTGAGCTCTGGTGGGCCTTTGGTCCACAAGTGATGATGTTCATAGTGTCCCATATATAGGTTGGCAAAAGAAGGTGAAAATTTAGCCCCCTTGGCGACCCCTTGTCCAAAGGCCCCCCAGACTTTCTAGACTTGACATTGTACACCGAAGGAAATCGCATTTGTTCAAAGTTATTCAGAAAGTCAACAGCCTCAAAATCAATCTTACATGCCCGCAGTGCACACCCACATTCCCAAATCAAAGCTATCCCCTTTGGTGAAGCTGTGAGGATCAGCAGATTGGCAACTGCCAAGAAGACCTAGAATTTTCCAAACAGCTGGAATCACTAGAGAATTGTTTTCTTAACAGAGGCTATTCCAAGAAACTGCTGAGTAACACATGTGAAAGGATTTCAAAGATCAATAGAGCATCTCTATTACATAAGAAACCACGTAAACAGGTTGACAAAAAGAAGGCCCCAGCTTTCATAACAACATACACTTGTGCCAGTGCAGAAGTATTCAAGATTCTTAAGAATAACTGGCACATATTACTATCTGATGAGACCCTTAAGAAAGGTCTCAAAAACAGACCAGACATGATCCATCGCAGAGGCCGCACTTTGAGGGATAAGTTGTGTCACAGCTTTCTACCAATGGTCATGAATGATAGTTGGTTACCCTCCCCACCATTGGGTTTTTACAAATGTGGTCATTGCAATGTGTGCGAATATGCCTTACATAAAACAAAGAATTTCTGTTAAAACAAAAATATGACACATACCATCAAGCAATTAATAAATTGCAACACTAAGTTCACTGTATACTGTATCATTTGTATATGTAAAAAAGTCTATGTCGGTAGTACAATCAGACCGTTTAAAGAAAGACTGCAAGAACATATGTATCCATGGCCAGCTGCATTATATAAGACAGGGCAACACAATTTCTTTACAAGGGAGAAGGCTAACACCCTTTCCTCCCGCCACTAATAAGTAGAATAACTTTTATCATTAAATTGTTCTGGACTTTGACAAATTACTTGTAGAGCCATGTTTATTAATCATTCTGTATTACCATCTTGCCATGGCCCTGTTTCCTTTTTCCCTGTTTCCTTGTTGGCTTACTTTCTTCTTTTAAATTTCAGACTTACCATGGTCTTTGGACTCTCCTATAATTCATGCCAAAATTTGCATATTTATTAACATCTTTGAGAATTGGAGCCTGTTAATACATCTATAACTTCTATATATTAGGAGGTATGTCAGTTTTCCCTCATTTTTCGCACATGCTTTAGGCACACACTATTATATCTCCACACAGAACGCGGGTGATAGTTTCTAATTTTTTGGGCACCAACTACAATATCTCTTCTTTGGTTGTATGTAATTTTTACGGCTTTCTATCTAGTGACATTCTTTTTTTTACACCTGCACTGGCAAGCTTCTTTGCCAACACAAAATGTTCTCACTATCACTGTATTGTTTCACCATATGCGGGCAGTAGAATAAGGCATTTTTCTTCTCTTTTCGTGATATATCTATAGCATACTATCAACTTGCGACACCCAGTCTCTCTTTCTAACTCACTAATCTTCATACTATCAACTTGCGACCCCGGGTCTCTCTTTCTAACTCACTAATCTTGGGTATATCCCCAGCTCACACTAGAATTCAATCTGTTATCAAGTTACCAACAATTTTTCTGACTGACACATTCCATCTGTATATGTCCACAGCCTTGAAAAAGTCAATGTTGACGGAACATGTGTTGGCTGTTTCCTTACAATCATGAAAACTGTATTGGCTTCCAAACAACTTACCTAGTGTGTTTTACTGATTCAGGGGACTTGTTTCCTGAGACACCACAGAGGAATAAATTGGATTTCACTACGATCCTGCAATGTGCTGTGGTATTTCTTCTTCTCATACATGGACTGTGACCTATCCTAGGTGACAGCATACACACCCTGTGGCTAGGTGTTTGACCACTCGAGCTCTCCCTTCTTTAAATAAGACTTTCCTATCATGAACTTTGCACATTGAAGGCAGCAGAAATTATGGAAGTGCGAACCACTTATGCACGGCTACAATTGTCGATGCCACAGTTGTATACACTACGCTGTATTTACAAGGTGGCGTTAAGCCACTTTTTGTGGCCTAACGTCACCTTGTAAATACGGCCAATTCCCACACAGCACTGTGCTTGGAAGGGGCGTGCAATGGGTGTTGCTGTGGGCATGCCACAGCAACACCCATTGCATTTTGACACCGCCTCAGATTTATGAAATTTCGTAAACCTGAGGCAGCACCATAATCTAACTCCACCCCCAGGGGTGGCGTTAGCAGGATGCAACAAGGAGGAATACTTTTATTCCTCCTCGTTTTTTTCATTTTCTATGCAGCACACATAGAAAGATCAAAATGCCAGAAATGATTCATTATGTGCGGGAAGGTGTCCCTTTCTGCACATAAACACTCATTTGAAAATTACGCTTTGGCACTTCTGTGTGTGCTGCACAATGCAGCACACACAGAAGTGCCAAAGCACCGTTAGTGATTGTTTATGTGCAGGAAGGGACACCTTCCCGCACATAAACAATCACACCCCTCAACGCAGGCATCCTTGCAGGATGGTGAAAGGATGCCTTTATTGGGGCTGGCAGCTAAATTTAAGTGAATAAAGCGCATCCCTGTGTTTCTAAAGCGACGCAGCCACTTTTCCGTAAATCTGGCCCTAAATACTTTTTATTTAAATCGATAAAAAAATGGCAAAAAAGTGAAATGAAGAAGGCTCAGGGGGGATGACTCAACAGATGGACAAATTAAGGGGGTCATTATGACTCTGGTGGTTGGGGTTAATATGGCGGTAGTACCGCCAGCAGGCTGGCTGTACATACCGCCATATTATGAGATTGTTTTCCACTCATTTATCACAGTTTACCACTCATACTGCCATGGCGGTATAAGCCGCCAGGCCGCAGATGTCCATCTCCAGCCCGGCGGCCGACAGAGTACCGGCCCTGGCATTATGAGCCGGCCTATCGCCATGGTTTCCCTGGCATTAGCAACACCACAAAAACCATGGCAGTAAGCCCTACCGGTAACAGGAAATTCCTTCCCTGTCACTGGTAGGTGGCTCCCCCACCCTCCAACAATCACCTGACGCCCCCAACCCCCTCTATCCAAACTCAACCATACACACACTAACCATCCACCACTGATCCACAAACACCCCCCACCCCCTCCAATCCACAAACACACACCCCACCTCCTCCAATCCACTCACTCACCCCCAACACCCTCTGATCCACAAACATACACCCTCACCCTTTCTGATCCACGAACACACACCCCCACCCCCTTCGATCCACAAACACACCCCCTCCAATCCACTCACTCACCCCCACCCCTTCTGATTCACAAACACACACCCCCAACCCTCAAATCCACAAACACCCCTCCACCCTCATACACGCACACACCCGCAGACATGCACACACTATCCAACTGACTACACCCCCCACAGCCACACATCACCCCCTGCCCCCACCCCACCAGTCACAGCGCCCCCCACCCCACACCCGCCTCCCACGCATACACACACACACAGACACCCATGTGCACCTCCCATGCCCCCATTCATTAACACTGGCATAAGCGCATTCATACACACAATGGCATACACGCATTCATACACACACTGCATACACGCAATCAGAAACGCATACTTACAAACATACTCACACACATTCTTACACGAACACACTGACATGCAGACACACACTCACTTCACCATTCTTACACGCATTAACTCACACACATACAACCAAGCAAACAACACAACACACACAGATGCATTCTCACACAGCACTCACACACACACAACACTCCAACCCTCCCACCCCCCCTCCCCTGTCGGACGTCCAACTTACTTTGTTCGGTGAGGAGGTCGTCCGGCAGGGAACGGGAAGGGGCACTGCTACCGCCAGCAGCGCCCCACCAGCAGAACACCGCCAGGCCGCCTTTCTGGTCAAAATACGTCTGTCAGTGTTCTACTGGTGGGGCGGTGCAGGTGGCAGCATTGCCAGCTTACCACTGTCCGCCAGCATGAGCACTGCTGGTTTTCCGCCCTTCTTGTAGCGGAAGTCAGGCAGTGCTCATAATATGGCGGACAGATGGTCACTGCCATGGCGGTATGTTGGCGCCCATCACGGCGGTGGTAGGAGTTTTTTTACTACCAATGTTATAATGAGGGCCTGAGTCTTTAGAGGGGTCGAACTAGCGAAGTGGGGAACCTAGGTATCACCCACAAAGCCAAGTCTAAATTTAGTTAGAAGCAGTCTGCCCCAGGAACTATCCACCCATTCCAGATAGAGTTCCTATACCAGCGAAGTTCGGAGCTTTGCGTTGTCCCTGACAGTGATTTTTGCCAACTCATTTTCCTCCCTTTGTCAGATTCTCAGGGTCTTGAAGGTCTTCTTGACCCAGGCTAGGTCTGATTTTGACATAGCAGAAGGACTTGACAAGATGTCCAGCCTCCCTAATATGGACAAATCTGTCTTAACATAATAACTACTGTGACTAGTATACATAGGTTTCAGAACTCTGTGAGGGTGTGGACTGTTAGGAGAGTGTCACCAGAGGGAAAGCCCCTGCCAACTTGAAAATATTTATAATATTTATAAATTATTGTGTAGTTTCAAGCATTGCATTCATAATAGTATGTTTCCTTTTATAAGTAAAAGTGCTGACTGGACAATTATTTATTTGCTTGTTGTCTATCCACAGCCTGGGATGCTAGCCCACACCACTGGTCACTGATGACCTGATGGCTTGGCTTTGTCATCTATCACCACCAGGCAGGAGCCCCTGGAGGAGCAGCTTTCATGGCTCATGCTCCAGTTCTTCAGATCTGGGTGGTCCTTGATCATGTAGGGCTTTGTAGATGTGCATGATGATCTTGAGCTGGCATTCTCTTTTTGATAGGGAGCCAGTGGAGGTCTCTGAGGTGGGAGGTAATGTGGTTTCATTTGGGAAGTCCCCGGATGAGTCTGGCTACGAGATTCTATATGCTGTGGAGTCTTTTGAGGAGCTGGGTGGAGATGCTTAGAGTGCTTTTCTGCAGTCGACGCAGCTGGTTATGAGGGACTATTTGATGTTTTTTCTGATGTTGATGGAGATCCATCTGAAGATTCTGTGGAGCATGCAGAGAATGTGGAAGCAGGTGGAAATGACTGCATTGATTTGTCATTTTATGGTCAATTTGCTGTTGAGGATGATGCCTAGGTTATGCGCGCGGTCAGTATGCATCGGAGTGTGTCTGAGTTTGGCTGGCCATCAGCTGTGGTCCCAGATGGATGTGTTTCTGCCTCCAATCAGTACCTCCGTTTTGCCAGTTTGAGGCAGTTATCTCTCATCCAGTTTGCAATGTTGGACATGGGGTAGCGAAAGTTTTTTCTGGTGTTGGGGCAGTGGCCTTTGGCAAGTGAGAGGATGAGCTGTGTGTAGTCTTCATAGGAAATGATTTTGAGCCTGTAGGATCTGATTATGTTGATGAGGGGGGTATGTAGGTGTTGAACAGTGTGTTACTGAGGGATAATTCTTGGGACAAGCCACTTTTAATGTTCTTGGGTTTGGAGATGAAGGGAGGCAGCCAGATGCTCTGAGTGCACCCTGTGAGGAAGGAGGTGACCCATTTGAGGATGTGTTCTCTTGTATGCCGATGTTGTGGAGTCTGTTGATGAGGGTGTGGTAGGAGACGTTTGTTGAATCCTGCTGAGAGGTCAAGGAGAATCAGGGCAGCAGTTTCCAAGTGAATGAGGAGTGCTATGAACTCGTCTGTGGTTGTAATCAGTGTGGTCTCCATGCTATGGTTGGCTCGGAAGCCTGATTGGGAGATGTCAAGTAGGTTGTTTTGTTCCAGATGCTCAGGGGCATATTTACAAGAAACTGGTGCATGAGCTCTGATGCACCTGTTTTCTTGCGTCTCCCCTGCCCCACCTAACGACACCATGGGTGCACTATATTTACAATACGACGCACCATGGCGGCCGTTAGGACAATAGCATCAACATTTTTGGCGCTATTGTGCTGCTTTGCTGCACTACGGTCAAAAATGTTGACGCTGGTGCAGCAAAGTGCAGGGATACCCATTGATTTTAATGGGTACGTCATTTTAACACTTGCTCTGAGCAGGCATTAAAAATGGCGTAAAAAATGTAGATTTCACTGTGCCATTTTTTCAGGCCTCCCAGCGCCGGAACGCCCCCCTTGCATACATTATGCGTGCCATAGGCATAATGTGGAGCAAGGGGTCGCAAAGTTGCGCAATGCATGCATTGTGCCACTTTGTAAATATGGCGCAGTGAAAATGAATCCTTAACATCTCATTAAAGTAAAACAAATTACGCTAATGTGGTGCAAGGAGGCTCAAGGGACTTGTAAATATGCCCCTCAGCGAGCTGTTGGTTGATGGCCTTCTCAAGAACTTTGCTCAGGTATGGATGTAGAGAGATAGGTCAATAAACTTTGAGTTTGATGGGATTGGCAGAAGGTTTTTTTAGGAGGGGTCTGATCTCTACAGTCTGGACTGATTGTTATGGTGATGGAAGCATTGAGGATGCTGGTGAGTTCTCTGCTGATGTGATTGGCTCTGAGGTTCAAAAAGTGGGGGGGGGCATGGGTTGGTGGGTGCTCTGGAGTAGACATGATGGCCATAGTGGTTTGGGCGGTGGCTCTGTCAGAGGGGTTCCTGGAGGAGCTCCATAATTTCTCAAGTAGGTAGCAGCTGCGCTTGGAGGTTTTGAGCTTAGGAGTGTACCTGCTGGCTTGTTTTGAGGGTTTGTTGGTTCTCAGTCGATTCACTGAGGCGACTCAGTCGGTGCATTCAGCGCTCTAGGTAGAGAAGTTCTCGACTGCCTGTTGGAGGTCTGAGGAGACTTTGGGATGGTGAAAATGGGGGTTGACGAGTAGGATGTAGTGAGTTGAGTCCATGGCTAGAGGGTCAATGATGTTGTGGACGACATTGCAGAAAGCCGGTCAATGTCACAGGGGTCAGTATACTAGGGTGCCTCTTACCATTGTCTTGGCATCGGCATCGGTCTGTAGTTCGAAGCTGAGTGGTGTGGGGTTGTCGGAGATGGTACAGCAAATGTTTTTCTTGAATGTGACGCAATGCCGCCTTTGTGTTTGTTGGTGTGGTCTCTGTGTATCATTGGGTGGCTATGTTAGGGTTTGAGGAAGGGCTAAGCTAGGTCTCATTGATGAGGGCTACATCAGGGGAGAGGGCGGTGATGGTGTTACAGATTTCCGTGGCATGCTTGCTGAGGGATCAGGCATTGAGCAGGATGCACTGTTGTGGTCCTATGGGGGGGGTTGCGCAGAGGCCTGTGTGTAGTGGTGGTCCAGTGTTGCAATAGAATGTCAGTCAAGGGTCATTGGGTTGTTCAAGGGGAGAAGGTTGGGTCGTCGTCTGGGATCCAGGACAAGGAGCTCCTTGGCTGTGTCTCAGTGAATCCTGCTCCCGGTCCCTGCACAGTCAGACTCATTGAAAAGTTAAGTCAAAAGTACAAGAAGGTATAATGGAGTTTGTAGTGATACCTTTTCACTGCTCATGGATTTGTGTTCTGTCTGTTGCTGGTATCATGCCTTAACCCTCTCTTTTCAACTTGTGGTGGTCAGTCGATCATTCCTCCATCCTAGACACAGCAACCACTATGCAGTATCGTTCATTCTGACAAGTTACCATGGCAGGGGCCTCATACAATACTACCCTTGGTCAACCCCTGAGGACAGCTCCTTCTGCACCCAAGTGTTTACCACGAGTCCTAGACCTTCAGATAGGAAGCAGGGCTGGCCTTAATGCTGGTGGCACCAGTGGCAGCAGGTGACTTTTCAAAGTGGTGGGGCATAAAAGTCAGAGATGAATTTTGTGTAGCGAGCGAGTCCGGACAACATTAGGGCATTTGGCTCCTCCATCATTCACTTATTTATCACCCCATTAATTCATCCACGTTTCCATCATCCACTGCATTCATGTGTTCATGCATACATTTGCCTAGAGATTCTCCAATTCACTCATCCATCCACCCATCACCCGTCATGCACCCTGCCAACAGTCATGCCTTTGGTCAGGAGCTGATTCTAGAATTGAGAACGCAGCACTACAGGGGGATAGAAAGCAGTTTGACAATGAATTGAAGAAGAGCCTGATGCCATCTTGTAATGCTAATTTGGTTTGTTCAGTTTCACAAAAGGCAGGTGCTCGGGGGTTAATTCATAGCACATGCCCTGCCCCATCTCACAGAGCTTCCAAGGAAGGTCGGGGTGATAGAAAACTCCTGAGGCGAGGATCAGCGCACCCTGGAAGTAACTAAGGGCCGTATTTCTGGCAAAGTAACTCAACGCAGCGCAGAAAGTCACCTTGCTAGAACTGGCTTGGTAGAACTGGCTTACACCCAATTAGCATACTTAATTTACCTCTCAGTCTATTACTGTTTGAAGTGTTGCACACACACTTTACACATAGCCTGTGAATTAAGCCTGACTGCTCTGTGCCAAGCTACCAGGGGGTTTAGCACAGATTAATTCAGGGTTGGCTAGTGCATTACCGTGACAAAGATTGTGGTTGCTACTTGATCAGGGCTCACACCCAGTCAACCCATAACTCAATTTCTTACACAGTGGAAGTCTTGTGTTTATACCGGTGGACACATATGTGGCTTCACTGGCGTAAACCTTTGACTTGATAACTATAGAGCCCCCTTGCTTCATTTAAGATGGCCAACCACCACTCCTTTTCCATATCAAGAACTGGTAGGCAAATGAAAACACATATTTGCTTCCAAGCACAGGGAAAAGCCCCTTGCTCGTCAGGGCCATTGCCTCTTCATTTTCAAGAAGAAACTCCTGTCTTAGAAGTTTGTTTCTGGAATACAAGAAAAAATGGATGAGTGGATACAAATATGGTGTCCATTCGGCAAAGCTTCAATGCCTTCATTGTAGACACTGTACAGGTTAAACCAAACCTGAGTTCCAGTATTCCAGTTCAGGGAGGACCTGGCCTCACAGTTCGGATTGGAGTGTCCACTTTGGAGCAGGGCTAAGATTAATTTGCACATGGTTGGCTTCAAGCTGAGATAGCATGGTTTGTGAAACACCAATGGCCGGTTAAGCGGCCCAAGAAATTACCAGTAGCTTTGATTAATTCAAACATTCCATCCATCTCATTTTAGTATATGTCCATGTGACACCCTAAGTAGGACAGGTATGCCTATATGTGGGTACTGTGTACAATGTGCACACAAGTGTATTCCTGGCTTATGAGCCCTTAAAAGGGCAAAAGCAGTCCTGAGTTGCTTGTGATATTGTGCAGGGAGGACCGGCCTGGCAGTTCATGCCAGAATCTTCAAATCGAAGCAGTGCAACATAAGATTCTGTGATTTCAACCTGGATTGTTTGCAGTGGCAGTCGACATACCACTGTACCGGCAAAAAAACATTTTCCCAGCCATCCTTTAGACTGGGAACTGCATCACAAGGTATGTCGCTCGGCCTTAAAATGAAGAAGTGCAAAACCATACCTTCCTTTCTGTCCAGGGGAGAGACAGAGAATGAATTCTCAGATAGGTACTGCAGGGGATCCTTCAGCATATAAACCTAAACTTTTAAATGGGAATCTACTTTTGAAAAAATGGCGGGATATAAAAGTTGTTGAACAATAAACATGAACGTACCAGATAAGATGCTGGCATTCCATTCACCCCTCTGCTTCATGGTCGCCATCAGGTCCCTGTTCTTCTCATGTAACTTAAAGACTAAAGTGAGAAACACATCAAATGAGAAGGAGATCCTTAGAGAGAAATGCAAATGTCAACGAGTGAGAGAGCAGAAGCAGACAATATTTTATCTGGATCTTCTCCATCTCATTGCAGCGACTATCACTGTCCTTGAGACCCACATATCTCCCCTTTGAGAACTGACGGGTGTGTACCACAGGCCCCTGCAGCCCATGTGGCGCTGTGGCCCCCCAAGACTTGAAGTGGGCCCCATTCAGCCGAAGGCCTATGAATACCTATGAGATATTGAAGACTTGAGAGAATGCACGTCAGTTCACCATGATGCCAGGAAGTGACGTCACACGCCATTTAGCTTTTACAACACACATTTAAAAACATTTTGTATTTACCTTAGCTCCAGGGAGGGTCATATTCCAGCTATTTGCAATTCATTCTTTATAATGCTAGTAGTGGATAATAAAATATTATTCACTGTTCACTCTTCATTATGGCATACCCAACTGGTAATCTCGATAGGAGAGAAGCATGAGGAGACTAGGGACATCCTTGCTGGCTGTCTCTCCGGGGTTACCAGTTGGATGGTGGCCCACCGATTAAAACTAAATGCCACAGAACGAGATTCTATTATTCGCGGAGCTGACCGTATTTGGGATGTATCATGGTGACCAACAACCCGGGGTAACACACCTGGCCTCAAAAAAGTGCCAAAACGTGTAGAAGTTCTCATAATCGATCAATATCCATTGAAGACCAGATCAATACCTCGTGTGGAAAATATGGCCTGTTTAAACTTCTCTGGAAACTTTTTCATTGGTTTCCTATCAACTGGGACAGAACCACGATTCAAGCCTTAATTGTCAGTAGATTAGATTACGGAAATGCCCATATATGGGAACGGCTGTTTATCTGTTCACACGTTTGCAGGTGATACAATATGTGGCAGCGGAACTCATCCGCAACGAAGATAGAGACAACTCTAACCCTGCCTAAGAGCCCTGCACTGGTTGCCCATACAGAAGAGACAACATTCAAGCTTCTCTGACATGCTCACAGGGCCCTGCGTGACTCCGGCCCTTTGGATCTCAGATCCGAGGTGGACTTTTATCAACCCAGCAGAACTCTGAGATCTGCAAAGCTAGCTTTACCAAAAGCAAAACCATCAGGAAAGTTAGAGCTGGAGGCTGCTCGTTTACTTATCTGGCTGCCGCCCAATGGGATTTACTTCC
Organism: Pleurodeles waltl; assembly: GCF_031143425.1. Lineage (NCBI taxonomy): Eukaryota > Metazoa > Chordata > Amphibia > Caudata > Salamandridae > Pleurodeles > Pleurodeles waltl. Next base: position 52,099,021 of record NC_090446.1, on the reverse strand, counting down.
CTGGATATCTGCCTGAAAGATGATTATATTAGATTCAAGAAAAAAACGTAAAACATGGCTTTTCCTAGAGTAATGGATCTTTATCCTCAAATCTATTCTTTCCCCAGTATATTGGCTGTTTAAATGCCTGGCAGTATTAGCACGGGGATATCCCTCGGGGGTGAGTGTTTGCGCTTTATAAATACCACAAATAAATAAATTAATGTAATAAATAATTGACAGAAAACTAGGAAAGTGGAGCTTTAACTGACATCCGTAGAATGAAGCTGCCCTTGAGTTCCTGGCACTGGTTTTGCAATCTCTGAAGCCAGGGTCAACAGAGGCAATGCCAGGGGTCACAAGGGGCAAGCCAGGTTTCACGGCTGCAACCCCTGGCCACCCCTAAATGACCTCCATAACTGAGAGTCCTTCTTCACATTCTGCAGGAGGGGATCCTTTTGTGTTTTACTACTGAGAACTGAGAAAACGACTGCTATGCATCCTTTGACGTTACGCAAGCCCATGATGTGTATGTCATCATGAAAGCATCATGTCATAGGCTGGTAATTTGCACAATATTAGAGCATATTTATGTTAATAGCAGGTTGGTTTCATGGCATGTAGTGCCACATAAAAACAAAGTTATTCTAAAACTGTGCTGTAAAAGTGATGGGCTAAAAGTAATGCTCACAGACTGAGAGGAGGTAGCTCTGCTGAGGATGGAGCGCTGGGAGCCGGCCCTCTGAAGCATACTGACTAATGTATCAGTGTAGGAAACTGGCACTTGCTGCAGTTACCCCCACACTTTTTGCCTGATATTGAGGCTGACTTGACTGAGAGTGTGCCGGGATCCTACTGATCAGGCCTTAGCACCAGTGTTCTTTACCTAAACATTTGTGCCATTGTTTCCACAATTGGCACACCTCTGGCACACAGATAAGACCCTTGTTTAGTTTAGTTTACTGGATTTATAAAGCACATGGCTACCCAAAGCCATCCCAGTGCTATTGCAGGACCAGAAGGAACTAAGGGCCAGATTTATACTTTTTCTTGCAAAACTGCGCAGTTTTGCGTGAAAAAGAATAGCGCTAGCTAGTGCCATTCCAAGACGCCGGCTGGGCGCCATATTAATGGAATGGCGCTAACGCCCTGTTAGCCATTGGGGCTAGCGCCGTGCAGGGGGCCCCAAGTCGGGGCCCCTGAGCGTGGAAAAAATAAAAAATAAAAATATACTTACCAGGACTTACCTGGGATGGGTCCCCCATCCTGTGGTGTTCCTCTGGTGTGGGTGGGGGTGGGTGTGTCCCTGGGGACAGGGAAGGGCACCTGTGGGCACTTTCCATGGTCTCTGACCATGGAAATATGCTTACAGGTCACCTTACACCTGCCCATACCTAGGCGTTAAATAATGACACAAAGCAAGCTTAGCGCCATTATTTAAGGCCCCCATCCCCTCGTGTTGGATTTTAGCACGGGGGATAAATATGGCGCAAAGGCCATATCGTCCTTTTCTGAGCGGGAATGCCTACCTTGCACCTCATTGACGCAAGGTAGGGTTTCACGTCCATAAAAGGACGTTAACTCCATGACTTTGGTGCTGGAGTATAAATATCGGCCCATATGTATAGTTTTTCAGCGCCGCATTTGTGTAATTTTTTATGCAAAAGCGGCACAAACTTACAAAATACAATTGTATTTAGGTTTGCGCTGAATTAGCTTAAAACAAATGACACTAATTCAGCGCAAACCGAGTATCAATATGGGCTCAAGAATGGGACTATGCTCAAAATAATAAAGTCTTCAGTTTTCCACAAAAAGGGAGTTCGGAATTGTCTTGTCGGAGTTCCATGGGGAAGGAATTCCATATATTGGCTGCTCTTCAAGCAAAGGAATTGCCTCCCCATCTTGCTTTCTTAACACAACCAGGTGTTAATTATAAAGTCTAATGAGGATCTAAGTGTTCCCTGAGGAATATAAGGTGTTATGAGTCATCTAAGAAAAGCTGGACCCTTATTGTGAAGGTCTAGGTGCAAAATACACATGGCTTTAAAGTTCATGCTTTGTTGAATAGGAAGCAGGTGAAGAGAAACCAAGGGTGGCTTGGCAGAAAAATGTCTGGGAATGTCCATAAGTAAGTGGGCGGCTGTGTTTTGTACTACCTGCAATGTCTTTAATACATAGGACGGAGAGCTCAGGAATAGAACATTACTATAGTCTATATGTGACTGTATAAGGGTCTGGATAACAAGCCTTTTAGCCAGAAAAGGAAGAAACTTAAAATCTTTGTAAAAGGTACCAGAGGTACCAAGGGCCCTGTGACCAGGGAGGGTCCCTAAGGGCGGCAGCATGTGTTATGCCACACTAAGGGACCCCTCATCAAACATACACACTGCCATTGCAGATTGTGTGTGTTGGTTGGGAGAAAAATGCAAAGTCAACATGGCATCCCCCTCAGGGTGCCAGGGAAGGGCCCACAAAATACTGCCTGTGGCATAGGTAAGTCACCCCTCTAGCCGGCCTTCCACCCCTAAGGCAGGGTGCACTATACCACAGGTGAGGGCCTAGCTGCATGAGCAATATGCCCCTACAGTGTCTAAGTCCATTCATAGACATTGTAAGTGCAGTGTGGCCATATTAAGTATATGGCCTGAGCGTTTGACATTTCGAACTCCACAGCTCCATAATGGCGTACTGGGAAGTTTGGTATCAGACTTCTCAGCACAAATAACCCCCACTGATGCCAGTGTGGGATTTATTAAAACTTGCACACAGAGGGCATTCTAGAGATGCCCCCTGTATTTTGCCCAGTCCTCTATTGTAGGACTGACTGGTCTGTGCCAGCCTGCCACTAGCACACTAGCAGACACGTTTCTGACTCCATGGGGTGTGGGCATTTGTGCTGTCCGAGGCCTAGTCTGGGTGGAGGTGCTTCACACCTCCCCCTGCTTGGAACTGTAGCACCTGGCGGTGAGCCTCAAAGTCTCAGGCCTCATGTTACAGTGACCCAAGGCACTCCAGCTAGTGGAGATGCCGGGCCCCCTGATAAAGCCCGACTTTTGCCATCTAGTTTGGCTGGAAACTTAGGAAAAACAAGGAGGAATGACCACTTCAGCTGGGACCACCCTGAAGGTGTCTAGAGCTGAAGTGACCCCCTCCCTGCAGAATCGTCCATCTTGGTTTGGAGGACAGGGACCAATAGGGTTAGGAATGTGTCCCCCCTCCACAAAAGGGCACAGGAAGGGTGTAGCCACCCTCAGGGTCAGTAGCCATTGGCCACTGCCCTCTGACCCCCGTTAATGCCCCTAAACTTGCCCCTAAACTTGTATTTAAGGGCCTCCTGAGCCAAACTCACCAGATTCCTGGTGACCTGAGAAGAAGAAGGAGGACTACTTAGCTGAGAGGAAGGAAGACAACAACTGATTTGTCTCAGCCCTAGCGTCCTGTCTCCTGTTTCAAAGAACCTGCAAAAGATCAGTGACGCATCCATCTGGAGATCTACCTCTGCCCACTTCCAGAGGACTGCCCTGGCCCCAAAAGGACCAAGAACTCCCGTGGACAGCTGCCCTATCCAAGAAGAAACCAACGACTAAGGACTCTCACCTCACTCCAAATGCGTGAGTCCTAACCACTCTCCACAGCCAGGGTCCAGGTGGTCCAAACAGCTTGAGAGGATCCCCAGGCGATTCCGAGCAAGTGTCATCCCTTGGTTGACCTCTCCATGTCGTCTTGGCGACACCTGCAGAGGGAACCCCGAGGAGCTCCCTCAAAATGAAAGATCCGGACGAAGATATCGGACCCACTGCATCCGCAGCCCTTAGGCCTTGGAGAAACTGAAACCTGATGCAGCCACATTCAGCAGACGACCCTCCTCCCTGTCCAACTGGTGGTGTGCCCGTGACACCCCCCTGGACCTCACCTGCAGCCTCTGAGTGACCCAGTGGTCCCCTCATAGAGAATCATTGCAGACCCAACATCTTGTTTGTACCCTGCACCCGGCCGCCCCAGTGCCGCTGAAGGTGTATGTTTGGTGCCTACTTGTGGCCCCCCCATTGCTCCTCTAAACCCCCCAGGTCAGCCTTCCGAAGTAGTGGGAACTTACCTGCCTGCAGATCCAAAGCTGAGTGTCCCTAGTCTGCTTAGAAGCCCATATTAATTTTGCCTCCACTTTGACCTTGCTGTTGGTGGGTGTTTGGGGTTAACTTGAACCCCAACCTGTGGACTTTCTAACCCCCAGAGACTGGAACTGTAAGTGTTGTACTTGCCTGCAAAACGATCTACCTTTTCATCCCCCAGGAACTGTTGCTGAAAATTGCACTGTGTCCATTTTTAAAACAGATTATTGACAATATTTCAAGAACTGTATAACATTGATTTCAAACGAAGTACTGTTGATGCATGTGTGAAATACAAATCTAATGAAGCACTTATATACTAAAGATAAGCGAAGAAAATATATTTTTGAGATATAAAAACCATTGGTCTGGATTTAAGTAATTGTGTGTGTGCTTCTTCTATTGTCTGTGTGTCTACAACAAATGCTTTGCACTACCCTCTGATAAGCCTAACTGCTCGACAACACTACCACAAAAGAGAGCATTAGTATTATCTACTTTAGCCTCTGTTAAGCCTCTGGGGTACCCCTGGACTCCGTGCATACTACATCTCATTTTGATATAGTATATACAGAGCCAGCTTCCTACAATCATGAAACACAGGACAAGCAAAGTTGTTGCACTGCATTTTGTTAAAGGGAGAGAGCAGTAATGCCCCATGCTAACAAAGACATGTTGCACTTCTTCTCTCTCATTGCGCTGGTGAAATGTGTGTTGTCTAGCACCAATGCATTTTGACGCATTCCCAAATTTAATAGATTTAGTCAAATCTGGAATGTGCCAAAATCTATGGGTCGATGCATTGGCACCCTAATCCTCGACCCATGGTAGCATGAATAGCTGAAATTGAATGTAACACCGTGCAAACAGCTGCATTGCGTTACATTTCTTTACAAAGCCATAAATGGTGATGCAATTCAGAACTGGCATGGCTTTGTAAATTCCAAATAGACCTTTGTATTGGCCTTGAGAGGTGGAAGGGTGATGCAAAGGCTGAGTAAATCTTAATCTCTGGGAAAGTGCACTGTAGCAGACACTGGGGGGATTATTTATAAGCACCTTATAGCACTGATGGGTCACTTTTTCTGACGCAAATGTGGCACAAACCTTTCAATCATATCTATGAGGGCACACAAAGCCACTTTGAGTGGTTTTGAATGGCCTCGTGTATATGGAGTGAGGTAAGGAAGCGCAAATCACTGCGTTGTCTTGCTCTGCAATGGAGAGGCATTCTATGGGTGTTGAGGTGGCTGCTCTAACGTAACACCCATGGATTTTGATGCATTACAAAGTTCACAAGGCTATGTAAACCTGGGGATGCGTCCAAACTGTATGACTCCCCAGGGGAGGTGCAAAAAAGGAGAAATATCTTTATTTCTCCTAGTTTATTTACTCTTCCTACGCCAGACCCAAGACCTCCTCGCATTCAGAAGACTCCTCAAAACCTGGCTCTTCGACCAGTAGCAGCATCCCCCTGCCCCCCTCCCTCCTCTAGCACCCTGAAACCCTCACAAATACGTAGTGCGCTTTATAAATTCTCTGATTGATTGATTGATTCCCAAGTGTGCTGCAGAATGCAGCACACATAGAAAGAGGAAAACGCCTCCCAGGATTGTTTTTGTGGAGGAAAGATCCCCTTCTTGCACTAAAACAATCCTGAATACAACACAGACACTCAAGCACCATGCTGCAATGATACCTGCATTGGTGCTAGGCTGCCAAAAGGGCACCAGCGCAGGGAGAAAAGACAGGAATGCACTGTATACTATTGATACGGCCATTCCTGGTGTTTCACTTTGATGTAGGGCAGTGCAGCAAGATGACGTGCGTCAAAAACCCCATAAATATGCCCCTGAACCAGCTGAACTATGTTACGAGAATCTCACTTAACTGCCTCTTGCACAGGGTCTCTACCTCCCTGTCCCATTCCCTTCACACAGGATGCATAGGTTTGGTTCCAAGTAAGGCCGAAGCTGGATGTGCAGTACCTCTGTTTTGTAGGTACTTCCATAGGAATGCCATTCATAAAACAATCGTGGATGCAGATGAGTTTCCTTAAATGCCTTTTTCTGAGGTCAGTACCAGGACTTAAACATGACTTTACACGAGGCAGTCGAAACCTAATACACACGTACTGTCTTGGGGTAACCATAAAGGGCAAAGTTTCTTGACAAAAGTGTGATACTTTTGTCTCTAAGTAGTTATGGAATGCAGATCAACATGTAAGAATGTATATGTGTTTGTGTGAGTGATGTCACATTTGGGTTATTTGACATTCTTGAGGCAATTTTTGGTCTTAAGTATTTTTCATCAATAAATATAAAATTGGCGTCATAATTCTGTGTAATGAGCCACTTACTCCAAACGCCACATCCCACAACAGCCAGGACCAGCAGGAGCGTCAGTGAGACAAATAACCACAGCGCTGATCTCTGGAAACGAGGAACTTGATAATCAGCTGTAAAAGTCAAAGAGAAAATATTCCATGAATCATCCACAAATCTGCCCAGTCTCAACCACTGTGGTTACATTTTCCTGTAGTGAAGATCTGGAGAGGTCCAGCTGCAGTGAAAGATGTTGACTCAATCAACAGTTTGTCCCACTTGCCACAAAGGCTAACTTTTGCACTATTGGCAAATATCTCCCAAAACTAGTCTGTGGTCTTGTAGGTCCTGGGTCTAAAAAATATATATTCTCAATAAGTGTTTTTCTTAAACCCAACCTCTTTCTTCAACACCAGGTAATTTCAAGAGCTCCACCTGCTGCAGGGCCTTAGGATTGTGTCCCAGGTTCTAATCTAAGAGAATGTCCACATTTCTAGAGGCCACAGCAAAGTGCAGAAATAATAGCAATGGTCCATCTAAACTATCCTGTTTTTTGAAGGTTTTTACGCCAGACACAATACCTTGACAACAATGCCTAGTTGGTTGGTCCCACCGACTCAAGCACAAATGGGGTATTGGACCCGAATCAGAATCTTAAGTCTTATAGCAAATACCTTCCAACGTTTGACTAAAAACACCCCAGATGTTGTGCAGGCCACAACAGTAGGAATCATGCATTATTTCTGTGCTGTCAATATTTCCAATCTGTGGATCTGGTCTACAGAAAGGAGGGAAAACCAGGAAGGAAGGACCATTACCTGCGGCATCAGAAATCACCCAGCTGTTTTTACTGCACCCAAATGGTGGCTATTTCGGATGAAAGACAGAGGTGACCAGCTTTTCCTTTGCTATCAATAGGCTAAGTAAATCATTTATGGGTTCTCTTCTGCAAAATGTAGACAGGTAATATTCCGACAGTAAAATGTTCCTAGTTTAAATTAACTAGTCTGTCAGTCGGGGGTCTAGGTTGGGTGAAAGTATGTCAGTCAGACATTTGTCTGTACCCTGGCATTTTTGCTGAATCAGCAGCAGAATAACTCTGCATGCCTTTTGTAGAGGACACCAGCCTTGTGTCTACATAAGAGACACCACCAGTGAGTTCATGAAAGCCACAATAGACATTGCCACCATGTCTAGATTTCTGATGGCCATTAACCACCAAAGAGAGAAAAACTAAACATACCCCTGTACCAAATCAGCTGACCTTCTCACCTTGCATCTCTGAGAGATGGGCCCAGAGAATGACTGGTTTTACTTGCGGGGAGAGATAGGACAGCATCATGTAGCAAGAGGGTACTGTAATGTCGCGGGACCTAGGCCCACATGCTGTAATAAAGAATGACACAGATACTACTTTTTGAGCTACTCAACTGGGCTCAGAGAATGACTGGTTTTACCTGCTTAGTGCAGATATTCTGAGGTGTTTGCCAAATGTGCGTTGTATTTAGTTGAAACAGTTCTTGGTTTTAGCAGATGTACAATACATATGATTCCTTGGGGGAGGTTAGTGTTATGGTATGTGACTTGCATTTCTAGAGTGCATTTCGGCAGTCTGGGTTGTCCCTTACCCACTTTCCAGGTACCCCAGATACTTTGGACATATTTGTTGACAGATGTCAAGGTAGTGTGTGGGCATTTTATTTATATGTGTTTTGTAAAGTTTAGAGGTAAACCATTGAAGAAGTTCTAAATTATAAGAGACTAGTGTAATGTTTAGTAGTTGATAATATTGGACACTGGACTGAACATTGTTCTGGATATCCATGTGCGAGGGGCCTGCTGAACAGTTTGTCTATATTTCAGACATCACTGAAATCTGATTGGTTTCTAAATCCCAGATCTACCTAGGTGATTTACCAAGATCCATGATCAGTAACCAATCCAAGAGCCCAAACGTAAGATGAGAGTTGTGGGGGAGGACCAAATACATAGGTTTGGTTACAATGTTCATGAGGGGGAGAGATAGGACAACATCATGTAGTAAGAGGGTACCATAATGTCATGGGACCTAGGCCCACATGCTGTAATAAAGAACAACACAAACACTAATTTATGAGTTACTCAACTGGCCCAAGGCACATGCACCCAGCAACCCTTTATTGGCAGGGTCACCTGACTTGTGATGTCTGTGATGGATGAGTGTGGGGTGAGTGTGGAAGACAGCCCTCGCCAGAGTGGCTGGTGGAAACAATGGAATGTGTCCAGTAGGACACTACATACCTCCCAAACTTTATTGAAAATGGATAAATTAGTCCAACCAGTGGGAGAGAAGAAAAAAAACTAACAAACCACCACTGAATCTCTTCAGGTTGTTTGTAGGACAGAATGCGGGTACAGGTGCAGGTGGGAGCACTTGGCATAAGGGCACGCCTCCGTAGTTTAACCAGACTGCTCTTGGGACAAATGTCAGTGTTGATGACATCCGGATCTCTCAATTACCTGTCCATGAGGTTACAGTCCACCAGGCACTGTTGGTCCTGTCCCACCTGGTCTCCACTGAAATATTGCACCCTGAGCATTGGTGAAGTCTATTTATATAGTTCAATGTGGGTGCATCAGGAGCAGTAGGGGAGTCCAATGCAGAGATCTCTTTGAAGGTGCCCAGGCTGCATGGACGGCAAACCTGCAAGGACTAAGGACGACATTGATGAATGGGAGTCTTCCTTGAAGGCTATGATGCTTCCCCGTGCCTGATGGTGCAGCGTCATACTCTCATACCAGGACTCCCCTCTCACAGAAATCTCCTTGAGGCCCTCTTTGCTGAGCTGCCATGGGACTGTGTGGACTGTGCGGGGCCTCTCGTAGGCCGCGCGAAGGCATCACTGGGAAACTGCCAACAGGACCACATCCAAGACGCTCATGCAGCCACAAAGGGCGGTTGTCTCAGGGTCTGTGGGCTCTGGCCGTCAGGACTCAGGTGCACAGGCCTTCATTTGATAGTCTTTGGGTGACCAGTCTCTGTCCGTGAACTCAGTGCTTCCTTCTGCCTGTTGTGGAGCTGCTTCTGACACATGTCTCTTGTTGGGATTCCCCTCTCTTTGGAATTACATTGAGGCCCTTGGCCCTGTATTACCATGGGACTGGGTGGGTTGTGCGGGGCCTCTCAAGGGAGCGCCAAGGGGTCGCTGCGGAACTCCCAACGGGGCCACATCCAAGCCTCGTGCAACCCCAAGGGTGGATTGTTCAATTGTCAAATGCACTCACTTCGACAGGCCTCAGGTCCATGGGGGCTCACAGTGGATTTCTCGGTGGTCAGCTTCCCACGGTGTCAGGAATGCCTTACTAACCTCTGTTTGTTTTGTAGACATACGGCTTCACTCTGGTGCGTGATGCTCCTTAGGTACTTCCGGTGATGCACCACATAATGATGGTGTTTACCATTAGGTGACCTGGGTGACAGGTGCTGGAATGAGGGGAATTGGAAGGACTTCGTAGTCATGTGACTCATCACCTTGTTGGTGCAGTTCTTCTCCTACATCAATGTGCGGTTGACTGGCAGTGATGCATCAGCTTCAAGCAGCCAGTGACAGGTGGCTGGGTGGTTGCACTGTGAAGCGTGGGGCAAGTACACAGTTTGTGCGTGCAGAAGGCTTACATTTGGTATGCCTGCTGCGCTGTCTCCAGTTGCGTTGCTGCACCCCGGCGACTGGGTTGTCTGTAGGTGCACTCTTCTCTAGTGCCATGAGTCCTCCATCTCTTCACCCTGAGATCTTCCGCTCTTGTACTTCGGTGGTTGCCAGTCGTACCGGTGTGACGGGTGCTTTCACACGGTCTTCTCTCTTCTTTTTCCTTCCTTCTTCACAACATGGCATTGTGCGACGCTCACTTCTTGTTTGCTGTGATGTGGCATCCAGGCACATGTCTTCCCTTTGCGCGAACCTCTCACAGGTCTGGTCCTGTCCAAGGACTAGGTGTCTTCTCCGTGTTGCGGTGGTGGCAGCTTTCCACTCAGGGGTGTGACTCTCCTCTTGCCTGCTGTGAGTCACTGCAGACTCTGCCTTGAGACAGTGTGAGGGAAGACACTCCATAAACAGTCTCTGGCACACTGCTACAGCAGTTAGGGTGTGAATGATCTTGTTCCTGCTTCAGGCTACACTGGGCCCCTCCTCCGGGATCTCCTTGAAACTCCACTCCGTGGATGGTGGGCAAACTCCTTTCGGCTCCTCTTCGCTTAAGGGCGCAGTGATTGCACCTCAAAACTGCAGTGTCACAAAGCTTGGTCCTGCCTCTGGTCCTGTGTGCTTGGCACGGTTGATCACTCATGTGACATTTTGATTGATGAACAGTGGCCATTCAGTACTGGGGTGACCAGCTGCTATGGCCTCTGTCGTGCAACCATACATTGTCTTTTGGCACCCTGGCAGCATAACAATAGTGGTCTCCAACATCAGTCTCTTATGAGTGGCACTGGGTAGGTTGCCCCTCATGCTCAGGTTCTCCTTGCAGGGTCGTCCGCTCTTTCATTGCACGGAGGTTAAGGTGACAGCACTCTCCTTTGTTGCTCACCTGCTTGCTTTTGGGGCTTTGGTTTGCTCTCTGGACTGGGCACATGTGCCTGCTCTCGGTGCTTCTCTCTCCTTTCCCATCATGGAAAACCCAGTCTAATTCTCGTTATTTTGCCCTACGAGTATTCCCATGTGCTGCCTTTATTTTGTTTTGATGTGCTGGTGTAGTGCTGTGATGCATGTGGATCTGGTGCCCCCTGGTAACTTTTTCCAGTATTGCAGCAGTACTTTAGGGATGCGAGCACTGAATTCTGCTTTCAGGCTATCTTCTTGGCTGCGGAACTCGGGGAACAGACAGGCCCGGCTGGCTTGCGGTGTTGCGAGCTGCCGGTAAGAGGGACTGCTGTCGTGTTGCAGGTGCGGGGTGGGGCATGCAATGCTGGTGCAGCAGGAGGCTGCTTAGAGCAGGTGCAGCCTCACTCTTCTCCCCTCGATGGTGACAGGAAAGAACAGGCAGCAGTGCTACGTGGTTGCAGCGGGAGGAAAATTGACTCCTTGTCGCTCTGCCTGGCCATTTCTTTTCAAACTGAGTTCACTCTTCCGGCGGGACACCGATGATAGCCGCTCCAGTCCTGTGGGTCACTTCTCCTGCGTCGGTGGTATAAAGTTAGTACTCAACCTTGATCTCTGGAGGCGGGGTACCGCACTCGGCTGTCCGCAGGGACCTGTTTGCCGGAGAGCCTCTCTCTGTGTTTCAGATCATGTGTGGGCTTAGTTCAGGGTTGGTGTGGCCTCATCTATTTGGTCATGTACATTTCTTGTGAGGTCGGGCCAACTGTAACTGCTGGTGACATCCTTGTTCGGCAGAAAGTCTTTCTCCCGGGGGCTGGTGGGGCAGCACCTCCCAGGGCCCAAAGTGAGTGAAGAAGTTGGAGGCCGGGAAGCGCAAACATTTACTGCAGCGCTGCGGCTCCGCGCTACATTCACCTTTGCCTCAAAGGGGTGCCTCGGCAGGTGTGGGGGCATGCAATCCCGGAGCAACTTGTCTAATGCTGATGCAACTGGGCCGCTTGTCTTATCTAATGTTTTCCTGGTCAATGCCGCTTGTTTCTCTGACACTTCAGGTACAGGCTGTGGCAGGCTCCTTATTGCTGCAGGCTGTGCCTTTCCTTGCGGACATTTCTCAAACCGCTGCTGGGGTGCTGCAGAATTGGTGTCGGATGACGAGTAGTGGCCCTCGCTCTGTACTGCTTATAGGCTTTACAGGAAGATGCCGCTCACCTCTGCTCTGCCTTCCAGCATGCACCTCCAACCGTGGGTGAAAGGTGCAGCATGCTCTCCAGTTGGTGCGATCGCAGCCCTTCACCCCCTTTTTCTTAGTCCTCACTTCTCTATGGGCTGGTCAGCGCCTTGGGTCTCAGCAGGTGGGGCTGCAGGGACATGAGCATTCAGGCGCCTGCAGGGCATTATCGGTGAACCCCATTGTGCCCACTGGGCGGCCACCTCCTCCAGCTGGTGGCAGCAGGGCAGCACAGCACACGGGGTCAGAACCCTCATTACCCAATTAAATCAATTCAATCAAATCAAATGTTTATAAAGCACAGCTGCTCACCTATAAGGGTCTCAAGGTGCTGAGGAGGTTTGTCCTCTGAGCTTCAGTTGAAGAGCCAGGTTTTAAGGTCCTTGATCTGATGCAGTGATGGTGACTGACTGAGGTGCAGTGGCAGCTCTTTGCTGCAAAGAAGACGAAGGATCTTCCACCAACGGAGGTCTTCTGTATGCCGGGTATGGTGGCTAGTGCTTGTTGAGCGGAGTGGGGAGGTCTGGTGGGGGAGTAGAAGGTGATGTGGTGGTTGAGGCAGGCGGGTCCTGGGTGGTGGAGGGCCTTGTATGCGTGTACAAGGAATTTTAAGTTAATCTTTTTCTCCATAGGACGCAAATGGAGGTCTCTAGGGTGATTGAAGATGTGTTCGTAGCAGGGAATGTCCAGGTTGAGTCTAGTGGAGGCATTTTGGATGTGCTGTAATTTCTTCAGGTTCTTCTGGGTTGTGTCAGCATAGCAGGCGCTGTTATAGTTGAGTCTGCTGATAACCAGGTCATGGGTCAGGGTTCTGCAGAAGTCCTTTGGGATCCATTTGTAGATCTTTCAGAACAGATGGAAAGTGTGAAAACAGGAAGATGTGACTCCAATGTAATATTGCAGGCCATAGTGCTTTAATATGAACAACAGGGACACTACTTAATGAGTTACTCAACTGGTCCAGGGCACATGCGCATGGCAGTGTTTATAGCCATGGTCACCTCACTGGTGACACCTGTGATGGATGGGAGTAGGGTGAGTGTGGAAGCCAGCCCTCACAAGACTGGCTGGTAGAAACCCCAGAATGTGTCCAGCAGGACACCACAGGTACCATTTGGAAATTGTATGAACACCACTCTCAGTATCTTGTAACTGAGGGGGCAGCTTATATAGACTTTCCTTATGACTGATTGTGGGCTGCAGGGGGGCATACCAGGGATAAATTGCTTGAAATTACACAAGTAGGCTGTCTACTGCATGAGGGAAAGACTGGGATACCATGACGTTTACTGGCATATATGTAAGAAGCCAGTATGGCTCCATGAGCAGTTACAAAACTATAGCTCCACTGAGTGCTGCAGAGTTAGCAGGACGTCAGTGAGGATTATTTATACACCTGTATGTGTTGGTTCAACTCACAAAGAACATTTATTAATGAGTGAAATAGCAGTTGTGATCCCTTATAGAGGGGTAAAGCCTGTGGGAATCTGTCTATAGTATGGTATGAGGAAACCAAAAAGTTATACATGAGATCAAAGTCAACCCCACAGTGTAATACTCAGTCTCAGGGAGCGGTGCCCACATGAGATCAGAAGCAGGTTACCCAGCTTCCTTCCTGGAGCCCTGCATGTGGTACTCCCACTCCTCCCCTTCTCATAGTTGTGCTATGAGCACCAGGCGGTGCCCTGCAGGTCTTTCTTCTGTGCCGTGCCAGTCCACACTGTGAGAAAAGGAGGGAAGTGGGGAAGGAACTGAGGGCAGGACAGATGAGATGTGGGCAGAGTCTAGGACAAAGATGACACCTAGGCTCATTTATTGCTTGTCTGCAATGCACAAAAGTAATGTGACATATACAGCCAACTATTACCCTACATTTAACTCACTCTTTCATTTGGGACTGAAATAATATTACAACATGGCACACGTGGTGATACCCATCCCAGCACATGGAAAAAGAGGTGGTGCTCCTTCTGCAGCTTAAATTGTGTAAACACAGAATTAAACACTGTCTCCTCATCGTATTCCCCTTTTAATGCTGCGTTGTTCTGGTGCTTAATTTGTACAAAATGAAGTGCCAGGCCCGATGGCACTTCATGGGAGTCCACTCCAGCTGGCAGCACCAATAGCCCTGCCACTCCTGCTGAAAGGCAGTACCAGCATTACCCATGTGCTAAATGTATAATTTTAAAGTAAACATTGTGGGGATGAATTCAGCTAACCCATGGACATAGATCGCCACCATGTGGTATAATCCCACAATAGGTGCAGGTGTTTAGAAACAAGTGGGATGCTGAGTGCCTTGAAAACACCGGTACAAATTAAACACTGCTGGTCTGTTGTTGTGTCATTCAAATTTTCATCAGTGAATTGCAGTACAAGGCATGGGACAATAGGTCAGCCCGCTTCAGCCATTGGATAAATTCATCGTGAGTCACAGCATTCTTTTCCCTTATAAGGAGCACATCCCCACACAAAGTAGTTCTGTTCATAATAACATTACTGTCAGTGTTTGAAATGGACAAATAGAAGTGCAGGTACTCTGTGTCAGAGTACCTGCTTGTTTCTGAGAAGTGTTGGTATTCTCCAATTAAAGGTATCACGTTTTTCTTGAGAAGTGCAGGTACTCTCCCTCTCAAAATAAAAAAGTGCTGGTACTCAGTACTGGACAGTACTGGCCCATTTAAGCACTGATTACTGCCCTTACATGTTTGCCATACCTAAACCAATCACAATGGCATGGAATGTCATATTTGCACTTCTGAATGCACTTTTCATGGAAAGTTTCAATTTTGACAATTTCACTCAATTTAATTGCAGGGCACTGGAGCGCACAATTGGCCCTGTATATTTACAGCTCCCTTTCCTCATAGTGAGGGTGGATTTTCCTGAATTGCACTTACTGGTGACTGGTGTTTACTGACAGCTAGCTTGCCGGATAGGAAGCAGGTGAGGCCCTGACCGCTCTTCACCAGGGCGCCGCTGATGCACGTGCTGTCCTCACTAGAAACCAGGAGGTGGCGCTGTTCCACCACTTGTGGTAGCTGGGTTACGTGCCAGTATGCCAGCTGTGGTAGGTGCAAGAATTGCAAATAGATCAGAGGCCCCGCGTGGGCAGGTCTCCGCACGAGACAGGAAGTCGGAGCGGTCAGTGGGTGCGATTCTCACATTGAGCTGCGGTTTTGGTGATTTTCGCTGGAGGCCCATTGCTGCCATTTTCACGCAGTTAATGGTAAAGCATTCACGCCCCTTCCTACCGCAAAGGAGACTGTAACAAACGGCATCATGTGTCTCAAATGCTGTCCGGTCTAGATTCCACCTCATTCCTCTTTCCTCCACTACCATTCACTCCCAGCCTTGCTACCTCACTGCTCGACGTTAGTTTTCATTCTCCTTTTTTCACTCAGTCACTTTTTTTGCCCATCTTTCTCTTTCTCCTTCTTTTCCCATTTTCTGCCCTTCTCTCTTTTGTTCTTTTTCCAGGTCAGTCTGATGATGATGATGAAAAGTACGACCAGTGGTCCCCACCTGCAACCACTAGCTCAAATTAAGCACTGGCCTTTCTCCAGTTTTTATAGGAACCTTTCTTTCTGTAATTGTATGTTGCAAATTAAACTCTCCTTCCAAAATCACTTCTCCAGGACCTGAGCTACAATGTTCAGTAGTGATATGACCTGTACACATTGTTACCACAGGAGAACAATATTTATACATTATCAACCCGACAATGAGGCTAAAACCTTCAGCCTTGCAAAAAACCTGTCTCCCTACCCAGACATAAACAGTTTATTATCTTTTCCTTGTTAAGGGGTGAGGCCATGGTGGTGACTAGTAGTGAGGGGGAGCACTCCCCCCCAAAAGTGCATGTGTGTTTGGCCGGCCGTCTCGGGACGACCGAACACACATGCGCACGGGCTCTCACCGTTGCTGGGCTGGAGAGAGCCTGCACAGGATGCCAGTGTGCCTGGGAGTGACGCAGAGCTTTTAACATAGGACTCTCCTATGTGTTCTGATGCATTGCTGGGTCTCTTCTAAAAAGCAAATAAGGGATCCTGTTCAAGGGTGGAAAAGCCAGCAATAAATGCATACACCTTTTTATATTAAGCGATTATAATTGGGAGGCTGGTTGATGATCTCTTTCCTCTCTTCTCTTGGTTGTGATGGATATATGGAATGACCTCAACACCTCACTGAGGATCAAAAGCTTCCTACAGACAAAATTATTCAGACTGATATATCCTCCCATATATCATGGGTAGTACCTCAAATTTTGCATGTGGACTCTGACTTCCAACCGCTATTCTCTTGTCTCCTCTTTTTACTGTATACTGCCCTCAGTATAGTGCTCTGAAGTAACCAAATATATAACCTGTAGTGCTATGCTATAGAAAATTCACAATAAATAAATACATTATTTATAATGGCACATCAAGTGGATTGCAGATTGGCCTGAATAGTGCACGCTAATATTTGAAGGGAGTTTCCCCTGACCAATCCATCCAAGCTGTGGCTCTCCATTGTCCCCTACAATATGATGTGTGAAGCAAGCATGCATTCACCGTTACTCAAGTGCACAGAGGGTGGGTGAGACATTGGGTTATATGACATAATAATGAAGAACGTTGCTTGCTGGTGACCATCGAGTGACATTATACATGCATGTTCTTTGGAAAGAGGTCACACCAGGGTAACACACCAAAATCTTTTTGAGGATCCGTAAATATTTTGACGATTTTCATGTTAGGTGTGCATTCTAACGATTATGCAATAACATTAAAGACCATCATATCGAATCACTACAATCTTGAGAAAAAATATTGATTACCAAATTATGATCACCATATACATTACCAAGAGAAATATGACTAAATACATAGACATAAGAGCCTGATTATGATGGTGGGGGTCTGACCACCACCATATGCAATCCACCGGCAGGGCCGTGGCGGAGGCTGGACTGCCATGTAGCTGACAGTTTGCCCGCCACATTACAATGTGAACATTTGCACTGTCAGCGGTCCGCCTCTACTGCCAGGATGAGAGGTTCTGACAGGCTTGCGGCAGACCCATATCCTATTCAGCCATAGCGATGCTGAATTCAGCACAGTTCAGCTGATTGGGAAATAGTTTTCCACCAGTCTCTCCGTGTCTGGTTTCCCGCCATGGAAAGGCTGGCGGAAAACCAAAAAGGGGCCCCCTATGCAGGACCCACCGTGGGTGCTGTGCTGCCCCCTGTGTGAGGATGCATTGTCTCAGCTCCATGAGGAGCTGAGACAATGCAGCCATGGATGTCCACACCACCAGTATGGTGGGGACATCCAAATAGGGTGGGGGTGAGGGCAGAAGCCTGATGGCAGCCTCTCCTACATGGCTTTGGCGGGCCGCAATGTGGCCTACCCGAGTCATAATCAGCCCCTAAATAAATGATTGAAAACATGAAAATCACCATCAAAAATATTGCCTAGCAAAAATATTATAACACCATAACAATAATATAACTATATTGTTAATTACTCAAACAACTGATTACAATTTAAAAAAGAACATTACATATCATTTTAATAAACATATATTACCAAACAACCTACAAATAATATACAACACACTAAAACAATTGCACAGATCAAAACTATTCCATATCACAATCCAACAAATAAATATTAATTTGTAAAAATATAACCACTTTTATAAATATATACATATAATGCTATAGAGAATTATACAGGAATATAGCACTAAAATGAAACATTATGTAGCATGCACCAACTACAGAACAAACTGAAAGCAAATTCAAAGTGCACCCTAAGTAAGCAATAGCATTCAACTTAAAACAAAATAACCAATAGATCATTTTACCTAATTAACACACCATAAAAAAAAGAGCACAAAAAGCAGCTACATTTTACACCTAAAATTCCACAACTTTAAGTAGGTTAAGCTCTGCCAGATTTCCAGGATCAAGACTCCACAAAATTAACTAACAAGAAGTAATTAAAATAACCTAAAAACTATAATATAACTTACAGGTGTCACCCACTAACTAAAAATAAAAAACTAATGTCTACCTTTTAATTTATATCTCTAGACTTTGGGCCTCATTACAAGTTCGGCGGACGGTTTAGAACGTCTGCCGAACTTCCAACGGGTAAGTTGCCGCCACAGTGGATACCTCCTCACTGGGCCCATTAAGAGTTTTCCGCTAGGTCAGCGGGGAGAAACCCGGTGGCAATGCTGTAGGATGCAGAATGCACCAGGGTGCATGGGCAGTGTAGGGGCTCCCCAGGTTCCCTGCATCCGTTCCCCTCCAGCCTTCTCATGGTGGTGCTACCGCCATGAAATGTCTGGTGGAGAACGAGGTTATAATCAGATAAGGACCACTGCAACCGCTAGACTACCGGGGTTTCTGATTCTGGTGGTGCTGGCGTTTCCACCGTGGCATGACCGCCATGGTAAAAATATGGCGCTCGGACAGCCACATTGGTGGCGGTCCGACCACCATCTGCAAGTCTGGTGGTCTTCTGACCCTATGGGTTCCACATTAAAACTAGAAAAGAAAAAAAACTTCCTCCACACCAACAACGCCAACATCATGAATGTGAACTTCAACAAACACATTGCGAGTAAGTAAAAATAATGAAAATGATCCCAAACCCCTAAAATGTAAAAATAAAACAAAAAGCAGTCCCCAAACTAACCAAATAATATTTTTACCTAAACATTAAGCAAATGCTTTCGCACTAACCTATCATTTCCAGATAATATGACACAAAGCACCACATATTTCACTTCTCAGAAAGGCAAACAATTGTTATCTCACATTAGATACACATACAACAAGGATGTTACAAGTTTAACTTACAATGTGCTAAATGTCAAAGAGATGTTTGTTACGAGAGGGCAACAAATAAAGATTACATTGTTAGAAAACAAAACCACCCCCCAGAGTTAGAAGTAAGGCATGTTCTCTAAGAACTGACAGCAAGAACTAGCATTCAGGAAGTCACAGGCACTGTTTGAAAAATATACTGCCTAATGTTCCTGAGCGCATTACGGTCACCTACCAGCGATCCAAATCTAAAAAGATTAATAGGACACAAAAGGCACAAAGTGATTAACATTCCAGACCACCTGACCATTAAACACAATGAAGTACTCTTTCTCCTGCATGACAATAAAAAGGACAAAAGTAGAATAATCACATGTACAACACAAAACAATTTACTCACAATAGTCCAATGTGCAATGTGGATGATTGATAGCACATTTAAGTCGTCCTCCACCTTTTACAGAAATATATACCATACATGGAGAATATCAATATGGTAACATACCACTAATTTGCACACTACTGTGTAACTAGGAAAGCGCAGCATATTATAAACTATTAAATTAAATTAAAATTCAAACCAACAACTACTATCCTCAAAACAAAATAATAGATGTTTGGAAAGGAATGACAAACAGTTCACAAAATCTGCCCATACACAGCCAGAAAAGGCTGCTATCACCATTTTAACCAAAGACACCTACAGAGATCTGCCCAAATTGTAGAATATGCAACAAACAGCAAGTTTACCTTTGAAATTAAAAAGGAATAGCCCAGGCTGTGTACGAGGAGCACCCCTTGTGGATTACTTTGAAGACCCTTGGGTTGGCATACTGCACCATTCTGGCCAGATGCATATCCAAGTTTCAAATGTAATGGTAGAATTTACATGAGAGTGCCAAGCTAAATAATCCAAAATGACAAAGGACTGGAAGAATTTCATAATGCCTCCCACGCTAAATTAGGCCAAAGCTACCCTACCCAATGAAAATTCTTAGAAGCTCTACAAACGGAGCATGGCTGTCATCAGATAAGAATAGAACAGTCAGTAAGCCAAATCAAGCCTTAAATATCTTTACAACAACAAGAGAAGTTGAAATGATACAATTTAATTTTATAAACACCAAATGACTGCACTGCCTCAAAATGATATCTAAACAGCATTATAACCACCCTATACAACATACCAAGCACAGACTCCTATACAAGCCAGCTACAACAAAATACATGACTGCTAAAAATATTATAAAATAAACATTATTAAAATATCTCTCGAGACATAATAAAAATACACACGAATCAACCACAATACATTAAAAACTCTTCATAGAAAAAATAAATCTAAAACATAACCGTCAGACCTGAAATCATTTGTGTGGTATTTCCCTAAAGTTTTGGCTTCACCCCTCCTGCTTGCTGACTTTCCTTCAAACATGGTAAACATAGTAATTTTAGCCAACACTGAGTTGGCACATATCATTTTCTTGTCAATGCCTAGTAGATGATACTATATATAACCTGGGCTTTCACAAAGGTGCCATTTTCTCGTCCCAACCATCTGTGTCTTCTGCCAGTGCTCTTTGTCACATGCCTTTGAAAGGCTCTGCTGCTGGAGTTTGTTTATTGTTTCTAGACAGTAACACAAAGGAAACTTTGGTGTGGACAGGATGGGCAATGCTGGCAGGGTGGAGGGGAAGGGGCTGTACCCAGCCCCACTTATACCTTATACTACACACACAAAGAGACCTGACAGCAGGCCTGCCCAGCCTTTTGTCATGCCCAGACAGTCCGAAGCCTTAGGGGAGTAAGGAGAAGAACTTTCTAGACGCAGTTGTGTCGGTAGAAAAATGAGCCACCTCCACAAAAGCTGGAACCAGGTATAAATGTCGGATCTCCAGAGCCACTCACCAGAACACTCCTGGAAGATACAGATGAAGGATTGCCCTGCTGCTTGAGGGGTTTCCCTGCTGTCTGTGAAGAAAGATTGAAGCTGCTTGTCTTCATTTCAGGCTATCTAGAATGACTCCAAGGGTCAGTTGGCCTCCTGACCTACTCTAATAGCTACAGGGACAAAACAAACTTCTGAGGTCTCCCTGCAAATGCCCTGCTGCAAGTAGGCCTGCATAGACCTGCAACTAGACATACCTGAACATTGCTGCTGGCCTGTGCTGGAGTGAGTCTTGATCCACAAGAGGTGCTCATTAGGTCCTGGACCCTTGGCTGGCACGTTTGTGCCAAAGCTCTGCTGCCTGCGATGTTCACCAACACGAACAATGCAGGTTGGAATCAGCCCGGGCGGAGCTGAACTCAGTGCTGCCCTGATGATTACAAACTGGTTCCCCATCAGTTTTTTCATGGCGCTTTCACTGCCATGAAAAGACTGGCAGATAACAGGTGCAAGGGGACACAGGGGGGTCCCTGAACTACCCATGCCCATCAGGAAAGTCTTAATGAGGCCGGCAGGGAGGTAGCCATCATGGTGGCAACCACCCCGTCTGGAGTTTGGCGGACAAGTGTTCCCATCCACCAAACTCATAATCGGGCCCTTAGAAGGTAACTATTCAGTGGGACTAGACTGGTCGTGTATCTGCCTGTGCTCTGAACTTGGTCTGAAGTTGTGACTTTCGCCTGGTCTAATAAGACCAAATGACCGCAAGTGGCGCCTTCAGCTTTTAGACGCTTTTTTCACTAGCACATTTAAAATTGCATATATGTTGTCCTACTGATTTGATTTCTTCATTCAGGTGTAATCCTATTTACTGAATTTACTCTGTTTATCTAAATTGTTTTGTGATTTGTCTTATGTTGTGTTTTCACCTTATTGCTGTGTGACTGCTGCATAAATAGTTTACACATTACCTTTTAAGTTAAGCCAGGCTGTTTTTGTGCCAAGCTACCAGAGGGTTCCACAGGTTAATTTAGTGACTCTTGTGGTTCACCCTGTAAGGTTTTGTGGTTTTTGCTTGAGTAGGGCTTCCACTCCCCTCTTAATTAATAATCTCTTTCTTATCATGACATTTATTTTCAAATGAATGAATATAGCAACAATAATATTAATCACACCAAAATAAATAAAAAAACTTAAAATTATGGTTGTGTATCTGATAACCATGATTAATCATGACTCCAAAAAAATGCAATTCACAAAATTGGCAAAATAAATTAACCCCAAAATATTAAAAAATTAAGGTCCTAAAATAAATCCAAGAATTTACCCAGAGTACTAAAATGACCATAAATCCCTTGAAAACATGAAATAAAGAATTGCGTCAGGGAGGTAGAAAAATAAATTGAAAGGTAATGTTGGTTAAAATATAACCAAAATAAATTTCTTTAAAATAAAAACTGGGAAAATCCTGACCAGCAGTCCAAAAACCTACAACAATAAAGAATATACCCACCCTTACAATGCAAGCATGCAAACATTACATATAAAACATAACTATATTTACTATTAGCACCACCTGCACTACACACACTATATTAAGGCCTACTACAAAATAGTGTACTACAAGAAAACACTGACCTACAGTTAACACAAAAACACTACACAATGCACCCTACCATAGCAACTTTTACATACAACCCCTAGCCCAAAACCCCTAAAAAATATAGTAAAATAAATAATATCTTATAACTTGCGTAGGAGCAGCGAACCATGACTGTCAGCAGCGAAAACCGTTGAAGAATGATGTGAATAGAATTGTAGCAAAAAAATGGCCACCATATAGGAATTACATTTTTTTAAACTAATATAAATACAAATCTTAAAAAATAGATGTACATAAAATCTATATTTATGCTTACAGAAAATTGTAAACATATATAAAAATGTAAAAATGTAACAGTGATACCAATGTATGTGTAATATAAACACTAAACATACTATAACAATACACACAATAAAACAATAGTACTAACTATTATATATTTAAAATGTAAATGCTAACCACATTTTTTTAACATGCAACGTACTTGTAAACAATGCCTATGTGAAGAAACAAATGTGTACCACATGTAGAAAAATAAGAAAGTATAAACAAAAAATATTGTATAAATAAATCTTACTGAACAAAATGATGATCAAAAACATATATACATGTACAAAAGTGGGAAAATTTAATAAAATATATTTTTTATTATAATAAATGTTTATATGTAATATAATTTATGAAAAGGTGTAGACAACAACATTTAAAATATAATATTAAAATCTGTGATGAAGCAACTTGCAATTTTTCTTACCTACTAAATAAAAATCAGCCTCAAACTCAACTGCAAGTACTACAATAAAAACAACTTTACATTTTTAACACACACGTACACACACACACACACACACACACACCTCAACTATCCCACTGAAGAAAACACTACGTAAGTGTAATACATCTAAAACCTCAGATCATATTCACCAAAAACACTAACACAATAAATAAACGTAACATCTTGCGGAAGATGTTGGATAATAAAAGGGTAAGATTTACTTTTTCCACGGCAATCTAAACCATATTGGGAAAGGTGATAGACACTAAACTAAAGAAGTCACATTTACTATTCCCACTGCAATCAAAATCATGTTGGGGAAGGTGGTGGAGACTAAACAGGCCAGATTTACTGTTCTCACTCCACTCTAAATTATGTTGAGGAGTATGCTGGACAGTAAAGAAATCAGGCTTACTAGTCCCACTCCAAAATAAACCATGTTGGGAAAGATGTTGGACACTACAAAGGTCAGATTTACTATTCTCACTCCAATGTAAACAATGTTGAGGAAGGTATTGGACCATAGATGATTTAGATATCCTACCTGCACTTCCATCTGAATCATCTTGTGGAAGGTGATGGAGCCTACAACTGGTGACATTTACTATTTGTGTTCTAAAACAAACTGTTTAACACAATAAATAACAATATCTAATATTTGCAATATATATTAAAATGTAAAACAACTGTTGAATCCAAAAGAGGATAAATAAATGCTTCCAGTTGTTTGGAGATTTATTGTAGAGAAAACACCCCAGCCAGATTAGAGTAGCTCATACAGCTGACAGAGGTCTTGCTCCAATTCTAACATAAACATTTTACAATACAACACAAGATACAGGATGGAACCGTTACATCTAAAAAAGGAGGCAACAAACTATATTACGGCGAATACCACATCTTCTGCCATAACAAAATGTTCACAAAATAGAACTATACTATAAATGAATTATAAATTGTACGGACCATAAATATGATAAGTAAAATGAAAGCAGGAAAAGGCAGTATGTGAGAAACTAAAATGGAATCATTTAAGATACTTAACATAAGTAAATTAATTTCATAACATAGGGCCTCATTTTGAGTTTAGCATTCCCACTGCTGGACCGCCAAACTCAATGTGAGGGCACCACCACCATGGTGGTGATGTCCCCCCCTGAGAGTATTACAATGTTCCCGATGGTCAGCCTGGTGGGAACATTGTAATATGCGTTCCTGCCGGTCGGACCAGCAGGAACCATGCTACGAAATTAAGGGAGCCAAGTCCTATCTCATGGCACAGATGGATCCATCCAGCACTCTTGGAATTCGCACTGTCTGCAAAGCAGAAAGTGCCCATTCTGACGGTGCTGGGCAGCGGGGCACCTGCACAGCCTTTTCACCAGCCTTTTCATGACATTGTTCCTGCCATGAAAAGGTTGTAATCAGCCAGGCGGCATTGAGTCAGTGCCACCCTGGCATGTTCTGAGCCCAACCTCCGCCACCAGGACGGGAATGATGTTCCTGGTGGGGACGGTGGTTTTTAGGCGGGTCTGCCCACCAAAGGTATAATTGGGCGGTCGGACTGTCTGAAGCGCGGCTGTCCGACCGTCAATGCCAGTGTGGAGGTCCTCAGACCGCCACACTCGTAGTGATGCCCATAGTTCTTCAGAAAACCCTGAGGCCATGAAACACATTTACTGGACCTATGCAACACAGGCCTGGATTCATTCACACCAGTATCATTTTCATACTCAGACCATGAGTCATCAGACATATTTCCCAAAACAGCTTTCCCACTGCTGTTAAATAGAACCAATTGTCCTAAATTCCAAAGTCTACCATCTTTTGTCTTGACTACATTGCAGATCTTTTTTACCACATTCAGTGAACTTAGACCACTTAGAATTCCCAGTAGGAGCTCTAACCTTCATAACGTCTCCTCCCACACAATTAGAAAGATAAGTGTGCAGAGCACTTGCAGTTGTTAGATTTATTACCTTTGGCTATGTTATAATTGACTTAACAGTGGGTAAATCACTGAATTTCTCTTCTTGGAGTGTCTGGTTATAGCACAGCAATCCTGGGTGTAGTCTTGTAGTCTTTCCATAAATATCTAATTGGTGTGTAAATCACTGATACTACTTTACCTTCTGTATGTTTACTCTATAAAATGCTAAACATCAAGCAATACAACTTCCATTCACTAGAGGACACTGACAAATATAAAACGGTTTTTGGTTTAGACACCACTCTCGTGCTCACTCAGAGATCTCCTCTGTCCTGCTTACTTTGAGCTTCCTAACACGCTTGACTCTACTGATGCCAAAGCCACTCAGTAAAGTGAAGTATGGCTTTCTGACGCAGTCTGATGCAGCTCAGCAGCTCAGAGTCCAGGCTGCTGGCACTCTTCAGTGCCGTACATCATCCCATGCAGCTGTAAGTGCACAAGACAATACTAAGTCAAGACCGGAGGCTCGATTACACTTTACATTTCTTTACTTTTCTCACAGCATCCATAACAAAGAAACTACAACTCCCATGAACTTCATATTATGTCACCAAACACGCGACCATGTGAACCAATAATTTTTTCCAATTCCTGTATATATAGTAACATCATCCTCCATTCGTCCACTTTGTTTGCTGCCCACAGTAGCTTCAGATAAGAACCTTTTCTCTAGCTCATTGTTTATTACATGCACAGAATACTCTTGAGCTGCTATGTACATCGAACAGTGTTGTTGTGATAAACTGTGTCCTTTCCTGAAATGCGATTCCAATTTCAGCCTTAAAGTCCTGCACTTTGGGAGGACTTTACATTTGTGATTGCCATCCTGTCAGGAGTAGGACAGCGAGGGATCTCTATTCACTCTCCCACCGCAAAGTTACTAGTATCAGCAACGGTGAGACCCATGGTCTGTGGAGAGGGAGAAAGTGGAATTAGTGTAGCACACTACCCCATCAGGAGTATTGGCAGAGGCCACGCATCTTTCCCTCACTGATTATGGGATTGATTATTCAGGTCTGCAAGAGTTGCATCTGCCATTTTGGATTATCGGCCAATGCACTCTTTTTCAAATGCATTAACCTCATATTCCTTCACAGGTCAGGTTCTTCACAATGACCCTAGTTCTAGGTTTTTCTTCCCATGCATCTTTTTAAGGTGTGGTTGCTTAAGTTACCAAAAGCTTTTAGGATGGCAGATGTCCACACTTTTTAGGTAGACAGGATGTGTAGGCACAGGAGTGTGCCATTGACCTTCATCTGTTGCAAATGATTGACCTGGTAGTCTCTCATTCTGTAGAGAAGGCAATGGCCATAGCATTGCAAAAGATGCAGAATGCCACCACCAAGAACGCCAAAAGTCCTATGTGCAATCTGCCACAGACACACTGTTCTGGTGTACGTGAAACTCCCATTGGGTTTCCAGCTGGAAGAAACCCTCCAAGGTGCTGCCGGATGTCAGGTGGATGCACACCATACCTTGGCTTATTTATCAGTTGCCCTATGGTTTCCTTTTACATAATTTAATTCCATTTATTCTCACCACTTTCAGCGGTTCCGGGCCCATCTTTTCCCAAATTCCTGTCCGCTCCAGTATAACACCTTTTAAGTCTTAGTTTCATAGAATAATAGCTGGTGCCCCTTCTGAGCATTAGTAGGTAACACCAGTTCACACCATCAGTAAATGTTGACATGTTGCCTCAGTAAATATTCATGTGTTGCCTTGTAATGTCCACATGTTTTGCCTTGTGACTCCACCATCAGTAAATATTGAGATGTGACTTCCTCGCCCCCTTGAACGAGTTCGCAAGAGAGAACAAACAATCATGTGACTCATTGTCCATTTTGACCTGGGCAGGTATATAAACCATGCCCCAGCCACCTCCCTTTGCTTGGCTTCAATGCTAATTCCAAGTGAGCATTGTGCTTCTTGTTCCCACTTACCTGGATTCTCTCCTTGGCTCGCTCCACCAGTCCTTCTTCTCCCGCACTGTCTGCCCTGGAGCTCCAACCCTGGTTCGTTGACACCTGTAAAAAGACGAGCAGCAAAGTTAAAACATTGTCAGGACCTCCACGCATGGATAGGTAACACATTCCCTGAAGCTTTACAATTAAGTGAACAAGTCTTTCTTTTTAAAGTTGTCTGTGTTAGAACTATTGTTTTGTTATTAGACTTTTGTGCAATTCAATAGAGGCTGATGACATTGGGAGAGATTCCCTCTTAGCATTCGGTTTAAAGGTCTGTGGAAAGAACATCAATCAGCAAAAGACTCCACAGAGACTATTAACATCTCCTTTGTGTTAAAACATTTTTTACATAAGATTGTGGAAATAATAATCTTACTTTTAAAGTTGAATAGATGTGAATACAGAGGTCATTTTAATGTATCTGGTGAATCTAAGAGTCCTGGCCCTAACTTATTTTCTTTTCACCGGATAATGAGAGAACCCAAGTTAAAAGTTGTATCAGCATGAGAGGATCCCCCGCACACGCCAAGTAGATCCAGTGGTTGGAGTGCAGTCTCTCTTCTCTTTCTCTTCCTATTTTCCCCCTTCCTTTTTTTGACACCTGGTATGACTCCTGACTCTATGGAGTGTTGAGAGGTGTTCCAGGAGGCTGTGGAGATATGTCACTGCCCCTCAGAGGAAGCCTGGTTTTCAGGAGAGTAGTTGCAACATAGAAATAATTTGGGAAGTTGTGCCATGTACCACAGACTTCCCAAGTGGACATTTCCCAAGTAGGGTCCGTTTTCAGTGGACACTTTTCCATGGATGACTCCTCGTTTCGGGGATGGTTTTGACAAGATGAAGATTATACTGTCTCTCACTCCTACTTCAACTCAGACAAGGTATCCTCTCAGGTTGGGCCAGAAGGTGGTTTGCATTTTAGGAAATGCCAATTGCACTCTTTCCATTGAACAGAATCATTCTCACTGGCGCCTTGGACGCTAAACATGGGGAGTTGGCCTCCATGGAAGCAGGTCCAGAGGCAAAAGGTTTATTATTTGACAACGTCTTTTTACAGGATTAGGCCAGATTTGTTAAAGATGGGTTCTAATTTGTAAGGCATTTGCAGCCCTCGATAAAGCACAATAAAGTTCAACCCTAGGATGAGCCAGGTAGAGCCGTTGATCTAGCCACATTTTCCATCAAGGTTCCCATGTGAACCAAGGTCTCAGGCATTCTGATTGGAGCCATCAGAAAAGATATTCCCCCTTCTTTCCTCCCCAGAACAAGTTCAGACTAGGATGCTCCAGCAGATGCGGTGGCGCAGGATTCAACATGTTTGGTACTCATTCAGCCAGGAACGCGATGCCCTATAAGGCCCACATTTTAGGAGCTAGATTGGAAGACACCTTACGAATGTCAGATTGGTCTCCTGATTCCATGTTTAAGAGATTTTATTTTAAGTATGTTTCGCTATTGGCTTCTGAGGTGGTAAGCAAGTTTTGAACAAGCATATAAGAGAAAGAGACTCTGGTCCTGACAAAGAACAAGAAATTTCCTAGCTAGCGAGAAGGAACATTTCAACTCTATTAAGGACAAAGAGGCAAAGCTTGACCCACCCTTACTTTCCCGAATTGGAAAGAGGTCAATGGTCTTCATCAGCATCAGTATTTATCCTGTTTTAACATTCAAATGGGGTTGGCATTAACTTTAGTTCAAACAATTATGCTTAAAATAATCAGCATTTTTTTGTGGGACGTTACCAGGTGGACAAGGAATGTTAATTTGTTTTCTGTTTTCTATTGAACAGGGAGAAACAATCAAGTATGATGCTGTAATATATGCAGTCATAGAAATATTATTGGCTGATATGGTTATGTGCTTGGTGACATAATAGGAAGTTCATAGGAGTTGTTGTTGTTTTGTTATAGCTGCTGTGAGAAAAGTAAAGAGAGTTAAAGCACAACCTTTGCCTATGTGTCCTTAATAGAACTGAAATTTCCCTTCATGCTAGCTAGGGAATTTTTCCATCTTTTTTGCTGTCCGCAGTCTCATGCAGCCTTAAGTGCATGGGAACAGTACAGTTAAGGAAAGTCATCTCTCTCTGAGGCTGCACTTGCACAGACATCTGTGCGAGGCTTTTGAAACTTGTGAGGTGCAAACACAAGCAAGGTCTCTCTTTAAAAATAAACACAACACGGAATCCTTACGGTTCAATGAATTTGCCAATGCTTTCCCTCTACATCTTTACTCAGTGGCATAATGAATCTTGAGGGGGCACCCTGCAAAGTACTTGGAGTGGCCCCATCTCCAAACTCAGTCAGGAGCTCTCAGGACAGGTTACTGTGCTGAGGGGGGCCCCCTGGGGTTTGGGGATGGCAGGGACCTATGTTACTCCACTGCCACCACTGCCATATCAGCAACAATTTATACTGAAACATATGTAGGCATTGTCTGCAACATATGTGGGCATAAACTGCAACATATGTGGGCATTGCCTGCAACGTATGTGGGGCATTGTCTGCAACATATGTGGGCATTGCCTGCAGCCTTTCTCCTCCCTCTCTAGCCAGGCTTATAAACGAGGTATCCTTGATTATTTTTAAACCCAACAGTTCCTTATTGTTTCCAGGTTGTCTTTAAAGAGCTTTTACCATCATCATCTTGGCCTGTACACTTCAATACCAGCTCTGGAGACTGATGAGCTACCAATAGGTGTATCAGTGTAGTTCATGAAGGGAAAGCAGAAAAGCTAAAAAAAAATATTTTCTCAGCAGGTTAAGGTGCTTCCATAATAAGCTTGTCACCTATTGTAGAGAAAATACCCCAGTCACAAAGAACAGAACCTCATACAGCAGCCAAAGGCCTCTCTCTCAAATTCTAACATAGACATTCTACAATACATCATGTGATACACAATAGAACTATTACATCTTAAATACGGGACAACATGTAAGGTTATGGTAAATACCACAGCAAGTCACAATAATATTAACCTACAAATTATTAAGCATAAAGCATATTGAAAACCCTCCAGCATAATTAGAAATAAAATACTAAATACATATTTGTATTAAAATTTGAAATCGGTTAATTATATAAAATATTAAATTGTGAAAAACCTAAAGATTTAAAATAATAATATATTTAAAATGTTTATAACCATGCCAATATTATACACCATTTTAGAAAACACACATTCAATACAAAAGAAATATTAAAATAAGATATAGTTATACATTTTATTTTTAAAAATTGATTTATTGAATCACAAATACAAGTTTAAACCACAAATATGAAATCTCCTATATGCAAAATAATACAAATATGTATGTTTTATATATAAATCTATACAAAGAAAAACAATACAAATCTCAGATTTTAAAAATATATAAAACTAAAACTTCAATCTGTGCTAAAAAAAATTAAACATGTAACATGCAACATAACAATTCATATATTCAAACCTGCAAAATGTAAAAAATAAATACTTAAAATGTTGTTTCTTTAGAAAAATAAACCATACAGTACAGAAAAAGATAACATTTTTTTAAATTCCTCTCACCCTTTTTGTCTGTAAATCAACATACTGCTACTATAATATAACAATTTCTTATATATTTTAATTTTTTTTTTTTAAATGTTTTACTTTATAAAGATATGTTAAATAAATATAGCAAGCGCAGCTTTTTAAAATTCAAACATCTAAAAGATGTAAAATTAGAATTGAAGAATAATAACAATTGTGATTAAAATTATATTATTAACAATATTTTAGAACACCATATAAAACAATATTAAAAACATACCTATAAAAACGATATTCTAACCTGCAATATTGCTGTGAACTATATTTAACATATATATACCATACAGTCATACAGTACAGAAAAACAAAATATTTTTTATAGTTCCACTCTCCCTTTTCCTCTTTATATCGACATAACACTACTAAAATATAATGGTTTATTATTTATTTTAATTAATTTAAAAATATATTTTCGTTTTAAAAATATATAATAAATATATAAAGCTCAACGTTTTTTAACATCCAAACATTTAAAAGATGTAAAAATAGAACTAAAGAATAATAACAATTTTGATAAAAATATTAATAACAATATTTTTTAGAACATAAAAAAACAATAATATTAAAACATACCTATAAAACGATATTCTAACCTGTGATATTCCTTTTGTCTATATTTCCTACATCACAATACTCTTGCTATGATAGTCTGTTAGTAGAATATTAAAAACTGAATATTTTGTCCACACGTAAGACAAGGTGTGGGAAGGAGTAGAGAACCTGGAACACAGGGACCATGGGCCAATGTACATGAGTGTGTGTGAGATGTTACATATTTCAGTTGCCTTACTTTCAAAGCATTCAGGAATGATAGAAATTAATGTACTTTTCTTCATTATTTGTATTTTCAAAATAATTAAGAATTAATTAAATACAGGTTGTCAGTGGCTTCAACAGATTCCAGAGGATTTCTATGCAGATCGTTTTTCCTGCAGACACATAACAGTATTTCTGCAGATTGTTACATATTATTTCAGGGTTTCTGATGTGTGTACCCTCTCTGTTCTGGGGGTTCACTCACTACAGAAACAAACATATTGTTTTATTTTTAACTTAACCACACCTGTAACTCTACTTTTTTGCGAAGCTAAGACCTTGTCCTCAGTTCGCTGATCCTTTGTCTGCCCCACTGCCCAGGGGTATCAACACTAACCCGGCTCCTTAATGTACCAATTGGTTCAGCTCCTCCTTGTCTCAGGATTAAGTCCCTGAGTGTCTCCATTGCAGCTGTTAAAACATCCTGTAGCTGATCCTGAAGATCTAAAGGGTTCCTTACCTATCAAAGGTCCTGGAAAGCTGTGGGACTGCCCAGCTCCAGCATCTCCAGTAATGACCCCCTTTTAATGACCTTCAATCGGGTTTTAAATCTGGGTTTAGCACAGATACTGTTATGCTCAAAAGAGTTGATGATACTTTACATGTTCTGGGTATTGGTGACTCGTTTCATCTCATCCTCCTGGATTTGTCATCAGTGTTTAAGATAATAAACCATATCACTGATACTGATATCCTTTAAGACCGAGTGTGGCTAAATGACCCTGTGTACTACATGCACACATTAACAGAGTAGCAACAACTGCTGAATTCCAGCTAAGACTTCATCAGTGGATAAAGGTCTGCAACACTGATGCTAACTTTAATGCAGTAATCCAGTTTCTAATTTCACATAGACTTCATTATTTCAACATCCTTCTTACAGATACCCAAGTTATCTTATGTTGCTCCTTATGAGTCCTGCACTGTGAAATACTTGTCAAACAAACATGCAAACAGTTTATCTGTAAAGTACTCCTTAGAATTTAAACTGTCTCTCACTCAGTCTGGACTTGGGGCCTCATTACGAGTGTGGCCGTCTGAGGACCACGACCCTTGCAGTGACGGTCAGCCCGCTGCACTCCAGGTCGTTCACAGTGGACTGACGGCAGTCTGAGTTGTACTCAGTGCTGCCATGCTGATTACAACTCAGCTTTCCACCAGCTGTTCCATGGCTGGCACAACGCCATGGAAAGGCTGGTGGAAAGTCAGTCATGGGGCCACAGGTGCCCCTGCCCAGCCCCATTGGAATGCTTTGCACAAAGTGAACACTCCGATGGTGCTAGTAGGCTACGGTATTGGCTTCGAAATCTGTATGTAGTTTTTGATGTATTTTTGTAGTTAGATCCAAGTTTGCTACACGCTCCACTATTATATTGTACTTTATCTTTCTTGAATGTCTGTTGAAAAATGGGTTATGGGTAAGGTCAGGTAAGTACCTACACTTACCAATAGGCCACTAACTTCCACTTAGCTCCAGTTAGGTCTCAATAAATTAAACACAGCTCAACCCTTGGTAGCTTGGCAACGAGCGACAAGGCTTAACTTAGGAGACTAGTGTGTAAAGCATTTCAAAATCACAAAACAGTAAATAAGTAAAACACAAAACACAATAAAAATCTGACACCAATTTATAAAAATTTATTATATTTTTATATTTAAAATGACATGAAAATGATTAACATTTGCTAAGGGGAACCGGAGATATGAGTTTTAAAAGAATTAATGCTTTTTAACACTTAGAAACGAATAGTGTCAGTCTGGTCATCTGGTAGCACCTCGACTGGGGCAAAGTCAAAGTTTAAAGCCGACCAGGATGGAGCCCTGCTCGGCTGCAGCAAGCAGGGGTCTCGGTCAAAAGTTTGCCTTCGGACTTAGTCGTTTTCTTGAAGGTTTTCTTCAGCAGGACCAAGTTACCAGTCCAGTCCAACCTCATGGAGCCCTTCCTCGGATACGCGTCGCTGGAGCTCTCGGTGGTGATTTCTATGTTTGAACTTAGATGATTTTTCAAGATGAAAATCCTTTAACCGGGGCAAACCTGAATCTTGATCCGACGTCCCTGGAACCCTCTGTGGATACCCTGCTCGGGAGGTCCCGGTCAACTTTCTATGTTCAGACTTTTACAGAGATTTTCTTCACCGGGACGAACCTGCAAGTCAGGCCAGGTTGCGGTTGAGGCAAGCCGGCTAGAGTTGCCGTGACGGGTCAGTCCCTTTATGGAGCTTTTTTCCAAAAGTTCTCCAAAGATCTCCAAACTTCTGGATCTTCTTAAAGATGTTCTTTTAAGGTTCTTTTGGTGTCCACAGCTCACCCCAAGGTTCCAGAAGCTCTGAGTTGCTCCTTGAGGGTGTGGTCTACAACTCCCAGAATGCATCCGGCGCAAACTCCAAATTGTCCTCTGGACAGTGGTCAGCTGGTCAGTTTCTTCAGGAGTTGGTGCAGGGGACTCTGGTTAGCAATTTTTCACTTGTAGCAAACAGGGAGTCCCTCCTTGAACATGTTGAAGACAGCCAAAGTCCTTCTTGTGGTGAAGCCCAAGTGTGCAGCTGGTGTAGCCCTCCAGATTAAAGTGTCCTGTTGCAGGTCAGGGGTCCAGAAGGGCAGTCCTTCGTCTCCTGTAGTTCTTCCTTGTAAGGATCTGGTGGGGAATTGAGGTGTGGGTGCAGGTCTGACAGTTTTATCCTTGCTTGTGGGGGAAAAACAGGGTCGTCCTGGTTCTCCAATCAGATGCAGGTTCCTTCCCCTTGTGATGACCACTTCCTGGGAAGTGTGGCAAAAATCAATCCCAGGGAGCAACATTCTTCAAAAATCTGTCAAGGCTGAAACTGATTTTTGGAGGTTACACCTGGCTGAGCCCATCCACATTTGTGGCTAAAAATCCTAAACACACCCCTGTTCTGACCTCTGCTTATCTAATCAAGGGGGTACTTAATTGTCTTGGCTTGCAGGGTGTGAGGGAGGTGCTGGACTACTCCAAATGTCCTTCCCTGCCTTTGAAGACCAGTTTGGCAGCCCTTCCTGCATTTCCATCTGCTGAAGGGTGTTCTCCTCCGCCAGGCACATTCCTTTGTGTTCAGCCCAGGCTACCTCACACCTCATCAAGGCAACTTGGCCAGGCTGCCAGAGGCTGGCCAATCAGAGCAGAGCACTACAGGGCTGAAGTTGGCAACTTTTTAGGTAGAGTTTAAAACTCTTTACCTGAACAAGTTATATTAAATCCAACAATTGTAAGTTGTGGGATTTATTATAACAATTAATTCGATACCAAACTTGTGGTACATGATACTTAAGGGGACTTTGTAAATTAAAATAAAGTCTCCCCATTTTAGCCTATGGAGGCCATTTACTACAATGAGGGAAGAACAAACTTGGCTGTTTTATCTCACCAGGGCTTATAAAACTATGTTTATAAGGTCCCTGCTTATAGTTACATGGCACCCATTCCTAGGGGCACATAAGGCACACCTTAGGGGTGACATATGTAAATATAAGGTAGTTTAAGTCTTTGGAAGTACTATTAATTCCAAAGTCGAATTTGCATATAACTTTAATTTAAAAGCAGCCAGCAAGGCAGGCTTGCCTTTAAAATGACCCTGGGCACATCAGTAGTGCACTTATGTGTGCACTACCTAAGCTGGGGTCCCTAAACTTACATGCCCTAACATATACTAGGGATGTATAGGTAGGTTGACATAGCCAATTATAGTTAGCCTAATTTGCATATTTATTTTGTACAGAGCACAGGCCCTGAGACTGGTTAGCAGTACCCAGGGCACCATCAGAGTCAGGAAAACACCAGCAAAAAGTGAAAAATGGGGGCAAAAAGTTAGGGGGGCCTCTTCAATCAGCCCTGTTTTATCACATTGTCCTTTTTTGTTATTTAAATTTCCTTCTGTGCCACCTCCTACTTACATGTAAAAGCCTCTAATACCCCCTTGGCTTGTTTGGCTCTATATAAACCTACACCTGAATAAGTGAACGGTGCTTCTCATGCCACGCCCCCCAGGTCTTGTTTCTTAATCTGACCTTTCCCTGTCCCTCATTCCCTCTGGCACGCGCCTCCAGTCTTCTATCAATATGTTAGGAACAGGAACAGTACTTAAACCTCCATATGTATCAAGGGTACAAAC
The DNA here is from genome assembly GCF_031143425.1 of Pleurodeles waltl. NCBI lineage: Eukaryota > Metazoa > Chordata > Amphibia > Caudata > Salamandridae > Pleurodeles > Pleurodeles waltl. Next base: position 52,063,247 of record NC_090446.1, on the reverse strand, counting down.
ACAGAAACAGCCATCACCCCCTTCAAACAGTGCATCTTCATGTGGTGAGGCTGGTGATGAAACACTGAACAGCACAGCACCCAGCAGCAGAGAAGAGTCTGCCCTGGCCACAGAAAGGTGCTTTTGGGCCAACAATTACTTAAGGGAAGATGTAAACTACAGCAGAAAACTGAACTGCCTCTCCCTTCCAGGTAGGATGTTCTTATGGGGAGTTGCAGATTCTTGGAACACTGGAAGCGGTGCAGGGAGCGCTCTGGCTGCTAAACCAGAGACGCTTTAAGGATGAGCAGAGTGGGCTCTGGCCCAGGGCTTCATCTTTTCTTGGGTTCCCCTGATAGAGCCTGCTCTAGTCTGCAGATGACCTTGAATAATTCTTAAACAGATTTTTTAAATAATGTTCCCTTTAATTTATGTTTAATGTGAGTAATGTGTGGGAGTATTACAGACATTTGGCAGAGAAATGTAGTGTTTATGCTTCACGTGACATCCATAAAAAGTTTCTTTTAGATCACAATATGACTTCATATATGAGAAATGGGAGGGGGTCACAGAGATTATTTGCATTAACATTAGTGAACTGCTTCTGTGTTACAATATTGAAAACACACTTCACTATCCCTGAATATTAGATGAAAGCACATTTACAATTGCCACAATTGTGCCTGTGCACTGTCAATGACCTGGTCATAGATGGCATGAAAGAGCTGAATTGGAAAGCTGTTCGGAACAGGGGCCCCAAAATCCTTTCAGCCTGGGCCCCCAAAATCCTTAAGCTGTCACTGTGCTAACCTCCTTTCTGTTGTTCAAACAGAATGAAGAGAAGGGGGGGATGTCCCCTTCTCAGCTACAGGAGATAAGGCTTGTAAGGAGGGGTAGGTGGACAGCACCCTTTGAAGTGGAGACACTACAGAGGGCAGTGAAACAGGTGTGGTGTAAGTGGCCTCGTGTGGGACACATGGGTCGGAGATACTCCCACTGTTTTCAGTCCACTCTGCTCTTGCAGGAGAACCCGAGTCAAGACACTGTACCAGACAAACCTTGCCAGCTTCTTGTTGCCAGACATTCAGAGTCAGGAGAAATATTGTGAGAAATCAAAGCACAGGAAGGGACGGACAGTAAACATGCAACACTCCAGGGTGTAAATATTAGTAAAAGATTCCAGTGTTCTGCTTTTCCCCATTGCCCCAGGTTATGTGATCATAATATGTTTGTTTCTGTTTCGGTCATTTTATTGTGTACAACCTTTATTCTATGCTTGCTTTGTTTCACTGTTACCAGAGCTTGATATGTAAAAATGTAAATGCAATCGCTCCAGCTGGTGCAAAATACTTTATGTATCCTCGTTTTTGCTTTTTCTATGTGTGCCGCAGCATGCAGCACGCATACAAAGAAAAAAATGCCAATAATGATTGTTTATGTGCAGGAACGTGTCCCTTCCTGCACCTCATCATTCAATAATTAAGATTTGCTACTTCTATGTGCACTGCATTCTGCAGCACACATGGAAGTAACAAATGGTCATTATTGATTGTTTATGTGCAAGAAGGGACACCTTCCTGCACAATAACTATCATTCCCTGCAACGCAGGCACCCTTGCACGATGGTGCAAGGATGCCTGCATTGGCGCTAGGCACCTAATTTTAGCGCCGGTGCAGGGGGAGAGGACAGAAATGCACTGTATCTTGTAGATACAATGCATTTCTCCACTTTCCCTGTAGCGTCAGGTGGCGCAATAAGACTCTTGCTGCACCTCCCTGCACCATAGGAGCTTGTAAATAAGCCCCTGAGTGACCAGCAATAATAAGCGCTAATTAAGCATTGCCTAGTCCCATAACATTGCTGAAAATGGTGGAGGCACAAATTGTGAAAACATTAACTATTGAAGAAAGAAGCTCTTTATCTAAGTATGTATTCTAACTAAACTAAGGGACACAAGCCAAGAACCCGATATTCAGGATCTATTGTAGAATTTCAGAGGGAAGACTAGAATAAAGGTCTACTGAAATGCCACATTCACAGGGGCGTTGCTTGGTCAGTAAGATTTGGGTTTGGGGGGTTGAGCTTCAGATTTTGCAACAATCATGCTGGCCCATAATGTTAAAATACATTATATGATAAGCAGGGCACATGAGAGGAGCTAAAATGGCAGTGGAAAGGGAAATGAATGCGGATGAGTTGGGGCATTACCTTTTTGAGAAAACACAATGGCCTAAACTTTTCGTGTGCCCCATAGCACTCCACTAACGCCACCATTAAACATACAGCGTACCATGGCGCAGATTAGGGACTATACTATAGGACAAGGTTTTTGATGCTATTGTACTTTGCAGGATTAGCGCCAAAATGTTACCACTAATCCTGCAAAGTGCAAGGAGGCCCATTATAAATAATGGTGTGCCTCCTTTTAACGCCTGCTCTGTGAAGGCATTACAAAATGCCACAATGAGATTCCACTGCACCATTTTTGCGGTCTCCCTAACAGGGGAACGCCCCCCTTGCATACATTATGCCTGGCGCAGGCATGATGCGGCGCAAGGGTTTACAAAGAGGTGCAATGCAAGCCTTGCTCCACTTTGTAAATATGGCGTGGTATTTTTGCCACACTATTGTCACGTTAATATAAAAATTAATGACACTAATGTGGCAATAGTTGGTGCTAGGCCCTCTTAAATTTGGGCCAATATTTTGAAAAATAACCCACACATTTTTGAAGATTTTTAAAGCAAAGTGGGAAAGAGTATGTGTGTTTTTGTTTGTGTTTATGTACAAATTCCTGGTAAAATCCATCAAAACCCCAACATACCCGATTGAAAGCATCTGTACCCAACTATTTACCAAAAAATGCATCCATTATTTGGGGGTGACTAACATCTCAAATCCGCCCCCCCCCGAAGGCATGTTCCTGCACACTCACATTGAGCCTACCTAGAATTACTGTTTTACTCCAGTGCAGTGGGGTCTACAGCCTACTGTGCTGATATCCTCTTCGAGCCCTCAAGCTTTCTAAAGGCTTTTTAAGTCAACAAGGACCCACTTGTGGAGTGAGTTTCCCACCACCACAGCACCCAGGTGCATGACATTACATAAAAGAGAAAAGCACAACAGAATGATACTGTTTGCAGGTTGTATGAGCCATTCAACACCGTTTGATTCACAAAAGTTGCTCTGTGTTAATGCTTCCCCTGGGCTGTAACTGGGCTGATGTCCTCACAAGTGGGTCCAGAAGGCTTGAGAATGTGTCTGTGGTGGGGCCCTCCGAGGTCCTAGAATTCAAGAAGACCCCCCCTTCCTCTTCCCATGTAAAGTTCCTGCCTCTCAGATGTTCAGTGGGGATTAAACAATTAATGAAAACTGAAATGGCTTTAGTCATCTTGACAGCACATGCCTGATGGCAATCAGTGAACATTGTTAAATGCGTGCCCTGGGTCTGGATGTGAGGGATCACCTGGATGCTATTACCTATCTCCCACAAAAGGCTCTGCCTGAACAAACAACTAAATTAAGACAGCGAAATGGAAGTCATAGGTCTTCCAAGGCTCAATGAAAGGTCAAGTTCTTTTTCGTACAAATAAAATATGTGTTAGAGCAGGAATTATTGAAAGCTGCGTTCCAACCACTCTCACAGCAGACAGGAGAAATAGCTGTCTCCAGGATTCAAATGTATTGAGGTTTAGATGAACAATAAAACTAATAATGACCTTGTATATGGCACAGAACCTAAACTTAATAATTTCTTAAGTGCCTCATAATAAATTTTAGTTACTAGCCCATTAATACTAAATTTAGCACCCTAACAAGAATGCGAGGGGCATATTTATGAGAGCTTTGCATCATGCTTGCACCGTGACACGTGGTAAGTGCATGACACAAACCTCTAAGTCTGATTTTTGAAGCCACGTTAAGCCACTTTGCGTGGCTTTGGCTAAAAAAATCTGAAGTAATGCAACGTAGTGCAAATCACTGTGTTGCATTACTCTGCACAAGGGAGGTGCTCCATGGGAGTAGCATGGGTGTTCCAACGCAACTCCCAGGGTTTTTACACATTCCTAGATTTATCAAACCTCGTAAACCTGGGAATGTGCCAAAAAGATGAGCCTCCCCAGGAGAGGCCCAGCGAGGAGAAATATGTTTATTTCTCCTCATTACTTCCTCTTTCTACTGTATGTTTGCCACATTCTGCAGCAGAGACAGATAGAGGAGAAGGCCTCCAAAGATGTTTTATGGTCAAGGTGCCCCTTCCTGCACAAAAACAATCCTGCATGCAACACAAGCACCCTTGCATCACTGTGAAAGGGTGCCTGCCTTGGTGCAAGGCAGACATTTGTGCACCAGCGCAGGGGGAAAGGACAGGAATGCACTGAATACCTTAAATGCAGTGTATTCCTGACCTCTCCCAGTGACTTGCCGCTCTTGAGACAACTGACACCACAAACCAGGTTAGTACTACCTACAATTTTCTAATCATAGACTAAAATACCTCTTACTTATGCATTTCAATGACAAGTTACTACCTCTAATGATTATTTCATGGTACTACATCTAATACACATTGTGCACTGGCTGGTTCAGACTACTGCCACATATTTCTCTGCCACGATAGTTCGCCAATGTTCTACAGGTATTTCCCCACCAAACGATTACTTATAATAAGACTCCCAGCCTGATTTAGACGTTGACAGTATTGGTCCTGCCATCGGTTTTCTGATTGAAAACCCATCTACTGCCTTGGTGGTCTCCCCACATGATTTAGATGTTGCTGGTCCCATAGCTGATAGCCCACATTCGTCCCACCATCTCTGCCAAGAAACTCCATCTGCATTGACGGCGCAATTGGAAATAGTGGCTACCGGCGGGAGTCCAGCCACCTTCACCCTGTTGTAGATTTAGACTGTGCCTTACCACCAAGTCAGATCTGGTGGTCCAACCATCACAATGGAATTGGTGGATTGGAGGGGAAATGAGGTGAAAATGAACCTTTTTACCCGATTGCACTTTCGTTTCCAACTGAACATGACCGGATAAGACCTACTGTCGCTGCTGTCACTGATCCATTGAGAAAAGATGAACCCCACCATCCTCAGACTCGAAGGTAGGGAGCCCGCATTGCCAGGGTACATTGGGTGGGCACTGCACATGTGCTCGGGACCACTGCAGTCATATTCATGTCACAATCATTTTTTCAAATTACTGTGACATGCATATGGCGGGAACACAATTGGGGCACACATGGATGGGGACACACTGGTATAAGACACATATTGCACACGTACACAAATGTAATTTCAGTGTCAGTATTCATTGCCAAATGAATGCTGTCTCCGCAATGACATGACATTTACACTTGTCAACTGTGTCCATGTGTACACATTACAAGGGGATTACCTGTGATGTGCTTCATATAGTGTATATGAGTCTGTAATTGTATGTATTTGGGCGCGATTGGCTGCCTGAGGTGGAGGGAGAAAAGTGAATGATGTGGTTGTCAGCATGTGTGCCACGGGCATATGGGCCAGAAGTTGTTGTGTATTATTGGTTGTGTGTTGTGTTGCTGTGTGTAACATTCAGTTGAGTGTTGTTGTATGGCGGATGTTGTCATGATGTGTGTAGTTGTGCCTTGTGTGAGTGTGTTTGTGTAGATAAGAGTGTAGTTCAATCAATCAATCAATTAAAAAATTTATAGAGCGCTCGACTCACGCGTGAGGGTCTCATGGGGCTAGTGTGGGGGGGGTGAGAGGTTACTGTTTGAACAGCCATGTCTTGAGGTTTTTTCTGAAGAGTAGGAGGTCTTTGGTTTTGCTGAGGTTGGTGGGGGAGGGAGTTCCAGGTTGTGGGGGCGAGGTAGGAGAAGGCCCTGCCTTCTGTGGTGGTTCGATGGATGTGGGAGACTGTAGCTAGTGCAAGGTCGGCTGCTCGGAGGTTGCGGGTGGGAGTGTGGAAATTCACTCTTTCGTTGAGGTAGGTCGGACCGGTGTTGTGGAGGGATTTGTGTGCGTGGATGAGGATCTTCAAAGTGATTCTCTTGTCTATGGGGAGCCAGTGAAGAGATTTGAGGTATGGTGAGATTCGTTCGTGGCGGGGGAGGCCAAGAACGAGGCGTGCAGCTGTGTTCTGGATTCCCTGGAGTTTGCGTTTGAGTTTGAGTGTGGTGGTGGCTTAGAGGGCGTTACCGTAGTCAAGTCTGCTGCTGATGAGTGCATGGGTGACTGTCTACCTGGTCTCTGGGGGAATCCATTTGAAGGATTTTTTTAGAGTGCGGAGTGTGTGAAAGCAGGAGGAGGTTAGTGCTTGATTTGTTGTGTCATGGAGAGGGAGGGGTCCAGGATGATGCCGAGGTTGCGTGCGTGGTTTGCGGGGGTGGGCGCGGGGCCTAGGGCGGTGGGCCACCAGGAGTCGTCCCATATGGTTTTGTTGGGGCCGAAGATGATGATCTCGGTTTTCTTGGAGTTAAGCTTGAGGTGGTTAGTTGTCATCCAGTTGGTGGTGTCGAGGAGAGCAGCGTGTAGGTTGGTTTTGGCGGTGGTGGGGTTGCCGGGTGAGGGAGAGGATGAGTTGGGTGTCATCTGTGTAGGAGAGGATAGTGATTCCATATGGTCTGAGGATGTTCGCTAGGGGATCATGTAAATGTTGAAGAGTGTGGGGCTGAGGGAGGAACTTTGGGGGACTCCGCAGATGACCTTGGCTGTGGTGGAGTGGAAAGGTGGAAGGCGGACTCTCTGGGTCCGGTTGGTGAGGAAGGAGGTGAGCCAGTCTAAGGCTTTGTGGCGAATTCCTATGTTGTGGAGGCGTGTGCAGAGTGTGTGATGGCAGACAGTGTCAAAGGCTGCGGAGAGGTCTACGAGGATGAGTGCGACGGTCTCGCCTTTGTTGACTTTGGTCATAATGTCGTCAGTGCATGCGATGAGGGCGGTTTCCGTGCCGTGGTTCTTGCGGAACCCAGATTGTGAGGGGTCAAGAGTGTTGTTTTCTTCGAGGAAGTGGGATAGGCGGGCGTTGACTAGTTTCTCGGCGACCTTGGCGGGCAAAAGGAGGAGGGAGATGGGGCGATAGTTGGAGAGGATCTCTGGGTTGGCTTTGTTTTTTTTTAGGAGAGCGGTAGTTGTGTTTGTTGTGGTTGTGTCATGTGAAGGTGCAGTGTCACTTATGTGTGTGTGTTGTGTCATGGATGTATCGCAATGGGTGTGCTCAGCATGTATGAGTTGTGTGGTGTTGGAATGGCAATGGACAATGGTGTGTATATAGTGTTTTGAGCCATACAGGGGTACACATATGCCTAAGGTACAGTGTGTGTGTGTGTGTGTGTGTGAGACTTACCTGTATTCCATAGCCACTGCCTTTGTACGATGTCCTTTCAGTCCAGCAACTGGCTCCCTCCATCAGCAATTCGCCAGTATGACACTGCCTGCAGAGCTAGAGCTGTAACATTTAAATAGGGTCGGAGGGAACCTGCCTGCCTGACAGCTAGAAAGTGTGCTCCGTCATGGTGTTTTTCAACTCAGCCGCAATACATCTAAATACTGTGGAACCCCGTCTCCTTGACGGAGTATTCTGGTCCGCTGCTGCCGTAGGTTGGCAGTAATACCTTCAAGATCTAAATCGGGCTCTCTGCGCTTATAACCTTGACAAAGTGCTTTCCTCCAAATATGTGTTGATTGTTCTTTGATGTGAATTTGATGTGGGTTGACTCAAACCATCATCAATAAAAGAAAACATTACAACTCCATATACGTTTATGAACTTTTATACAGTACGTTTGTGAATGTTTTCAATCACTCCTATTGCATCTGTGGGTATGAGAATGTTTCAATAGTTGACCACCATTTTAGTCCTCATAGACGAATAAAAATGATGTAAATTACAAAAAAATCCAATATTCTCTTTTACCCTAGCCATTCTTTGCTGATGTATGACTCTAATCCTACTTAGTGCCATTTTAAAAGTAAAGACTGAAACTTGTTCCTGCAGGTTTACATCTGTGTCCCTGCAACAAATGCATAAACTCATTACATTTTCTTAGTAGACTAAAACATGTGAATTTCAGAATACAGATATTGTACAACAGCAGACGCAAAAATCATGTGAGCTATGCAAGACATATTTGAAGCTGAGTTCTGCCTAATACATACATTTCTTCAGGGGTGCCTAACCTAGAAAGTTGTATCAACAGCTGACAAAAAGTTGTGTCCTTAGAAGGCTAATAAAATGATCACTGGTGAGAGAGATAAATATAACACCTATTATTCAGAGTGCTATCTGTCTTCAAAACTGTGGTGTCTAGCACCACATGACAAACACACAAAAAATGTGTTGTAGTTATCTTGTATGTAGAACAGGGTTTTTGTGGTCCTTTTATTTAGTACAACTATTGCCAGAGAGCATTAAAGCACTTTATAAGACAAGCAGGCTAAGTTACACATGTTTTAGGCAGAGGGAGATTATGTGAGGTTAAGAATGCAGCACACATGCAAAGAGGAAGTAACACAGAGAAATAAAGATATTTATCCTCGGTACACCAGCTTCAAGTAGGCACGCCATTTTGGCGGAAACCCATGTTTACTGAGTTTAGTAATTGTGGGCTTGCATTAAAAGACAATGGTGGATGCATGGGAGCGCCCAGGCTCCAGCCATGCAAGGTAATGCAAGGCAGCAATATGCTCTATGTTATTGTTTTACAAAGCCATGCAAAGCCACATAAATCAGGTTTTGTGATACTTTGTAGATACCAGAAGAGAGTTTGCATCGGGCTGCACCAAATACGTGACTCTACCCCTAACGCAAACTCCTAGTAAACATGAGCCTAAGTGTTTTCTATTTTCCTTGTCACATGTATCATTCCCAACTAGCTACTGACCCTTGTTTGCTTTGCAAGGCATATGTTAAATAACTTTCTGCTGTAATCTTTGTGTTAAAAAAAGTTGTATGCAATGACTATTGGAGTTACATTAGTATAAGAACTACAAAGCACCAGCAGCATTTACATCACTGTGATAAAGATGATCAGTGAGGTGCAGGGAGATGTCCTCCAGACGGCAAGATGACAACCAATGATGGCTTTCACTGCTCTGAGAAATTCAAGAACAGCCAAGAATTCCGCAATCACAACCCTGATACCTGCCGAGATTGTGCAAGACACAGGCAGCCAGAGGGGCTTCAACAAGCATTGAAGCACTGACCTCCCACTTCCCTTGGGTGAGCAAGGGTGGATGGATTTAGGTAGAACATGTATATATATAGGAGAGGTTTTCCAGAGTCCTAACACAACCTTCCCTGGAACTAAATGTTTTTAGATATATCCCACGCTATGAATATACATCAAGAGTCCTACTGTGGCCCTCGGAGTGAAAGAAATGACCCGGATCGTTCCAGTGACTTGCAAGATACGCACATATGGAAGGAGAGAAGGAAAGGGAGCGAGAATAAGTGGACTTCTAACCTCTCGGTACATCTTCGCATCTGTGCCCTGGTTCCCTCCTCCACTCGAACTGCAGAGCTGTGTATCCCTCCTCGTCCTCCGGTTTCCTTCTTCCCTTGAGCTGCAGAGCTGTGTATCCCTCCTCGTTCTCCATTGCTGAATTTCTAAAACTGGGCTTCTCTGCACACAGGAAGAGCCTTTAATGTCAGTTGGTTGGCCAGAGCATTGTTGTCTGAGCTCTTTACAGGAACTAAGAAACCACCAGCTACCGGACAGAAGGTGGCAAGTGGTGAAGAGCTGCCCACAAGACACAAACTGAGAGAGATCAAGTGATGGAAGTTTCAAACCTGGAATATTCTTGTTTTAAGTGATGCCTGCTGTAACTGTGCACCAAGACCAAGCAGATGTTCTTCTTCATATGGCATTCCCAAATGATGAGGAGGCTTGGTCACCCAAGGTACCTATAATATCTGTAGATTTCAGAATGTGTGAAGACTAGAGTTCACAGTGTGAATAAAGCAGAGACTACTTTTGAGACATATCACAAAAGTTCACAGGATTTCTGAAGGAAATGTAAAATCGAGAGGATACCCCAGTAGTTAATTACCCTCCACCACGCAGATTCAGGACTTCCTCCAGGAATCTCAGGATCTTCTGATCCCTTCCAACTTTAAGTCACGCCCTTCCTCTTGTTATGGCTTACACTCACTCTTTGTAGTGTTTCACAACATTCACTCCTCCACCAATGCACCTGCATGGAGCATCTGGCACAGGAGGTTGAAGAGCTGTAATTATCAGCTGAACATTCTGTATTTTTAAACCACAATCCATTAATAAATACTCCTCTAATGGACAATTCTACAACTCTGAAATACACTTCGGAGCCCTGCGCACTATTAAGGGCAGATTACACCGATAGCCGGCTGTTACCCAAGGAGGGGGATGGGTAAATACTGAGAAACAAAATATGATATACTACCACTGCTCTGTGACGTCATAGCCTTAAAAGTAATTCTAAAGTTATGTAGAACCAGTGACTGGGGACAGAGTCAGCTGCGTATGTCACACAGCCACACAACAGATTGTCAAGTTGTGAAATGGTCTACCTTGCACTGTGTCTGGGCTGAGTGAAAAGGATTCTCTTCAGAAGAGAAGATGTGCGGAGGACACGGGAAGGTGGTTTATGGGCAAATGTAAAAAAAAATGAAATGTTGTTAAGTTAAAGAATAAGCAGTGGATTCCCAGAACCAGTACAAGGAAACAGAGTTTACCTCTCCCCCCGTCCCCGCATTCCAGCTGGTACCTCCCCTGCCCCCTTATCACCATCTAACAAACTCCACGCTGGGGGGCACCTCAACCAGCCCTTATCCCACTTGAAATGTGTACAAGCTACACCTTACTTCCATAGACTGGAAGCACAAAAGAACATGACAATGTATACAAGAGCAATCATACCTACAGGACTTACGTGTTTTAGGATGAAACTGAATTGCTGCATGGTGCTGCTATATGGAACTGGTGTCCTACAACAATATTGAGTGCAGGATATCGACCTCATCTGCATGCACCTTGACAACACACGCATCTCCATGGTCCATCGATGTGGACTGAGAAATGTAAATGTATTCTTACCTTATATACTTAACTTATTGATTCACACATTTCCACGTGTCACAGGATTCTTTCCAAAGAATCAACTATAGATAGTTTTGTTGATTACATTCTAAAGCAGAGATACAAAGTGTCATTAATGTTTGTACTTTACTGTTCAACAGGAGTAATGAAAACCCTGCATGCACCTGTAGACGTGTGAATATGATGGAGTTTATTAAAACAACGCTTTTCATCAGCCATGTTTTGAAAGTGCATTTACAGTGCACCCTACGATGTACCAAGATGCACAGACCGCCTTGTCTGCGGGGTCCTAATCTCATCTTCATTTTAGCACTTGTGTGCAAGAAAGTCAGATTCTTGTTAGCTCAGCAGAGAGGCTTCTCCCTTGTGTCTTAGTTTCAAGTGCTTCTTACCAGCTGATCCAGCTTTATTACCTGTGACTTCTCTTTCAGCTATATGACTCTTTCTTAGGCCTATGTGAAGAAACTGTATAAAAGTGATGCAATTTTGAGGGGTGTTAACATTATATGATCGATAACGATCGGAGGGCGAAGCTACCTCGGTTTGTTTTGCGAACATGCCTGAGACTTCGGGTAGACCGAGACAATGATGCTTTTTGATATGTTTAATCTTGTGGACTTTGCATCATGACCCTGCAGAAAGGTTAAAAGATAAAGGAATCAAATGCATGGAGGCCATTGAACTCGTAAAATATATGTCATTTTGAATTAAGCTTACAATTACACGTTTTTAAATTTAAAAAAATCTATCCAGGATATCACATATAATCCTTACAATAATGACAATGTCAAGATAAAACAAAACACCAATAAAGACCAAACAATAATTAAATGAAAAAAGAAGTCAGAGGGTATACCTGCATGTTCACCAGTAAGTAGTCAGAGGGTATACCTTCATGCTAATAAGTAAGTACTTGGAGGGTATACCTTCATGCTCACAAGTAAGTAGTCAGAGGATACACCTTCATGCTCCCAAGTAAGTAGTCAGAGGGTATACCTTCATGCTCACAAGTAAGTACTTGGAGGGTATACCTTCATGCTCACAAGTAAGTACTCGGAGGGTATACCGTCATGCTCACAAGTAAGTACGCGGAGGGTATACCGTCATGCTCACAAGTAAGTAGTCAGACATAGATCTCAACTTTCTTTCCCTGCAAATATTAGGAATTATGAACATCTTCTGGGGCAAGGTCTCAGTATGAAAAACGCTATGTTTGATAACACTAGATAACCATGGGAATGCCACTGTTCTCTATATAATATTCTTTAGAGTAGGTGCTTAAAGTAAGTCTCATGCTGCAGAGGAAGTTCCACCCTGTTAAACATTATACCACAGACATATATATGTTCAATACTTCAGCAAGTAAACCAGAACTTGGACAAGCCCATTATAGGTAAATGTAAAGGGAGATGTTGAGTAGTCAAGATTAACACAATGCTTCCTCCCATTTAGAAAGAAGTTGTTTTTAGTTCTCACCAACAGACAGCTTATCTGTACTGCGTACAATCCCTATACTTAGAGTGGGCTTTGGGCCAGCCCACAGCTGGTCATTGGTTGGCTTTCTTGTCATTCTCATTGGGTTTCTTCTTATTATCTTGCTATTTATCCTCATCTATGTGTCCCTCCCCCTGAGCATAGTTACTTTATCATCACTTTAATAGGATGACTGGATTCTTTCTCTACTTACATACAGAGATCTACTTTTTAGGTCTGGCCTAAACACAGCTTTAGCTGTCTTGCTGTCCCAGGTTTTTCAAAACACTATCACACAGAAAATACATACATATAATGGGGCTCCCAAACTACACTCTTTCAATATTGGTCAGTTGACGTCACTCACATTATACTCCATCCCACACCAACAAAAGATATAGATCAACAGATCAGCCCACTCCTACCATTAGATGTTTTCATTTTGAGTGATTACATTTGCTCTTGCACATGTACACATAAACTAAAAGCAATGCCCCAAAAATAAAAATTGTTAGACACTTGCAATTCCCAATGACTAATAGTCACCATGTATAGTAGGGTTACATCAACTATTTTCAAAACTCTATATTTATTGTAAATTACAATGATCACTCCTCACTGTAAACCATCTTTTCTATGTGTTTATTTACTGATAATTAGCATGTCATTAGAGTAGATATTGTGTATATGCACATTATTTGGTTGGAGCAACCCCCACAACATTGTGATTGGCATTTCAACCACTTGAATTTCGCCATTCTCCCACACCGGGTGCTTCAAAAACATGCAGTCAGTAAGCTTTACAAGGCTGCGGTAACACCACTCACCCCTACAGGAAGTGTCAACAAGGTCTCACTAATACAACTTGCCCCTATAAAACGAGTACAAAAATTATATCTAATTCCATCATATAAAAACATCCAAAAGTAACTGTTTAATTGTGTTGTCCTTTCCAGTGAATAAAAGTTCCTAAAAACAGTAGGGTGTGAACATAAACTTAAAATTAATCATTATTACGAACCAGCTTTGGCAAACAATATATTCGATGGAAAAAAGAACAATTGCTTCAAATAACAAAATAGTGTATGCAGATGTATATACTAGAGGGACACCCCATCAACTTGGTGCAGATCATTCTTCACAAGGTGCAGTACCTGCCACTCACCCCTAAGAGGAGTGTCTAAAGGCTGCAATAAGGATGCTTCGCAAGGCTGCAGTAACACCACTCTCCCCTGCAGTAAGCTTCGCAAAGCTGCATTAACACCACTCTCCCCTGCAGTGAGCTTCACAAAGCTGCATTAACACCACTCTCCCCTGCAGTGAGATTCAAAAGGTTGCATTAACACCACTCTCCCCTGCAGTGAGCTTCACAAAGCTGCACAAACACCACTCTCCCCTGCAGTAACCTTCACAAAGCTGCACTAACACCATTCTCCCCTGCAGTGACCTTCACAAAGCTGCATTAACACCACTCTCCCCTGCAGTGAGATTCAAAAGGTTGCATTAACACCACTCTCCCCTGCAGTGAGCTTCACAAAGCTGCACAAACACCACTCTCCCCTGCAGTAACCTTCACAAAGCTGCACTAACACCACTCTCCCATGCAGTGAACTTCACAAAGCTGCACTAACACCAATCTCCCCTGCAGTGAGCTCCACAAATCTGCACAAACACCACTCTCTCTTGCAATGAGCTTCACAAAGCTGCACTAACACCACTCTCCCCCACAGTGAGCTTCACAAAGCTGCATTAACACGACTCCCCTGCAGTGAGCTCCACAAAGCTGCACAAACACCACTCTCCCCTGCAATGAGCTTCACAAAGCTGCATTAACACCACTCTCCCCTTCAATGAGCTTCGACAAGCTGCACTAACACCACTCTCCCCTGCAATGAACTTGACAAAGCTGCACAAACACCACTATCTCCTGCAGTAAGCTTCACAAAGCTGCACTAACACCACTCTCCCCTGCAATGAGCTTCACAAAGCTGCACTAACACCACTCTCCCCCGCAGTGAGCTTCACAAAGCTGCACAAACACCACTATCCCCTGCAGTGAGCTCCACAAAGCTGCACTAACTGTCCCCTACAGTAAGCTTCACAAAGCTGCATTAACACCACTCTCCCCTGCAGTGAGCTTCACAAAGCTGCATTAACACCACTCTCCCCTGCAGTGAGATTCAATAGGTTGCATTAACACCACTCTCCCCTGCAGTGAGTTTCACAAAGCTGCACAAACACCACTCTCCCCTGCAGTAACCTTCACAAAGCTGCACTAACACCACTCTCCCCTGCAGTGAGCTTCACAAAGCTGCATTAACACCGCTCTCCCCTGCAGTGAGATTCAAAAGGTTGCATTAACACCACTCTCCCCTGCAGTGAGCTTCACAAAGCTGCACAAACACCACTCTCCCCTGCAGTAACCTTCACAAAGCTGCACTAACACCACTCTCCCATGCAGTGAACTTCACAAAGCTGCACTAACACCAATCTCCCCTGCAGTGAGCTCCACAAATCTGCACAAACACCACTCTCCCTTGCAATGAGCTTCACAAAGCTGCACTAACACCACTCTCCCCCACGGTGAGCTTCACAAAGCTGCATTAACACGACTCCCCTGCAGTGAGCTCCACAAAGCTGCACAAACACTACTCTCCCCTGCAATGAGCTTCACAAAGCTGCATTAACACCACTCTCCCCTTCAATGAGCTTCGAAAAGCTGCACTAACACCACTCTCCCCTGCAATGAGCTTGACAAAGCTGCACAAACACCACTATCTCCTGCAGTAAGCTTCACAAAGCTGCACTAACACCACTCTCCCCTGCAATGAGCTTCACAAAGCTGCACTAACACCACTCTCCCCCGCAGTGAGCTTCACAAAGCTGCACAAACACCACTATCCCCTGCAGTGAACTCCACAAAGCTGCACTAACTGTCCCCTACAGTAAGCTTCACAAAGCTGCATTAACAGCACTCTCCCCTGCAGTGAGCTTCACAAAGCTGCACTAACACCACTCTCCCCTGCAGTAAGCTTCACAAAGCTTCACAAAGCTGCACTAACATCACTCTCTCCTGCAGTAAGCTTCACAAAGCTTCACTAACACCACTTGCACCAACAAGAAGGTTTTCAAAATAAGCGTATGAGACCTTCATGTCACTGTGTTGTATCGATGAGTAAATAAAAGTCCTATAAATATTAGGGTGTGATTAAAAACGTTTTTAAAGAAAATCAAGAAATGCATTGGAATCTGTATTTTGGACTCGTTATTATGAACCAGCTTTGGCAAATATTTATTCCAATGGAAAAGGTGCACAACTGTTTAACATAGCAAATGTCTGTAAGCAAATGTACGCACTAAAGCCACAAGCCCACAGCTTGGTGCAGGTCATTCCAAGCTGTTGCCTCTGGCTTGAACTGTATTTCTATTAACAACATGTGCAATGCTTTTTCATTTGACTAGGAGGAGACACCTAGTAATGAAGTGTGTAACTGCATCTTCCTAAAAGGATTTCAATACATTTTCATTCCACTTTTGAAGGACAACTAGTGGAACTGTGGGTTGATGTACGAATTTCAATACTTTTTAATTTGACTTTTGAGGGACACCTTGTAACGACTTGTGGATTTGCACCTTCACAAAAGACTAACAATTCATTGGCATTTGACTTGTGAGGGACATCTGGTAATGACTGGTGGAACTGTAGCTTTGTGTAGGAATTATGAAGCTTTTGCATTTGAATTGTGAGGGACACCTAGTGACCTCTAGTGGAACTGTTGCTTCATTTATAAATTTCGAAGCATTTGCTTCTGACTCAATAGTGACACCTAATAATAACAACTGGAACTGCAGAGCCACGTAAGAAGTTCAATAATTTTACATTTGACTAGTGAGCAACACCTTATAACGACTTGTGTAACTGAAATCTTCATGAAAGAATATATATGCTTTTGCGTTTGACGCCCGATGGACACCTAGTAACGACTTGTGGAACTGCATCTTCATGAAAGTATATCAAAGTTCTATTACAGTAGCAAAAGTAGATATGTACATTTTTATGTTGAAGCCACACCCCCCTCAACTTTGTGAAGGACATTTAAAGCATTTGCATCTGATGCAAGTGGGAAATTTAGCCCAGAATTACAAATCCTTTGCTTTGCCATTGCGTCACACCTTGCATGGCTCTGCATGACTTAGTAAGTATGGAGTTAAAGGGAAGTGCAAGTTGCTGCCATGTGTTACTCTGCCATGGGAAGGTGTTCCATGGTTTAGTAGATATGATGTATTCCTGCTCTCTCCCTTTCACACAATGCAGCAACTGTCTTGCTGCATTGCAAGACTTGGTAAATTTGGTAAATCTGCCCCTTAGTAATAACATGAGTTATTGCATGTTGGAAAATGGCCCTCTCTGCAGGGTCACACCAAACTTTTTGCCTTCCTCCTCCTCTGTTTCTCACCTCAATTTTGTTGGCTTTAGGACTCTGAGTACTTTACCACTGCTAGCCAGTGCTAATGTGCATGTGCACTCTCCTCCAAACATTGGCTCAGTGCTCGTAATTTACATGCTTCTAGTGGGCTTGCAGCACTGATTGTGCCACTTACATAAGTATCCCACAAACATATTTCAGGCCTCCACTGCAGAGCCCGTGTGTGCCGTTTTAAACTTCCCCTTTGACCTTGCAAAATTAATATTATGCCCGGGCCAAACCTTCCTTTATAATAAATACAAGTTACACTTAGGGTAGACAAGGAACAGTCCATGGACAGGGTGCAGTATTTTTAAAAAACAGGAAATGTACTTTTACGTTTTACACGTCCTGGTAGTGAAACACTCTTAAATTCATTTTTCACTACTGCAAGGCCTATATCTCCTATAAAATTACATTGAGATTATCTTCTTACATTTTGTAAGCGTAATTACAGATTAGGAAAATACAACTGGGTCATGTTTGGTGTCTCTGGAATCACAAATTAAAATCGAAATTTATGGTGAAGTTGGATTTTACATTGCAATTCTGAAAATGCCACTTTTGAAAAGTTGGCATTCTCCTGCCTTAGCTGTTTAGTGTCTGCCACCCGTCACTGGTCACCTGACAAAGTGTAGTTTGCAGTTGGGCTTTGTGTATTCCGCCTAGACAGTCACACACAATAGGAGCTTGGGTATGTCTCAATCGCCCATCTCTGGCAGAGTGAGAGGGAGGAGCTGGGTACAGCCTAACCTACACATGAATACACTGTGTCCAGTTCCCACGCAAAGGGCTGCGTATCCCAGGTAGCTAGTCTGGAGGCAGGGTGTCTGTGCACTTCAAAGGCATGTCTTTTTATGTCTCCCTGCCCATCAAAGGCAGAAACTGGGTACAACAACTGGAACTCAGCACCACCACTTCAGTACACTTCTGCACCTGTGGATACTGTGCCAGGAAGAATGAATGCTGTGCTGCTGAAAGACTGCCACTCTGCTGGACTGCTGTTCTGATGGACTCTTACATTGCTGTGCTGGTCTGCTGTCTGCTGAGCTCTTGCCTGGGTGAGACAGACTATTTGGGTACCTGTAGGCGGCCATTGGAGTTGGCCTGAATTTGTGGCTATGTCCCAGTCCGGTGCGACCAGATGTCCCCAATAGAATTTTCTGCTTTTTGTCTTTATCTTTCACTATAAAATTTTAAATTCAGTATCCCCAGTTCTGTTAATTGGATTTTTGTTGTTTTGGTCTAGTTCTGTTTTCTAAACTAAGTTCTATTTCTTTCAAACTGTTAGTGTGGTATTTTCACTATTTTACTGTTTGAAGGGTTGCACAAGTACTTTACACATTGCCTCTAAGTTAAGCATGACTGCTCTATGCCAATCTACCAGAGGGTGAGCACAGGTTAATTTAGGGTATGTCTGCCCATTACACTGACTAGCACTGTGGTTACTGCTTGACCAGGGCTCAACCAAGTATATTTAAGGCACGTAAACCCCATATGTTTTACATGCCTTAAATATACTTACCATTTGAGGTAAAGGCCTCTGCGTGTTATGCATGCGTGGTAAAGGCATGCATGGTAAGGTCTGCATTGTAAAGGTGGTAAAGGCATGCATGGTAAAAGCATGTGTTGTGACATCATACAACCTGGCTGTATGCATTTTACACGGCTTGCCTTTGGGCCAAAATTTGAACTAGAGGGCTACATCAAATATACATTTCACACAAGACACCACCAGTTTGTTTTACCATTGTCACACAATGCTTAGAATCACATAGAAACAGTCCAGCCAATTACATCATTGGCATGTGACTCACTGAAAATATGGCTCTGCACTATTTTTACTGTTTGCCCAATGGAGTGGAATGGAATGCTACAAATTGCAACCACAACCACATGTTCTAAGCTGTGCTAAATCAGCTTATGCACTCGCATTTGATCATAAAGTTACTGCATGTGCACATAGTCAGCCAGGTTTAATTCAGAAGTGGCGCATCGCTCCCTTCAGCATGATGCGCACTCTGGACTCTTTAGGCATTTAACTTGATTAAGAAGAGTCTTAGACTGTCCATTGAATTGTAATTATCCATTTTGATAGAACTAGTGTAAATATTTGGCTCAGCAACATTCCCTCGTATGTATTGATACATGTATGTATGCTTGATGCCTTATGTGTACTTGTGTTCTTGCTCACTACATATTTGTAGTTCTGAATTAGTTACAGTAAACTGATTAGCCAGTCCTCCTGACTCATTGGATGCTAGGATTGCATTATGTTGTACTTGTACTTATATAGTGTTTACTACACCGTATGAGGTGCAGAAGAACTTTACAGTGGATGGTACACTACTCTATGACAGAATATTAGTGCTTTGAGATCAATACTATGCCTTACACCTCCCCAGGGAGGTGTAACAAGGAAAAAACATTTTTATTTCTCCTTGTTTCTTCCTGTCTATGCGTGCTGCATTTTGCAGCACACTTAGAAAGAGGAAACACCTCTTAGGATTGTATTCGTGCAGGACGGTGGTCCTTCCTGCACAAAAACAATCCTGAATGCAATGCAGTCAATTGTGCATTGCACAATTGGCAGCCAATTGTGTGCAGCCAATTGTGTGACAGAGCAGGGGGAAGAACAGGAATGCACAAAATTGCTTAAATATGGTGCATTCCTACCCTTTCACATTGGCGTAGGTCAGCTAATCAAGAAGACTTGCGTCACTGCCCTATGCCAGTTCCCCATGAATAAGCTCTAAAGGCTTTATTCAGACCCAGACATTCTGGCAAGAAAAATATTTTCTAAAGGTCGATTTTGACTTTGTTTATGAACCCTGGGCCAACTCTAAAATATAGAAATCCAACCTTGAAAGGTATATATATAATAATAATTTTATGTATCATTTTCATTCTGACTGCATCATTGAAAAGCTATGGCTTGAGAGGACTGTGACCATTTGAAGAGCAGGTAGTGAAGAATGTTTGTGCATCAATATTTCAAAATCAAGAACAGCAACACCTGCTGAAAGCATGTGCCAGTGCATTGCTAGAAATGTCACACTGGTTCATATCAAGTATAAAATACTCAGCCACAGATTTACAAAGATGCCACGAAATGTGGCACATCACTCAAAGTTGCTGTGCTGCATTGCATGAGATGGAGAGACCAGGAACGCACTATTTCTACTAAGATACGGCTTTGCTGCTCTCTCCATGGCACAGGCACACAAACAGGCTACCAACGGGTAAATGTGTCTGGTCATGTCTAGCATAGTTTTTGTACTGGAAGAGTACCCTTTCAAAGCAAAATAATACACCTTGACAAACTTTCAAACTTTTCCCACTTTGAATGTGCTGTATGTAGGAAAGTACCCTCTTTTTGGTATGTTACCCCCAATTTCTGCCTGATGTCAGCATGTTTTTGACTGTGTCACTGGTTCCTGCTAGTCAGGATCCCAGTGCTTATGGTTTATGGCCTGCTTGTCAGTGTGTTTCACTGTTTTCTAAATTGTCACTGGAGTCCTGCTAATCCGGACCCCAGTGCTTATGCTCTCTCTCTGTTTCTAAATTTGTCACTACATACTGGTTACCCAGTATTTCACTCCAAATTGGCATACTGGTCCACCCTTATAAGTCCCTATTATATGGTACCTAGGTACCCAGGGCATTGTGGTTCCAGGGGATTCTTATGGGCTGTAACATTTCTTTTGCCACCCATAAGGCACCCATACAAAGGCTTCTGAAGGACTGCCATTGCAGCCTGTGTCAAATAGTGCATGCACTATTGCACAGCCATTTTCACTGCACCAGGTCACTCATAAGTCACCTATATATCATGTCTTCCAACCCTGAAGGCTGAGTGCAAAGTACCTGTGTGTGAGGGCACCCCTGAGCTAGCAGAGGTGCCCCCACATCCTCCAGGCCCATTTTTATGAACTTAGTGAGTGTGGGGCGTCATTTAAGTGTGCACTGGACATAGGTCAATACCTATGTACAGCTTCACAATGGTAACTCTGAATATGGTCAAGTAAAGTGTCTAACAACTGGTAATTGTACCCCAATATGATTCCAGTATAGGTTGCACAATCCCATGCACTCTGGGGGTTCAACAGTGGACCCCCAGTACTGCCATACCAGCCTTGTGAGGTTTTAACTGCAGTCCCAGCTGCTGCCACCTCACAGAAAGGCTTCTGCCCTCCTGGGGCTTGAGCAGCTCAGTCCCAGGAAGGCAGAACAATGAATTTAATTTAGGAAAGGGGTGTTACACCCTCTCCCTTTGGAAATAGGTGCTACAGGCATGGGAAGGGTATCCTCCCAGAGCCTCTGGAAATGCTTTGAAGGGAACAGATGGTGCCCTCCTTGCATAATCCAGTCTACACCGGTTCAGGGACCCCTAGTCCCTGCTCTGGCGTGAAACTGGACACAGGAAAGGGGAGTGACCACTCTCCTGTCCATCACCACCCCAGGGGTCATTCCCAGAGCTCTTCCAGAGTGTCCCTGGGTTTTGCCATCTTGGCTTTCAAGGTGGTGGGGCACTCTGGGAGCATCTGAGTGGCCAGTGGCAGCAGGTGACGTCAGAGACCCCACCTGATAGGTGCTTACCTGGTTAGGTGACCAATCCCCCTCTCAGGGCTATTTAGGGTCTCTCCTCTGGGTGTTTCTTCAGATTCAGATTGCAAGACTTCAGCAGGAATCCTCTGCATACTTTATTCATCTTCTACTGGCGAATCAACCACAAACTGCTCCAGGAACTCTGAAAAACTGCAACAAAGAAGCAAAGACAACTTCTGCAGCATTGTAACTTCAGCTCATACCAGCAACTGCAACAGTTTCCAGGCTGTGCATCCTCCGAGGACTGCCTGTCTTTAGCCTGCACCAGAAAAACCGAAGTAATCTCCTGTGGAGTGATGGAGTCACTTCCCTGCTTCAGCAGACACCTCTCTGAAGCGAAGACCAGTGGCTTTGGTCCCCTCTTCAGACAACAGGCGTGGATCCAGTGACACTGGTGGTGGACTAATTTGACTCCAACAGTCTCAACTTCCAGCTGTCTAAATTCGGTGGAGGTAAGAGCTTGCCTCCCCATGCAAGACAGTACCCCCATGCACCGCATGACTTGCAGTTGCAAACGCTTATGTGCATTCTTCCAAGACGTTCTTCATGCATGCACAGCACAGCTTAGACCCCCAGCACTCCATCCTGCAATGCACAGCTCCCTGAGTGGCGTGGGAATCCTTTCTGTTGTGCTTCATGGGCCTCCATTTGTACCCCCTTTGCCCTCATGCTGTGGGACTCTTGTGCACACTGCCTGGTCTTCTGAGGGTTGTGTGAGTTGCTGAGAGTCCCCTCTGTCTCCCCCTCCTGGGTATAGGCCACCAGGTCCCCCCTGGTCCCGGGCAGTGCCATTTCTGCCAACTGCATGTTTTGCGTTAGCCAAGGCTTGTTGGCGGAATCCAGCAATGCAAACTAGACTGCATTCATCCATCCAGCGTGGGACATCTTCTGCACCAACCAGGAACTCACATCTGTCTTCTTTGGTGCAATATTGACTTTGCCTTCTCACCGGTGGTTCTTCTTTTGCACCTTCATCCGGGCTAACATGGGCACCTGTTCTCCCTGGACTCAACTGTGCTCCTTGGATTTGATCCCCTTCTTCCACAGGTCTTCAAATCCAGGAATCCATTGTTGGTGTCTTGCAGTCTCTTCTGGTCTTGCATTATCTTCTACCATGACTTCCAGTGTGTTTTAGGAAACTTGCTGTATTTAACTCCTGCTTTTCTGTGCTCTGTGGTAGGGTATTTTACTTACCTTTGGTTTTTGCTTACACTCCTGGTGCCCCTCTACACACTACACGTGCCTAGGTGGGAAACCGGCTTTCACATTCCATTATTTTAGTATATGGTTTGTGTTCCCCCTAGGTCCATTGCAACCTATTGTGATTTTGCAGTTTGCACTATTTTCTGACTATTTACTTACCTGTTTTTGGTTAATAGTGTATATATTGTGTAATTTACTTACCTCCTAAGGGAGCATAGTCTCCAAAGTATTTTTGACATTGTGTGACTAAAATAAAGTATTGTATTTCATGTGTGTGAGTATTGTGTGACTACAGTGGTATTGTAAGAGCTTTGCATGTCACCTAGTTGGGAAACGCCCTAAACGCCGACTCATAAACAACAAAGTTGTGGTTAACGAAAGCGGAACAACGCTTTCCTTAACCACAACTTTGTTGTTTTGTGCCTTAGCCACGCATGTGCTGAACAACGCACATGCATGGTTAAGGCACAAACAAGGGAGTCGGCTGACGATGCGGACGACGTGACTCAGGTAAGTGGGGAGGGGGTGGGGGGTCAGGGTTTTAGATTTTGGGTCGGGGTGGGGGTTGGTGTATTTTCTGGTTTGGGGGCGGGGGTGGGGGGTCGGGTTTAAGGTTTAGGGCTAGGGGTGGGGGGTCGGGGTATTTTCTGATAAGTGGGGCGGGGGTGGGGGTCGGGGTTTAAGGTTTAGGGCCGGGGGTGGGGGGGGTCGGGTATTTTCTGGTTTGGGGGGATGGGGTGGGGGGTCTTGGTTTAAGGTTTAGGGCCGGGGGGTCGGGGTATTTTTTGGTAAGTGGGGCGGGGTTGGGGTGTTTTAGGTTTTGGGGCGGGGGTCAGGGTATTTTCTGGTAAGTGGGGCGGGGGTGGGGGGTCGGGGTTTAAGGTTTAGGGCCGGGTGTGGGGGGTCAGGGTGTTTTCTGGTAAGTGGGGCGTGGTGGGGGGTCGGGGTTTTAGGTTTTGGGCCGGGGTGGGGGTATTTTCTGGTTTGGGGGTGGGGGTGTCGGGTTTTAGGTTTAAGGCGGGGGTGGGGGGTTGGGGTATTTCCTGGGGTCGGGGTTTAAGATTTAGGGCCGGGGGTGGGGGGTTGGGGTATTTTCTGGTTTGGGGCCAGGGGCGGGGGTCAGGTTTAAGGTTTAGGGCCGGGGGTGGGGGGTCGGGTATTTTCTGTTTGGGGGGCAGGGGTGGGGGGGGTCAGGGTTTTAGGTTTATGGCGGGGTGGTGGGGCGTTGGGGTATTTTCTGGTTTGGGGCGGGATTGGGGGGTCGGGGTTTAAGGTTTAGGGCCAGGAATGTGGGGACGGGGTATTTTCTGGTTTGGGGGTGGGTAGGGGGTTTAAGGTTTAGGGCCGGGGGTGGGGGGTCGGGGTAATTTCTGGTATCGGGGCGGGCGGGGGTGGGGGGTCGGGGTTTAAGGTTTAGGGGGATGTGGGGGGTTGGGGGACGCATGCAGGAACAATGGATGCCTATCACTAATGCCTTTACCAGGAATGCCTTTACAATGAAAAATCGTTGTTATTGTTGTTGGCATTCGTGGTAAAGGCATTAGTGGTAACAACGAGGTCGTTGTTCCGACCTCGTTGTTCAGGCACTTGTTGTTCCGGCAGGCGTTGTTCCGACATACATTCCACCTAGTTCAGTCTTGGCTGCTCTGCCTACAGCTACCTCTAGACATCCTGGCTTCTAGACACTGACTACATTTCACTAATAAAGGATAACTGGACCTGGTATAAGGTGTAAGTACCTTTAGTACCCACTACAAACCAGGCCAGCCTCCTACACTGTACAGTGCTGCTCTCATTCAAAGTTAGAAATGTTTGCTAAAATAAAAGCATTTTTACTTTTTATGCCTGTCTCAAAGAGGCATTGTTTTTTGATGCAAAACCCTCTCTACTGCTGTTAGTAGATAGGGGTTCCATCCAAAATCATGGGTGGTTTTATGGGAATGTCTGTGTACCACCGATGGAATGTTTCTCTGATGCAAAGTCTTGCAAAGCAGATCAATGCACTGCTTTGTTCTACTTTCAGGGAACTTTCCAGCGCAAAAGATGTTTTTTGCTGGAAAATAAATATGAAAAGAAGATTTTGTGTTGTTTCTGTCACGTCTGTGATGCAAAACCAGCACAAAATGTCAGTAAACCTTCCTCCTAATTAGTTTTATCGGCTATGACAGTACATGCAATTAATTTTGCATGTTTGTGGCTGTTTTCTAGCTATGAAGATATTTCCCACATGTAAAATTATACAACACAGATGCACATGCTTTAAAATATTTTTTCTATGTTATGGCACCAGACACATCCAGGAGAGGGCATGTAAATAGGTAACCTAACAATATGTATTTTTGATAAAATATGCATCTCTTTTATTATGATAAAACAGTGTTTTCCAACTTATCTCCATCGAGTGTGCACTAGATCGCAAAATAGTGAATCAACCTGTATAATTAACTTTTCACTCGGACACTGAAGACATTCGACTAAAACCAGATGTCAGGTGCTCGAGGTCCTTTTGAATGTTGACTGTCCTCTGGAAAAAAATGTTTTAGACAAATGAGATATCAAGACGCATTACATTTGACTGTTAATAACAGTTTTTAAAAAGTTAACTAAAATATCTTGCCGAGTATTTGTCTTTAATGTCCACGTTCAGCCTTGTCCCTGCAGAGATGTGTATAGAAAAGCCGTCCATTCCCTTTCCTCTGCTCGAGTGCACCTAAACTGTCTCCCTCCCTTTGCACGTCACCTGAAACCAAAGCACCACCCCCCATACACAGAGGGGCATTAGAATAGTTCATCTGCGCGTGGAAAGGCCGACACCTTCCTGTGCTCGAGGGAGGGGGAGGGGTACCTGGTGTCAGCTGCCCTCTCGCCAAAGCGTCACACTAGCGGGGAGGCGGAAACAAAGGGCCTGATTTACACATATTAACGTACTGATTGCTGGCGATTCTAAGGTTAGTGGAAGATAAATCTACGCTCTCCCTCCCTTTGCTCTGAGCGTAGGCTTTTCTTTACTTATTTTATGAACAGCTCCTTGGAAGTTCAAGGTCACAAGATAAAATCACAAGGTTGTTGATATGGCTGTGAGAACCCGTGGGTGACATAGTATTTCAAGGCATTTCTGCTGTAGCAGGACACGGTAAATAATAAATAAAAAGAAGATTATAAATGCAGTGCGATCCACTTGTCTTTGTATTTTTGTATTTTCCAAGTAGAAATTATGGTCAGAGCTGCAAATTTAGTGCTTCAGATGGCCCTCGTTTGAAAGACATCCTGACTTTCAGATGTAAATTTGCTTATTTCTGTGCTTTTAACTTTTTAATTTTTGTTCTAAAAAATGAATTTGGTTAAACAGTGGCAGATGCATTTCTTTTTTTTTTAAACAGTTGAGTGGGCGAGGCCTGGAGCAGGTAACATAGGTACATGTGTTCTAGTGCTTTATTTGAGGAGCAATTTTTATTTAGCTTGTTTTGTTCGCCAATAAAGGTACAAATCCGAGCTGGCCAACTATAGATTCAAAACTATGGCGCAGATTTACAAGAATCTGGTGCATTAGTACTGATGCACCAAATTCCATGAGCCTCCCCACCGTCACCTAATGACACTATGGCTGCGCCATATTTACCATACGGTGCACTATGGCGCATGTTAGACCAATAGTGTCAACATTTTGATGCTATTGTGGCACTTTGCTGCACTAGCGTCGAAGTAATTTACACTAGTGCAGCGATTTTCAGGAAGGCCTATTGATTTCAGTGGGTGTGTAATTGTTATGCCTGCTTTAAGCAAGCGCTAAAAATGATGCCACAAATGGCGCTATTAAATCCTGTAGATTTAATTGAGCCATTTTTGCGGGTCTCCAAACTCCGGAACGCCCCCCCTGCATACATTATGCCTGGCAAAGACATAGGGGGTCATTACAACCTCGGCGGTCTTTTAACAAGACCGCCGAGGGACCGCCATGCGGGAAAAAAACGCCAGTAGTGGCGGTTTGCTGCTCGGCGTATTATGACTGCTGGCGGCTCTCTGATGTTTTTTCGACGGAGAGCCGCCAACAGCCATACTGGCGGGCGGTGGGGAAGTGGAGGTTGCTCCACCTCCACCGCCACGCCAACAGAACACCGCCCAGCGGATCACATCCTGTGATTCACCGTGGCGGTGTTCTGTTGGCGGTGTGGTGTCGGCGGAGCTGCCCCCATGGCTCCCGTCCCCTCCCGGAGGATCGACGGAACAGGTAAGTCGATCGTCCATTAGGGGAGGGGGGTGGGGGGGTGTTGTGTGTTGTGTGGGTGCATGGGGGCATGGCATGCTTGCTGGCATCGCAATCAGCAGGGGCACACCACCCTAGTAAGTTTCCAACATGGCCCACCAAGTGGAGAGGTTGGTATTACACACCCAGTCCAACCACCATATTTCTGCTCTTGCGCTAAGTGTGCTGGCATCTGCTACTGGATCGGAAATGGCCGAGCCAATGTCAGTAATAAATGAGGCGCTCCTGGTTTTGGCAGTCTTCTGGCTTGAGTTCTTCCACAGGCTCAGTCATAACCCACCGCTCAGATAAATGATTTTGTGTGAAATCAGGAAATCTTTCCCTTATGAAAGTAGAGTGGGGATTTTAATTTTTGCCAGAAGTGAAATTTCACTTTACTCAACTTGTTCCCTGCAGCAGGATGTCCCACGCAAGCTGAATGACTCTTTAGGATGCAGGTAATTGTGTTTTCTCTGCTTTCTGCAAGGGCAATCCTCGCTCTGTGTGGAGCCAGGGAAACATAACCACCACTCAGCAGCCTCCTCCCACTCATTGCCAACAGTTAGAAGTCCCTCTCTAAATGTTTATCCTGCAGTTAAAGAGATATGTGCAGCGCTACTAGCAGCCAGGCTGAAAGATCCTGTTCCCAAAATACACGCAGTGAAGCCAGCCCCACAAATTACAATGATCTGTCCATGCAGCACATCCTAGGGCCAGATTTACTAAGCAGTTTAATGGATGCAAATGCTCTAATTCAGCATTTGCGGCCATTAAAATGTTTTTTTATGTACTAATCCCCATTTAGGAGTCAGCATTTTTTTCTGTCTCCAACAATGGGATTCCTAGCGGAACAGATTCAAGATCTGGAAAGGGAATGTTGTAGGTGTCCTTCTAGATGTCGAATCAGTATCTTACATATCAATGACTTGCGACTTCAATCCAGTCGCAAAACATTGATGATTTTACCCTTCAAATGGGGGGGATGCATTCTCAAAAGAGAAGCAGTCCCCCTCCGATTGGATGCCATGACAGGGATGGACGTCTGTTATGATAAGCAGGCCACTAGGGTTGTGATCACATTCTGATAGAGTACATTTTTTAAATGCAGTCCATTTTTCTTACAGGAAGCAGGTCTGCATTTCTGAAAAATATATACTTTAAAAAAAAATATATATATATAATTTAAGGGTTTGCGGATCTGTCACAGAGATCTGTCTGGAGGAACCAAAACGATTACAACCGAATGGCGCGTTAATAGTTGTCCCATGTGCTAAACCTGTTCTACATTTGTATGTGAGGGAATCTTCTGTTCTTGCTGCTGCAGCATATCCTGTACTTGCTCACACTTCATCACTTTCCCTGCTGTTGCACTGTTCGGAGCGGGAAGAGTAAAAGTCACCTCCCTGAAATACAATGCTTTCCCTACTGTCGCACAGACTGGAGTTTATCTCTCTGAAGTCCAACACTTTTCCTACTGTTGCATTGTTTGGAGTGGGAATAATAATTTTACCCCTTTGAAGTCCAACACTTTTCCTGCTATTCCACAGACTGGAGTGGGAATAGTACATTTTACCCCTCCAAAATCCAGTGCTTTCCCTACTGTTGCTTTCCTTACCGTTGCACTGTTCGGAGTGAGAATAGTAAATGTTACACCTCTTTACTACAACACTTTCCGTACCATTTTTTATATTGGAGTGGGTAGAGTACATTTCACGTCTTCGAAGTGCAGTGGTTTCCCTGCTGTTGCTTTGATTGGAGTGGGAATAATAAACGTAACCCTACCTTTTCCTACGATTGCATTGACTGGAGTAGAAATAGTAAATCTAACTCCTCTGAAGTCCAGCACTTTTCCTACTATTGCAGTGACTGGAGCAGGAAAAGTAAATCTAACCTCTCTGAAATCCCAAACTTTCCGTACTGTGGCATAAACATATTCCTACACTCCAATAGTTTTCACAATACCGGTTAAATAAATTTTATAGAATTAATTGTTTTTTTTTTATCATTTGATACTATTTCATACTATTTGTTTTTTATTTTTTTCAAATTTATTTGAATGTTTATAGTATTTTTTAGTGAACGTGTTTGGGGTTTTAAATTTTGATTATTTTATTTATTGACAAAATTAATTGATATATTTTTTGAATTGGTAATGTATACATGGTTATGTGTTTATATGTGTCTATATTTAGTATTAAATATTAGGGGAATTTATTTAGTTTACATTTATAAATTAAAATATTTAACATTTACAAATCTAAAATCTATTTATATTAATAAATTAATATGTGTAAACAACATCAGTGTCAACAATATTTTTTCCAATATTTTTGTAATTACCATTAAAAGTATAGGAGCACAATACTGTGGTAGATATTTTTGACACAATATTTTTGGCAACAATATAGTTTACCACAATATTGTGTCAGTGATCCAGTGATGGCAGACATCGAACAGTTCTTTGACTCAGTTTTCTGAGACTATCTATTTTAACTTCTTGTGTCCATGAATGTTTGGCCTTATTTTTTCAAACGTATTTGTCAACTCCATACATAGTTTGAAAAACACAGTGAGAGTATGGAAGTGACATCCATTTCCCATAGGTAGGGGCACCTCTCCGGGCTATCCCTATTCATTCTCTTCTTTGCTATTGCTATTGAGGCCCAGGCTGAATGGCTCTGAAGAGATGTGCTTGTGAAGGAATGGTCTCTTACTCAAAATGATCATGTGTCGCTGTGCTTGTGTCCTTCAGTCATTATGCATTTTCTGTATATACTCTGTCCTTCCGATCAACCTCAGTAAATCTGTAATGTACCCACTGAGTTCTTCCCCCTCAGATCTATGCTGGGTCTCAGAGCTACAGGTAGTATGTAAGGATTGTTGATATATGGGGATGCACATTTCAACTGAGCAATCTTTATTCTGAAACACAACTGATTTGGCTTCACAAATTGATAGACTATGTATGAAACAAACGTTTGGCCTTTGCTCTCACTATCTCTAATGGGTAGAGTGGCTATTTTCAAGACAGTCTCACTCTTTAGGATTTTATATACATTTCAAAATAAACTTTATGACATTCCTCATGGCTACTTTACATGAATAACTGGGATGTGCAGAACATCCTATGGAAGGAGATACGTCACATGTCTAAATGTGTCAATATTATAAATGTCCTTACGACTGAGGTATTGGAGCAGCTGACATAGTTGCATACTGTTGCATCACAAGTGATTATAATTAATGAATGGTTACACAACACAGCACAAACATAACAAAATCAGTAATGGAAAGAATGGACCCTAATCACTACCTATATGATGGTAAAATACCTTGGGACTTACCACACCTTGAAAACTGTAATAAAGCGTTGGCAAGCTACCCATAGAGAGTTGGTTTGACATTTAATGCAAACACACAAGACCACACCCCTTTGGACAGTGGTTGGGTTCTTTCCATTCTCTTTGGGGCCTTCGGCAATGGGATATTATTGATATCTTGAAGCTGGGATCTATCATAGTCTGTAATTCATTATGAACATTCTCAGAGCTCCAAACTAATTTTGAACTAGACAAAACTCAATATTTTTGTTATTTCGAGTTGTGGCATGCACTGCTGCCATATTTCATAGTTTTTCCAAACTTATCAGAATTTAAACCATTAGAGGGTAAATTATTGAAGAGTCAAATGGACCCACATAAGGTCTCATCACTTTATAAAACACCTGTAATACAAAATCCTGACTCTTTTTCAAACCTGCATGCAAATTGGGAAAAGTATATTGCGACTCTCGAAGAAGAAGAATTGGTGGAAGCCAAGGTGAATGTCAATTAGCGGGGCGGCTATCCAATTCTACAGCACTCAATTATGTTACTTTAATGGAACATATTTCCCAGAACATATTATACATAATGTAGACGTTGGCTGTATGTCAGAGTCTCTTCTCCTAGATGCTTGTGTTGCAAAAGGACTAAATCAGACTTCTTTCATACACAACGGGAATGCCCTTGGATTAAACTGTTTTGGGACAATGTCAATTAGCTCCTGAAACAAGTCAGCAACTGGCAAAAAGACACAGGGCTCGACTCACAAAGATAAACATAGACCAAAAGTCTAAGGTTACAGCCTTAGGTATTCACTAAGGTAAGTTACAAGTAGTATCGTTATGTTCATTCTCAGGGGAGAGGGCAGAGTGTGGAAGCTCTGTCCAGAGTGTGGATTTAAAGATACTACTCCCTTATAAATACCAAAAGTTGTAAACTTAGACCTTTGGTCTTTCATGAATCGCCTCCCCAGACTCTATGCTGTCCCTACTCCATATAACGTATGACACAGACATAAACAGATACAAAGTTTTTCTCATTCACAATGGCTTTGTGTTGGCAAAATGAGACTTGGCCAAGCACTGGCTTAATATAGACCCACCTCGGGTGCCTGAATGGGCCCAGGGAATGGAGAAGTGATTGGCCTTAAATATCCCTAGTTATTTGGTTTGGGGATCTGCCTATTTGAGCTCTGCAAAATATGGGGGGACTGGATGGAATATCAAGGCATAATGTCAGGCCCTCTGGTGTAATGATTTCCTGTTTAATGTTGTTCTAATTGCCTGTTTAATGTTTTCTATGCATACAATTTTCTTAACAAGCTTGTGGGGGATGTTTTTGATTGCAATTTGTAATTTTGCGATATATAATCAATGAAAGTGTTTTAGAAAAAAGTCATGAACATCATCTTATGGGCATGGCTTTTCCCCTGAGCCCCATTTCATTCCTGGCATTTATATGCTGCACTGACTTCTAATACTTTGTCCAGGATCAGCTCTTGACAAAAGGCATAATTGATTGCCAATAATGCACTGCAATTATGAGAAAGTTGTGGATCCTTTTTTCTTTCACTAATTAGGAGACAGTTGGGCAGTAAAAACCATGCCCAGAGTCCACAGATGCTGATTGAAAGCCGGAGGAAACAGGAAATCTAGACATCCTTAGTCAATGAGGTGAATACCAACATTACACACAAAGGGCCTCGTTTAAATGTAGGTGGATGTCTCTTGTTCTGCCATGGGGATGGAGTAAAGTACTCTGACCTCATAAAGTACTCTGACCTCATGGCGGAGGGGCCCCCTGCCTAATTTATAAATGACCACCAAGGAGGCGGTCATTTCTAAAAGCATTATCAGGAGCCACTCTCAAGGCGGTTCGTGTCACTGCAGCTTACTCTTTGCTACAGGCCTGAGTCAGCAGGATTCAGCCCTGTAGCACAGAATATTTCTTATTTTTTTAAAGAAAATGCTCCAAACGGTATGGACTGCACATTGCGCTGCTCACTCTGCCCCTTCACAGAATTCTGTGGAATTCCTCAGAATTTTAATGTTAGTCACTGGAATTCTGAGGAATTAAACCCCCCACAATTCTGCCAACCCCTAATGATAACACACTATCTCAATGGGGACCTTAAAATCACAATAATAACACACTATCACTGTAGGGACTTGAACATCACTATAATAACACACTATCTCTGTGGGGACTTGAACATCACTATAATAACACACTATCTCTGTGGGGACTTGAACATCACTATAATAACACACTCTCTCTGTGGGAACTTGAACATCACTATAATAACACACTATCACTGTGGGGATTTGAACATCACTATAATAACACATTATCACTGTGGGAACTTGACCATCACTATAATAACACACTATCTCTGTGGGAACTTGAACATCAATATAATAACGCACTATCACTGTGGGGACTTGAACATCACTATAATAACACACTATCACTGTGGGGACTTGAACATCACTATAATAACACACTATCACTGTGGGAACTTGAACATCACTATAATAACACACTATGGGCCTCATTCCGACCCGGACGGGCGGCGGACGCCGCCCGCCGGGCGGAAACCGCCCAAACACCGCCCCGCGGTCAGAAGACCGCGGGGGGCATTTCAACTTTCCCGCTGGGCCGGCGGGCGATTTGCAAAAGATCGCCCGCCGGCCCAGCGGGAAAGCGCCTTCCACGAGGATGCCGGCTCCGAGTGGAAGGTGTGCGACGGGTGCTGTGGCACCCGTCGCGCTTTTCAGTGTCTGCTAAGCAGACACTGAAAAGCAATGTGGGGCCCTGTTAGGGGGCCCCTGCAGTGCCCATGCCATTGGCATGGGCACTGCAGGGGCCCCCAGGGGCCCCACGACACCCGTTCCCGCCAGCCAGGTTCTGGCGGTGTAAACCGCCAGAACCAGGCTGGCGGGAATGGGGTCGGAATCCCCATGGCGGCGCAGCATGCTGCGCCGCCATGGAGGATTCCCATGGGCAGCGGGAAACCGGCGGGAGACCGCTGGTTTCCCGTTTCTGACCGCGGCGTTACCGCCGCGGTCAGAATGCCCATGAATGCACCGCCAGCCTGTTGGCGGTGCATTCGCTGCCCTCGGCCCTGGCGGATTCAATCCGCCAGGGTCAGAATGAGGGCCTATCTCTGTGGGAACTTGAACATCAATATAATAACACACTATCAGTGTGAGGACTTGAACATCACTATAATAACGCATTATCACTGTGGGGACTGAAACATCACTATAATAACGCACGATCACTGTGGGGACTTGAACATCACTATAATAACACACTATTTCTGTGGGGACTTGAATATCACTATATTTACTCACCAACTCTGTGGGGACTTGAGCAGTCCTCAATTGCACACCACCTCTGTGGGACTTTAATATTATTAACTTCAGACTCTCTGCAATGGGATCTAAGCTTTGACTTTATGAACTTTCTCAGTGTGGGACTTAAATACAATCATCTTCGCACACCATCGTTGTTGGGACTTTACACATATCTGTTGTTTGGACTTGAACACTATTAGCGTCACACTCTCTGTTTGTGAATTTATGCTTTGTCTTTACACACTATTTCATTGGAGGCTTGACTAGAATCATTTCCCCACACTGTCTTTGTGTGGACTAGAACATGACAATGATAACACACCATCTCTGCGGGGACTTGAACCTCATTATACTAACACACTATCTTTGTGGGGACTTGAACATTACTATAATAACACACTATTTCTGTGGGGGACGTGAACATTACTCTAATAACATACTATGGCCCATATTTATACTTTTTGATGCAAACCAGTGCTAAAAATGTACCGCCATTCCAACGCGCCAGAAGGGCGTCTTATTTATGGATTGACGTTAGCCGGTGCTGCGGGCCAGTGAGAGTAAAAAAAAATGACTCTAACCAGGCAGCGCCGGTGTCGGGGAAAATGGGGGTTGCGCATCAAAAAATGGTGCAAGTCAGGTTAGAGTAAAGAATCATGGCTCTAACCGGACTTGCAACATTTTTTGACGCATAACTCCCATGGAAATGACTCCTGTCTTAGAAAACTTAACAAGTAGACTAGAACATCATTAACTTCACACTCTCTGTAATGAGATTTTAGCTTTATCTTTACACACTATTTCAGTGTGGACCTAAACACAATCATCTTCACATACTATCTCTGTGGGGACTCGAACATCACTGTAATAACTCACTATCTTTCTGGGGACTTGAACTTCATCTGTAATAACATACCATCTCTGTGTGGACTTGGACATGACTACATTCACACACTATCTCTGTGAGGACTTGGACACTCCTATGATCATATACTATATTTATGGGGACTTGAATAAAATTATCTTCACACTGTACCTTTGTAGGTACTATCATCACAGCTGAAGTCACCATCTCAGAACAGACCCTGCTGCTACTGTGAGCACATACCACCTCATGTGACATTATCACAGGCAGTCCCAATACAGTAATTACCTACCACCTCCATGGGCATCATCCAGCACTATCCCTATGCAGACATTAACATTACATGCATTCATAGGAAGGTGTGGTCTAATAGCTATTTTGGCAAAACTGTTAGTAGCTAATCACACTCTGGGTTCCATTTGATCACTTTCCTTTGTTCCATATTTTAATTTCATGTGCTATTTTCCTTATTGTCTAAAAGTTTGAGCATAAATACATTGGTTAATACAGCTTTGAGTGCCTTTTTGTAATAATGATATGATATTGTCTGACACATTACCATAATCCATCTTTTATGTATACCCCTGGTATATATCCTGCAATTTATATATAAATAGATCATAATGTTATTTGTGTTTATTGTTGAGAAGATAAACGTTTAGCTATGTGCCTCTGACTGTATTTAATCACAAATAGGATTATGGCCTAGGTCATCACAAGGATGGTAGCACCTGTTCAAGTCCCCACAAGGATGGTTCTGTGTGCACGTTTAAATAACAATATATTTGCAAATTTGAAGCAGGATCCTGAATCATTAATTTTGTCTTAACATTTTTCTGTTATCAGTATATTTGCAAGACACTGGGAAATGTTAGACCCCACAAGGCAGGTGTTCACATATAGTCCTTGTAAGGGTGGTAACACATGTATGGGGTGTTTGTGAGTGTGTGTGTGTGTGTGTGTGTGTGTGTGTGTAAAGCCCACGCTGAGAGGACCGGTTCGGTCCTCATAGCATTGGTAAACACTGAAAGTTCAAGACAAACACTATTCTTGTGAGGACCAGTGTATTAGTTAGGAGAACCGATCCCCATAGTGTGTGTAGGTAGTTACAATCGAGTGTATCAAAAAACTAAAAGTGCAGTTATATGTCCCTCAGTCTGCTTTAAAACCTTCCCTACTATCAGAGCGCGCGTGGAGTTAGAATAGTAAATACACTTATTACGGTCCTCATAAATATAGGTATGACATGGTGTGTGTGTGTGTGTGTGTGTGTTGAAACAATGCGCCTGGTAGAGGATCAAGGTATGTGGCAGGATTGACTAAATTATGTGGCAAAATATGCAGTACATCTGATTACCGTCTTACATGTTTACACTGTCTAGGCAAAGGTTCATCTTAATCTGTAAAAGTTGAGCACTCAAATGCAACAATAGGTAATTGAAAGGTGACCAGTCTACTTTTGCAAAGACCTCTCAGTGTGCGGTAACATGTGATGCTGTATTTTTAGTAACTTTTGATCTGTTTGAGCTGAGACTTTTTTGGGGCAAAAAGTTTGCAAATTATGCAACACATGATGAATTTTGTGGCACATCTAGAATAATGCAGAAATGCCAGGGCTGCAGAATTGCATAATGACAGTGTCCCTGCTTATGAAGCAGTATCACTGGTCATCTTATCTTCTATGTGGAAATCAGTTTATTTACATCAAAGCAGATGCCCCAAGACACACACCATTCACTAGCACAAATAAGCACGTCGGTCTGGCCTCCGAATGTAGATCGAGGCTTAATTCAAAGATTCATGCCATTTCTCACTGGAGTGCACATCTCCACTCTCCCTGCATAGTGTAAGTGTCTCTCAGACCTTCTATGGTGAGCACAAAAGAAAAGGGCTAATCTGTATTCTTGTGAGCTGATGTGGAAATCAAAGGATCTATTTTCTGCACTTGTGCACCAAATTTAGAGCACACCCACAAACCCTCTATGAATGCTGTAATCAGTCCTGTCCTTTTACAAGGACTAAGGTTGACCCAGAGCAGGAGGTGAAGTCTGATCTGTAGATGTGGTCTCTCACCCCTGGGTAGATGAGAAGGTATTATAGCAGTGACCCATCATGTCGCCTACCTGCTGACTTGCTACAGGTGTGAGTAATCTGGGACACAACTGATCCTACCTGTTTCCACACAAGCCCTCAGCTACAGACTTCATGAAAGTCCAGGGAGAACCCTAGGGATTTTCACTGATCTCTAGAGCATATGTAGTGCTGCCTTTCCCGCACTTGATTAAGTGTTTGGTGCAAACAACACTCCCCTTCCAGGCCAAGTTCCCCTTGAAGGAACAATCCCTCTGCTCGTCTGTCTTGCCACATAAAGCAGTCCATCTTCTCTGTGACAGCTCACGGCCAACCACCAGTGCACTTGGACATACTCTGGTAGTGTGACTGTCTAGTCATCT
The DNA here is from genome assembly GCF_031143425.1 of Pleurodeles waltl. NCBI lineage: Eukaryota > Metazoa > Chordata > Amphibia > Caudata > Salamandridae > Pleurodeles > Pleurodeles waltl. The sequence goes on along the minus strand of NC_090446.1, from coordinate 52,026,209 downwards.
GCGTGTTGATGGGTCTTCCAGATCAGAAGGGGATTAAGGAGCTGGAACTCTGCACCTGAAAGGGCTGGGTTCTGTCCCCACACAATGGATTGGATAACCTCCTGGAGTGAGTCTGGAGCCAGAGCAGGAAAGTCTACTCCCTTCAAAGGGCAGGTGGCCCTCTGAACCCACCATCTCAGAACACTGATGGAACTAAGAACATTCTGCCAGAAAGAAGAGCGGCTGTGCTGTAGAAGGCCTGCCACTTATCTAACTGCTTGCTGTGTTGGCCTGCTGCCTGCCGATTGCTGTGCTGTAGAAGGAACTACAAGTCTGCTACATGCTCGACTGTGTTGACCTGCTGCTTCTTGCCTGAAAGCGAGAAGGACTGGATGCTACACCCTGTTGCTGAAGTCTCAAGGATATCAAAGGTTTCAACTTTGAACTTAATCCCAGCACTTGGACTTAATTAGATATAAGTCTTGCTCTGCCAAGTGGTGCCAATCCAGTCCAGGCCCTTTGGAAGTAATTTTAAAGTGCTGCTTCTGCCAGAACGTCCGCATCTAGATCACTGCACTGATCTGGAACCAATACATTGCCTGCCGCAACTTTGGGATTGACCTATCATTGACGCTCAAGGCCTAGATGCAAGGCCCTGCTCAAGCAACTGGACAGAGCAGTACTTGGCCCTAATCCTGAGCTGAGTCAGAGAAAGATGACATCCATGGATGACCCATAAGTTGTACAACTATGCTCTTGTAACCTACTGCATCATTCTTTTCTTACAGGTTACAGTGTACTTTGGTGTGACTCTGGTCTTGGTGGACCCCAGAGAACTGGAGTTGCACCCTAGGCCCTCCTTTCCCATTGACATTTAATGGTTATCCCTACAATACAAATACCTTAAGCACACTGACATTGGCATTGAACTGAGTGTCCCTACAGTGAAAAGACAGTAAGCACACTGACTCTCCCTCACATGTGTACCCCTCTCATGAGACCTACTCCAGGTCACCACCCACTCTGCATAGCTCCTCCTGCACCAGGATTACCTAAGCGCAGTTCTTGGGCTGCGCACACCAGGAATCCTCCTCCGACAGCCCTCACATGGGTGCACATCCAGGCGCACCCATGATCACATGTAACCTGCCCAGGGCCTCCTGCCCTTGCTGTGCCACAGCAGCCTTTCCTTAGCATGGCGGCACCGGCGGTAAAAACGTGCAGTCCATTTTACCATGTGTTTACTATGCGTGAGTCACTTCATAGGAGGCTTCCTCACAGTAAAAAGTCAAAAACCACGTGGTCAAAATTCGAAAAATCAGGGCAGACCTGATGGTCAGAACCGTCCTCTAACAGTCAGCCACGACATTAGGAACACATTCCTATCTCCATTTCGTGGTTACTATTTCCTCTTTTCCGCCATTGATGTTGCGTTGCTGCTTACAGTCCTTCTTCAGTCTTTAATTAGTATTTGCAAGGTGCTTTAACAAGAATCGATATTGAAAACTTTTATTGCTGCTCTAAAGATGTCTGCAGCCCTCTGAAAGCCCTTGTGCCTCATCACGAGAACCCCTGTTTAAACACATTTCTTCTGCTTAGACATGAGTGCAGCCTGGATGGGGCGCAGTCTTTGGGAGACCCGACCCTTTCCAGTAGCTAAGTGCAGAGTGCAGAGCGGGTCCTGGCATGTAGCAGAGCGGGTCGTGAATTACTGCTATGATTGGCAGGCTCTGGGAGAGTCCTAGCAGGCAGCCTCATTACCAGCCTTATCAGTTATCCATTTGTTGTGAAGGCGCGTGAGCGCAGTGACATGGAGCTTCGGTGCAAGGTCTCCATTCAGATCTTCTTCTGTGATAACCGACTTTTGTCACCCGGGCAGGGATCCCGGCGGTCTGGCCAACAAATGAACAGACCAAGGGTCTCTGCAATAGCTGAGCCCAGGAAATAGTTGGGATCTAAATCCTGCAACAAACATCATATGACCATGCAAGGGCGTCTGTAAAATGAAGAAGGTATTTTCTTGACATGCAGAAGTGTTTCCCTTTAATACATAAGATCAATTTTGTTCAGCGCACACAATCAATTTGAATATTGTAAGGCGGTCACGTATGCATTATCAAAGAAAAAGGAGGCAATGTAAAATAAAATATTTTCCACGGATCACCCAATTTGGTTATGTGGGGAAGCCAGGACTGTTCAGTACATCTCTCTGTCGGGGTCCCTAAACCCCGACCTCCATAAGTATGATGAGTACATGCAAAAGTTCAGGTCGTTTTTCATTGTCTCCACCAGGTGGCGCTCTATCCACACACAATCTCAAGACTTGAGGGCCTTATAAAACCGAGGCCCATATTTATACTTTTTTAGCGCCGCATTTGCGTAGTTTTTTTACGCAAAAGCGGCACAAAATTGCAAAATATAATTGTAGTGTGTAAGTTTGTGCTACTTTTGCGTCAAAAAACAGTGCAAATGCGGCGCTAAAAAAGTATAAATATAGGCCCGGATTTAAAGCTATGGGGGACATATTTACAAGAAAGTGACTTTTCTTGCATCCCCCTGCACCCCCTACTGACACTATGGTAGTTACAATACAGCGCACCATGGCGGTCATTAGCACAACAACGTCAACATTTTTTATGCTATTGTGGCGCTTTGATAAACTAGCCTAAAAAATGTTGATGCTAGTGCAGCAAAGCACAAGGAGACCCATTGATTTAAATGGTTGCGCCATTTTAGCACCTGATCTGAGCAGGCGTTAGAAATGGTGGAAAAAATGGCGCAGTGAAATGTACATTTCACTGCGTTATTTTTTCAGGACTCCCTGCGCTGGCACACCCCACTTGCATACATAATGCCTGACACAGACATAATGTGGCGCAAGGGGTTGCAAGGTGGCACAATGCAAGCACAGCGCTACTTTGTAAATATGGCACAGAAGAAAAGTCACTTTAGCGCTGCCTTAGCGCAAAAAAATGACGTATGGTGGCGCTAAGGTGGCGCAAGGGGCTTGTAAATGTGCCCCAGGGTTTCTACTCTAACAGCAGGTATTTACTCCAGTGAAGCGTTTGTGTTTGCAGGGGCGACCTACAGACTGCTCGTTTTTTCAAGTAGAGGCTCCTTCGTAACAATTCTCTTGCCAGTGCCAACCGGAGACTGTTGTCTTGTTTTGTTTACGTAACCGAGAAAAATTAATTCAGCTGTCTGCGCTGTTACTGATCATGTGTTTTTTAAATGTCGCCTTAGTCTGTATCTTTTATAACATTTCCCTTGCCTTTAAGCCAGCAATGTAGAAGCAAGTAGGCTACCACTATGTAAGTTAACATAAATTACTGTGTATGTACAAATGCCTTATTCAAAAGATGCCCTGTTCCTTGGATTCCCAACTCCCTCTTCAGTTCGTGCTATTCCCATCTGGTTTATTTTCCTTTTTAGGTCCCGCCTACCAGGCAGCGTACGTTGTCAGTCGCAATAAGACGCATTGTCAGTTTACTGTGAACTTAAACCCTCCCATTGCTCGCCATCGGTTGGTTTGCCACTAAGATGTGCTTGTTAGGGTCGAGTGCGCAAAGTGCTCTGTCCCTGTTATAATCTCTCTGTGGGCTTTTAACCACGCCCATGTCATGCCCTTCACTTTCATTGGCTTGTGAGTTTTCCTTTTAAACTTAGCTTGATTTCATTAGTGAAAGGCATGCATACATCATGCCTCTTCTGGTGTTTAGCCCGCCTCGAGCGCACCAGCCAACTACTGAAAACATACGAGGGCTCAATGTTTTCCATATGGTTTCTGGACTACTTTTTCTCTTCATTTCATAAGCAGTGAGATCGCGCTGGACAGTGGTTGAGTGCTTTGCAGGACATCAACTCTGTTACATGGATATTTGCACTTTTGCCAGTTTCATCGATAATTGCACTTTTGTCAGTTACATGGATAATTGCACTTTTACCAATACATTTCACTGCGAGTGAACTTCTGTTTCCTTTTGGGTGTCTGCTTCGCGCTCCTGGCAGCCGTTGGCTCTCTTATGTGAAACTGTTTTACTTTTCATTTTCAGTTTATGTGGCAAGAAAAGCCCGGTTAGTAGTTTGAGCAGACGCGAGACCCATTACATTGCAAATGCTTGTTTATGTTGTAGTCAATAAACCTGAACAGAAATGAATAAGCACTGACAAAGCCAACAGTACTGGTCTTTATTTAGAGAAAAGGTGTTTGCCAATGTCATAGACCAAAAATCAGGTAGAGCACAGCCAGCAGCAGCTAGATTCTTTTACTCAGTGCTGGTAAAACCTGGGCAGGGCCAGTGTAGACCTCCCTTACAGACAGAACAGATGCAGAATAGCAAGCGGTAGAGCAGTCTAGCTACTGCACATCCTGCAGTGGATGGAATGTTCTTCCAGGCACAGAATAGGTAACAGAAGTGAGAGTTCCCTCAAAGCATACAAGCAGCTGCAGTAAGAGTGTTGATACGGAAAGTGAGGCTGAGGCTGGAGTAGTGTGTGCTCCTCGCAGAGAACAGGCACAACACTGGTAGGCGCCAGGCAAGCTTCGCTCATGCACAGGTTCAGTGTATCCGGTGATTAAGCACACACTAGATACATAGGCAGGAGCCAGGCAAGCTTCTCTCATGTACAGGTTCAGTGTATCCTGTGAATAAGCGCACACTAGATACAGAGGCAGTAGCAGTGCAAGCTTCCCTCATGCACAGGTTCAGTGTATCCTGTGATTAAGCACACATGAGATACAGAGGCAGGCAAGCTTCCTTCATACACAGGATGAGTGTATCCTATGATTAAGCACACACTAGATACAGAGGCAGGCAAGCTTCCTTCATGCAAAGGTTCGGTGTATGCTGTGATTAAACACACACTAGGTACAGAGGCAGGCAAGCGTCCCTCATGCACAGGTTCAGGGTATCCTGTGAATATGCACATACTAGATACAGAGGTAGACAAGCTTACATCATGCACAGGTTCAGTGTATACTGTGATTAAGCACACACTAGATACAGAGGCAGTAGCAGTACAAGTTTCCCTCATGCTCAGGTTCAGTGTATCTTGTGATTAAGCACGCACTAGATACAGAGGCAGTAGCAGTGCAAGCTTCCTTCACACACAGGTTCTGTGTATCCTGTGATTGAGCACACACTAGGTACAGAGGCAGGCAAGCTTCCCTCGTGCACAGGTTCAGTGTATGGTGTGATTAAGCACACACTAGATACAGAGGCAGTAGCCAGGCAAGCTTCACTCATGCACAGGTTGAGTTTGTCCTGTGGTTAAGCACACACAGATACAGGAGCAGTAGCAGTGCAAGCTTCCCTCATGCACAGGTTCAGTGTATCCTGTGATTAAGCACACACTAGGTACAGAGGCAGGCAAGCTTCCCTCGTGCAAAGGTTCAGTGTATCCTGTGATTAAGCACCCAGTAGATACAGAGGCAGTAGCAGTGCAAGCTTCCCCCATGGACAGGTTCAGTGTATGCTGTGATTAAGCACACACAGACACAGGGGTAGTAGCCAGGCAAGCTTCCCTCTTGCACAGGTTGTGTGTATCCTGTGATTAAGCACACACTAGATACAGAGGCAGGAGCAGTGCAAGCTTCCCTCGTGCACAGGTTGTGTGTATCCTGTGGTTAAGCACACACAGATACAGGAGCAGTAGCAGTGCAAGCTTCCCTCATGCACAGGTTCAGTGTCTCCTGTGATTATGCACACACTAGATACAGAGGCAGTATCAGTACAAGCTTCACTCAGGCGCAGGTTCAGGGTATCCTGTGATTAAGCACACACCGGATACAGAGACAGGCAAGCATCCCTCATGCACAGGTTCCATGTATCCTGTGATTAAGCACACACTAGACACAGAGGCAGGCAAGCTTCCCTCGTGCACAGGTTCAGTGTCTCCTGTGATTATGCACACACTAGATACAGAGGCAGGAGCAGTGCAAGCTTCCCTCGTGCACAGGTTGTGTGTATCCTGTGATTAAGCACACACTAGATACAGAGGCAGGAGCAGTGCAAGCTTCCCTCATGCACAGGTGCAGTGTATCCTGTGATTAAGCACACACTAGATACAGAGGCAGTAGCAGTACAAGCTTCCCTCGTGCACAGGTTCAGTGTATGCTGTGATTAAGCACACACTAAATACAGAGGCAGTAGCAGTACAAGCTTCCCTTGTGCACAGGTTCAGTGTATGCTATGATTAAGCACACACTAGATACAGAGTCAGGCAAGAATCTCTTGTGCACAGGTTCAGTATATGCTGTGATTAAGCACCCAGTAGATACAGAGGCATTAGCAGTGCAAGCTTCCCTCATGCACAGGTTCAGTGTACGCTGTGTTTATGCACACACTAGATACAGAGGCAGAAAAGCTCTGCTCGTTCACAGGTTCAGTGTATGCTGTAATGAAGCACACACTAGATACAGAGAGAGTAGCAGTGCAAGCTTCCTTCATGCACAGGTTCCGTGTATCCTGTGATTAAGTACACACTAGATACAGAGGCAGTAGCAGTACAAGTTTCCCTCATGCACAGGTTCAGTGTATGCTGTAATGAAGCACACACTAGATACAGAGGCAGTAGCAGTGCAAGCTTCCCTCATACACAGGTTCAGTATATCATATGATTAAGCACACACTAGATACAGAGGCAGTAGTAGTGCAAGCTTCCCTCATGCACAGGTTCAGTGTATGCTGTGATTAATCACGCACTAGATACAGAGGCAGACAAGCTTCCCTCATGCACAGGTTCAGTGTATCCTGTGACTAAGCAACACTAGATACAGAGGCAGGCAAGCATCCCTCATGCACAGGTTCTGTGTATCCTGTGATTAAGCACACACTAGACACAGAGGCAGGCAAGCTTCCCTCATGCACAGGTTCATTGTTTCTTGTGATTAAGCACACACTAAATACAGAGGCAGTAGAAGTGCAAGAATCCCTCATGCACAGGTTCAGTGTATCCTGTGATTACGCACACACTAGATACAGAGGCAGTAGCAGTGCAAGCTTCCCTCGTGCACAGGTTCATTGTTTCTTGTGATTAAGCACACACTAAATACAGAGGCAGTAGAAGTGCAAGCTTCCCTCATGCACAGGTTCAGTGTATCCTGTTATTATGCACACACTAGATACAGAGGCAGTGCAAGCTTCACTCAGGCGCAGGTTCAGGGTATCCTGTGATTAAGCACACACCGGATACAGAGACAGGCAAGCATCCCTCATGCACACGTTCAGTGTATGCTGTGATTAAGCACACACCGGATACAGAAGCAGTAGCAGTAAAAGCTTCCCTTGTGCACAGGTTCAGTGTATGCTGTGATTAAGCACACACTGGGTACAGAAGCAGTAGCAGTAAAAGCTTCCCTTGTGCACAGGTTCAGTGTATGCGGTGATTAAGCACACACTGGGTACAGAAGCAGTAGCAGTAAAAGCTTCCCTCGTGCACAGGTTCAGTGTATGCTGTGATTAAGCACACACTAGGTACAGAGGTGGTAGCAGTGCAAGCTTCCCTCGTCCACATGTTCAGTGTATGCTGTGATTAATCACACACTGGATACAGAGGCAGGCAAGCTTCCCTTGTGCACATGTTCAGTGTATTCTGTGATTAAGCACACACTAGATACAGAGGCAGGCAAGCTTCCCTCATGCACATGTTCAGTGTATTCTGTGATTAAGCACACACTAGATACAGAGGCAGGCAAGCTTCCCTCATGCACATGTTCAGTGTATTCTGTGATTAAGCACACACTAGATACAGAGGCAGTAGCCGTGCAAGCTTCAGTCACACATTAATAAATGCTAGGATCAGCAGCATAGGAGTAGTTGACCCGGGCCCGGCTTTAGGACTGGTGGTGCCCTGTGCGACAGTTTATTGTGGCACCCGCCACCGCATGATCTCCTCCTCGGTTTTACTCACTACCAACAGGGAAATGTTCCACTCATCTCTCCATCGCTCCCCTTTCACATACATTCATGTGTTTTAAAGCACTTGTAAAGGCTGGCTTCACTAATCCACTCAGCTAGCCAAATTAAATATAGGGGCATATTTAAGAGCCCCTGGAGCCATTCTAACGCCACATTAGTGCCCTTTTTATTTTACGCTAATGTGGAGTTAGAAGGCCGAAAACACAGAGCCATATTTACAAAGTGGCGCAATGCATGCATTGCGCCACTTTGTACCCCTTTGAGCTACATTATGCCTGCGCCAGGCATAATGTATGCAAAGGTGGCATTCCCCAAATGGGGGGGGGGGCAAAAAAATGGCACAAAGACATCTGACAGATATATTTGCGTCATTTTATTCTGGCACTTTTAACGCCTGCTCGAAGCAGGCGTTAAAAGGAGGCCCCTGTTGGTTACAATGGGCCTCTGGGTGCTTTGCATGATTAGCATAAAAAATGTTTACGCTAATTCTGCAAAGCGCTGGACTAGCGTCAAAAATTCTGACATTAGTCCCCTAACTACAGTCATGTTGTGCCGTATTTTAAACACAGTGCACACATGGTGGCATTAGGGAAGCGCTAAGGGGCGCAAGAAAAGTGGTGCAGCACCACTTTTTCCAAATATGCCCCATAGGGGCATATTTAAGAGCCCCTAGTGCCATTCTAATGCCACATTAGTGTAATTATTTTTAAGATCATGTGGCGTTAGAAGGTCAAAAACGCTGCCCCATATTTACAAAGTGGCGCAATGCATGCATTGCGCCACTTTTTAACTCTCTGCGCTACATTATGCCTGTGCCAGGCATAATGTATGCAAAGGGGGCATCCCCCAGTCAGGGGGGACAAAAAAATGATGCAAAGAAATCTTACAGATTTCTTTGCTTATTTTTTTCCTGCACTTTTAACGCCTGCTCAGAGCAGGCATTAAAAGAATGCTTCCATTGGTTACAATGGGCCTCTAAGTGCTTTGCAGAATTAGCGTCAACATTTTTTATGCTAATCCTGCAACAAGCCGGACTACGATAAAAAATTCTGATGCTAGTCCCAAACTACCGCCATGGTGCATCGTATTTTAAATATGACGCACACATGGTGGTGTTGGGGGGGGCGCTAAGGGACGCAAGAAAAGTGGAGCAGCACTGTGTACAGCGCCACGTTTTTCAAACATGCCCCATAGGGCAGTGCTTAATTTGTAAATAAAAAGGTGCCGTTGCTCAAAGCCCTCCTCTTAAACATGCGGCTGCTGCAATTAAATGTGTGAACACAGAATACTGAGGCAGTGTAATCCTGAGGCATTCTCAGGCCTTTTGAATCCATTTACAGGCACTCCCTGCCCCTTCAGCTCACTGTTGCGGATTTCTGCTTTTTCCCATTGTGACGCTTTTTCATTTTTCTCTTCCTCCGTCTTTCCCAAATGTGTCTTTTTCTCACAGTAAATGCTTGAGGCAGAAAAATACGCGCTGGCCCTCAAAAATAGGTGCCAGTGCTCTGCACCGGAAACAACAAATACAAATTAAGCACTGCCATAGGGGCATATTTAAGAGTCCCTAGCACCATGCTATTGCCAAATTAATGTCATTTTTTTACACTAATGTGGCGTTAGAAGGACAAAATTGCTGCACCATATTTACAAAGAGGTGCAATGCATCCATTGTGCAACTTTGTAACCCTTTGCGCTACATTATGCCGGCACTAGGCATAATGTGTGCAAAGGGGGCATCCTCCCGTTGGGGGGGGGGGGGGGCAAAAAATTGACGTGTCATTTTTTTCCAGCACTTGTAACGCCTGCTCAGGGCAGGCATTAAAAGGAGGCGGTTCCATTGGTTACAATGGGCCTCTGGGTTCTTTGCAAGATTGGCATCAACATTTTTGACAAGCTTCCCTCGTGCACACGTTGAGTGTATGCAGTGATTAAGCACACACAGATACAGAGGCAGCAGCAGTGCAAGCGCTGGACTAGCGTAAACAATTCTGACATTAGTCCCCTAACTACAGCCATGGTGCGCCGTATTTTAAATATGACACACACATGGAGTTAGGGGGCGCTAAGGGGCGCAAGAAAAGTGGCGCTGCACTGTGCGCAGCACCACTTTTCCTGAACAAGCCCCGTGGTTCTGTTTTTTTGCAGCATATTAACCCTCTGGGCTACTTTAGGTTGAGTCAATGCTGCCACCAGGCAAATCTCCCATCTCTCTTTAGCAGGAACATTAATCACAAGAGGTATCTTGACATCTTAATTGTTTCTTGAAGGCTAAACGCACAAGGAACTTTTCAGCAGGTGCTTTTGAATCTGAAGTTTCAGAAGTTATTCCTAAACATAGCGCCCCCCTGAGGTCAGCGCCCGGTGCGGTCGCACCGCTCGCACCGCCCAAAAGCGGGCTCTGAGTTGACCCATGGGTGTGCAGAGCACAATCAGCAAGGATCATGCCTCACTCACACAGGCAGAGGAGCTCCAGCCTGCAGCATGAGTGCAAGCTTCTTTCATGCTGCGAGCGGTACTGCCCGGAGAGCAGCAGGACAAGCGTCCATCATACACCAAACAGGGTGCAACAGAAAGAGGGGGCAGAGGGAAGCAGGGACGGGGTGAAAGGCTCCAGGCAGGAGCAGCACAACTGAGGAGGGGGCGACGGTACACAAGGGACAATCTGCGCGAGAGAGGAGACCCAACAGTGGGCGGAGGGACCGTAGGCGGGAGTGTGAGACGGGGTAAGTGGGGGGGGGGGGGGGGGGGCGGGGGGGCAGAGAGTAACATTACAAACCGCCGGACACTTAATACACTATCATCAGGAGTACTGCGTTCCTTTGTGGGTTCCTGGAGTCGTTTCTATGGTTTGCAGGTCACCTGAGGGGTATTGGGCCGGGCCCGTGTGGTCAGTGCTTAATTTGTAAATAAAAAGGTGCCGGTGCCCAAAGCCCTCCTCTTAACACGCGGCTGCTGCAATTAAATGTGGAACACGGAATACTGAGGCGGCTAATCCCGAAGCCATCTCGGGCCTCTTCAATTCATTTAAAACCACTCCCTGCCCTTCAGCTCACAGCTGCTGCTTTTTTGCTTTCTCCCGTGTGACGCTTTTTCTGTTTTGTTTTCCTCCGTCTCTCCCAAACGTGTCTTTTGCTCTCAGTAAATGCTTGAGGCAGAAGACTAAACGCCAGCCCTCAAAAAATAAGTGCCGGTGCTCAGCACCGGAAACAACAAGCACAAATTAAGCACTGTGTGTGGTGCATGAGTAAAGGAGGTACGCGTGGGTGCTTGAAAAGGGATGAATGAGTGAATAGGTGAGCCAATCCGTGGACTGAAGCGAAGTCCTGGGAATATCTGTAACAGGCAGTGCGATCCCCTGGGCGCACCTCTCAACCTCTTGATGCTTCAGGGGCAGCGAGGTTGAGTGTTTTAGGAGATTACTAGAGATGAAAGCTTGTTTTGAGTTTGAGCACGGATTTTGTGACCGGTGATGCGTCTGTGTCTCTCGTATGTTTACAAAGTCTAGGTGAATCTGCAGAGGGGGAGCGCCCTCCAGGTGAATCTGAATTGAACGCTGTGCCTTAGATTTAAATGTTTTTTTTCATTCTTGGAAAAATTAAAACGAAAAAAATAGTAAGCCCCCCACCCCCGAGTTTTGAATAGCTCCAGGAGTGTTTGATTGAGGGCAGTGTCGGGCAGGAGAGCCCACACTGCTGCAGTGCACAAGCATCCTCACTCCACGGCAGGTCACCAGCTCTGGGCTGGCATTCCGGCGGCAGAGCGCCTGGGGTGCGGCGGGGCAGTGCCACCGGGCTCCTGTGCTCCTCCCAGTGCACCCCGCTCTGCACCGGAGGCGGGGGCCGGAGAGCGGGTGCCCGCGTGCTGCGGAGTCATGAGGGCAGTGCCAGCGCCTTTGAAGTGTCTGGGCACTGTAGCTTCCCCACAGTGCACCGTGAACCCCCGGCTCTCCCCCCACCGTGAGGTCATAAGGGTCGGGGGAGCAGGGGACCGGTGTGTGTGTGTGTGTGTGGGGGGGGTTCTCATGAGCAGTGGGAGGGGCCTCTCCGCTGACTGAGACATCTCCGCATTTTCATGATGGCTTCACCGCCTGGAATTGTTTTTTTGCCGTTCCTTGGGAGCATCCTTTACAGACTGATGGGTGCTAGTATTGAAAGGGAGGGAGAGGGTGTGCTGTGCACGTGCCACGGTTAACTCGTCCATATGGAGCCACTAAAGCTGGGGGTGTTTGTTAGTAGCCAACTTGCTGACAGTGGAACCAGGAAAACTTACTTTCCTACTTCTTCTTTGGATGAACATTGTGTGATCCTGGAGTCTTGTCAACACGTCCCGTGCCTCAATTTACACATGTAACAAAAATGAAGTATATAAACAATACCAAGCGCAAGTTCTAGTTAAACATGAAACACCCCTTTCATCCAGTAAGCTCCCAGAAGACGGAAAGTTTAGGATACTGCCATGAACGAATTTCGACCCTCGAACCGCTTTGTAAAACTATCTTGGATTTTTCAACCTGGGTTTGCAGGCATTTTTGAAGTGTGACATGACCAACGTCGCTTGGATTCGTCCTAGCAATATAGAGAGCTCTGTGAGATGTTACCCCCCTCAAAATGAAATAATTCAACACTGGCCATCGGGGTGGGCTGTCGCCTCGTTGCCTGCTGCGAGGTGTGGCATGGCGTTGTTGATTTGTTGAACCGAGAAAACCACTCATGTTCCAGCGACTGACTAGTGAGGAGTGAGATGCCCTTGGAACCTCAGTGAAAGTCTCTGCCCAGTGTGTGCTGGTTTGCTGGGGTAAGAAGCCAGAGGTCCCCGGTTCATTTGGAACAGCAGAGCCAAGGTTACCACCACCTCTTCCCAGGCCTTCAAAACTGACCTCAAAGCTCTCCTCCTTCAAAGACACCTCCTAAGTTAATTCAAGCCCTCTGTGTTCAGAAGGAAGTCCTTCCATTATAGGATATTCTGTTCTCCATGCCTATAGAAGTGCCTTCCCAGGGTGTTTTTGTGTTTTGAGTGTCTGCCATTTAGTGCAGTATTTTACCTCTACCTGTATCTTGTACTCGTTTGTAACATGCACACGGCACCTTTCCTTTTCAACGTATCATTTGCTACCTCTTATATCTTGTTTGCTTTTGATACATGCACAACGGCCACCACTGCCTCATGTAACGTAACTATTGTTTTAGTGTTTTGAGTGTCTACCATTGATTGCAACTTTTTTACCTCTATTCGTACTTTATTTTCTCTTGTATCCTGCACACGTCACTTTTTCCTCTCATAACGTATCGTTTGCTACCTCGTTTATTTTTTGCTCTTGATACGTGCACAATTATCACGATTGCCTCTTGTAATTTAACGCTTGTTTTTGTAACAGGCTCACTTGTAATTTGTCTCCTCTTGTATCTTTACTTTGCCTATTGTGAAGCGCTCTGACACCTTCGGGTAAAAGTCCGCGCTATATAAAAACGCATTAAATAAAAAATGGTGAGAGGCGCTTAAAGACGAGTGTAGGGAGCGGCACAGCGCCTAGAGGGCGCCATCTCCTTCCTGTACTGGCCATCCTGGTGCTCCGTAGAAGTGTATGGACAACTCTAGGAATGCACAAAAGTTCAGCACAGACGTGACACAGTGGACTCTCGGTTCTTGTCTCATATTATTCAGGTATGTCAGTTGTCGCTTGTGTTAAATTAATGCTGCAATCTCACCACACTGATGACCAGTCAGCGGGAGAAAGCAGTTGTGTTGTCTTGTATATGGAGCTGACTGTCTCCGATGAATAATTGATTTAGGAAAGTCTGTCTTTAGCTCATGCAGTTTGATACTTTGGAAGACATCTGCACACAGTGACAGCTTGTGACCGCCAAGTCACGGAAAAATGACAAACTCGTGGTTGTGCAGAGCAGGCCGAGCCCTGCTGGGGGTCACCGCGTGGAGTCAAAGATCACCCCCCCCTGGCAGAGGGCCTGGAACCGCTGATCTCTATGTGGACAGAGCAGCAAACTATTGTGTTTCAGAAGTTCTGAAGGAGGATCCCTTTTTTAGGCCAAACTGCAATAGTTGTTTGCTATTTTTGAAGACGATAAATGGTATCTTTTACGGGGGCAAGGAAGGGTGGGCTATGTTGTATTGTAAGGTAGCAACCCATTATTATTTTGCCCCATAAAACCTTTGTCTTTAAAAAATATAATTTGTTACAGAATTGAGAGGGTACTTACTCTCTCTATGCTCCATTTCACAGGGATCCCTTTTCCACAGCCTGGAATCGGGTCACTGAAGCAGTAATGCTCCCTTCAAGGCGCATCACCAAAGGCTGTGGCATGTTCTAAGTGTGCCCCTCTTGATCATACCCAGAAGTACATCACATGATAGTGCCCAGCGTTCTGGAGACTCGTGCTTTATTTATTTATAGATGGTTTTAAAGCTCAATAACATCTAAACTTTGAAAGCACGAGTCTTATTTTAAGGTGAGACACAGGACTTTGCCCTCAGTGTTATAACTGCTGTTTTGGGGTAATCGTGTGTGTGGGCTCGCCCTACTTCTACAAGCTAGAGGAGACCCTCACTTGGAAACACTGGTCACAGAGACCCCCCTTTAATAAATTCTTTCTCATCAGAAATGGGACATCACAGCTCAATCTTGGCTCATCCCCACCAGAGATGTACTGTGTGATCTTGTGCGCTTATTGGTGGTAGTGGTGCTCAGCAGAGTGTGACTGATGCTGCCTAGGTAAATAATTGAGGCCCATATTTACACGTTTTTAGCGCCGCATTTGTGTCCTTTTTTGACGCAAAAACAGCTTGAACTTCCAAATTACAATTGCATTGTGGAAGTTTGCACCGATTTTGCGTCAAAAACGATGAAAATGCGGCGCAAAAAAAGTATAAATATGGGCCCGAGTTCTATATATATCAGCTAGGACGGGTGGAATGTAATCATTTCTTTTCAACAATGTAAGGATGTAGGGTGTAAAAAAAAGCCCCATTTCAGGCAGTGGAGCCACTTTAACCCCTTCGCTGCCAGGCCTTTCCCCCCTCCTGTGCCGAGCCTTTTTTTGGCTATTTGGAGCAGTTCGCGCTTAGGCCCTCATAACTTTTTGTTCACATAAGCTACCCACGCCAAATTTGCGTCCTTTTTTCCAACATCCTAGGGATTCTAGAGGTACCCAGACTTTGTGGGTTCCCCAGAAGGAGGCCAAGAAATTAGCCAAAAAACAGTGAAAATTTCGTTTTTTTCAAAAAAATGGGAAAAATGGGCTGCAGAAGAAGGCTTGTGGTTTTTCCCCTGAAAAGGGCATCAACAAAGGGTTTGCGGTGCTAAAATCACCAGCTTCCCAGCTTTCAGGAACAGGCGGACTTGAATCAGAAAACCCAATTTTTCAACACAATTTTGGCATTTTACTGGGACATACCCCATTTTTACGAATTTTTGTGCTTTCACCCACCTTCCAGTCAGTGATAGAAATGGGCATGAAACCAACGCTGGATCCAAGAAACCGCAACATTTCTGAAAAGTAGACAAAATTCTGAATTCAGCAAGGGGTAATTTGTGTAGATCCTACAAGGGTTTCCTACAGAAAATAACAACTGAAAAAGAAAAATATTGAAATTGAGGTGAAAAAAACATCACTTTTTCTCTACGTTTTACTCTGTAACTTTTACCTGCAATGTCAGATTTTTGAAAGCAATATACCGTTACGTCTGCTGGACTCATCTGGTTGCGGGTACATATAGGGCTTGTAGGTTCATCAAGAAATCTAGGTACCCAGAGCCAATAAATGACCTGCACCCTGCAGTGGGTTTTCATTCTAGGCCGGGTATACAGCAATTCATTTGCTGAAATACAAAGAGTAAAAAATAGCTATCAAGAAAACCTTTGTATTTCCAAAATGGGCACAAGATAAGGTGTTGAGAAGCAGTGGTTATTTGCACATCTCTGAATTCCGGGGTGCCCATACTAGCATGTGAATTACAGGGCATTTCTCAAATAGACGTCTTTTTTACACACTTTCTTACATTTGGAAGGGAAAAATGTAGAGAAAGACAAGGGGCAATAACACTTGTTTTGCTATTCTATGTTCCCCCAAGTCTCCCGATAAAAATGATACCTCACTTGTGTGGGTAGGCCTAGCGCCCGCGACAGGATATGCCCCAAAACACAACGTGGACACATCACAGAAAACAGAGCTGTTTTTAGCAAAGTGACTACCTGTAGATTTTGGCCTCTAGCTCAGCCGCCACATAGGGAAACCTACCAAACCTGTGCAGTTCTGAAAACTAGAGACCTAGGGGAATCCAAGATGGGGTGACTTGTGTGGCTCGGACCAGGTTCTGTTACCCAGAATCCTTTGCAAACCTCAAAATGTGGCTAAAAAAACACATGTTCCTCACATTTCTGTGTCAGAAAGTTCTGGAATCTGAGAGGAGCCACAAATTTCCTTCCACCCAGCGTTCCCCCACGTCTCCCGATAAAAATGATACCTCACTTGTGTGGGTAGGCCTAGCGCCCACGACAGGAAACGCCCCAAAGCGCAACGTGGACACAGCCAAATTTTTGAAGGAAAACAGAGGTGTTTTTTTGCAAAGTGCCTACCTGTAGATTTTGGCCTGTAGGTCAGCTGCGACCTAGGGAAACCTACCAAACCTGTGCATTTCTGAAAACTAGAGACCTAGGGGAATCCAAGATGGGGTAACTTGTGTGGCTCGGACCAGGTTCTGTTACCCAGAATCCTTTGCAAACCTCAAAATTTGGCTAAAAAACACATGTTCCTCACATTTCTGTGGCAGAAAGTTCTGGAATCTGAGAGGAGCCATGAATTTCCTTCCACCCAGCGTTCCCCCACGTCTCCCGATAAAAATGATACCTCACTTGTGTAGGTAGGCCTAGCGCCCGTGACAGGAAATGCCCCAAAGCGCAACGTGGACACAGCCAAATTGGTGAAGGAAAACAGAGGTGTTTTTTGCAAAGTGCCTACCTGTAGATTTTGGCCTGTAGCTCAGCCGGCACCTAGGGAAACCTACCAAACCTGTGCATTCCTATAAACTAGAGACCTAGGGGAATCCAAGATGGGGTGACTTGTGTGGCTCGGACCAGGTTCTGTTACCCAGAATCCTTTGCAAACCTCAAAATTTGGCTAAAAAAACACATGTTCCTCACATTTCTGTGGCAGAAAGTTCTGGAATCTGAGAGGAGCCACGAATTTCCTTCCACCCAGCGTTCCCCCACGTCTCCCGATAAAAATGATACCTCACTTGTGTGGGTAGGCCTAGCGCCCGCGACAGGAAACGCCCCAAAGCGCAACGTGGACACATCCAAATTTGTGAAGGAAAACAGAGGTGTTTTTTGCAAAGTGCCTACCTGTAGATTTTGGCCTGTAGCTCAGCCGCCACCTAGGGAAACCTACCAAACCTGTGCATTTCTGAAAACTAGAGACCTAGGGGAATCCAAGATGGGGTGACTTGTGTGGCTCGGACCAGGTTCTGTTACCCAGAATCCTTTGCAAACCTCAAAATGTGGCTAAAAAAACACATGTTCCTCACATTTCTGTGGCAGAAAGTTCTGGAATCTGAGAGGGGCCACGAATGTCCTTCCACCCAGCGTTCCCCCACGTCTCCCGATAAAAATGATACCTCACTTGTGTGGGTAGGCCTAGCGCCCACGACAGAAAACGCCCCAAACCGCAACATGGACACATCCAAATTTGTGAAGGAAAACAGAGGTGTTTTTTGCAAAGTGCCTACCTGTAGATTTTGGCCTGTAGCTCAGCTGCGACCTAGGGAAACCTACCAAACCTGTGCATTTCTGAAAACTAGAGAGCTAGGGGAATCCAAGATGGGGTAACTTGTGTGGCTCGGACCAGGTTCTGTTACCCAGAATCCTTTGCAAACCTCAAAATTTGGCTAAAAAAACACATGTTCCTCACATTTCTGTGGCAGAAAGTTCTGGAATCTGAGAGGAGCCACGAATTTCCTTCCACCCAGCGTTCCCCCATGTCTCCCGATAAAAATGATACCTCACTTGTGTGGGTAGGCCTAGCGCCCGTGACAGGAAATGCCCCAAAGCGCAACGTGGACACAGCCAAATTGGTGAAGGAAAACAGAGGTGTTTTTTGCAAAGTGCCTACCTGTAGATTTTGGCCTGTAGCTCAGCCGCCACCTAGGAAAACCTACCAAACCTGTGCATTTCTATAAACTAGAGACCTAGGGGAATCCAAGATGGGGTGACTTGTGTGGCTCGGACCAGGTTCTGTTACCCAGAATCCTTTGCAAACCTCAAAATTTGGCTAAAAAAACACATGTTCCTCACATTTCTGTGGCAGAAAGTTCTGGAATCTGAGAGGAGCCACGAATTTCCTTCCACCCAGCGTTCCCCCACGTCTCCCGATAAAAATGATACCTCACTTGTGTGGGTAGGCCTAGCGCCCGCGACAGGAAACGCCCCAAAGCGCAACGTGGACACATCCAAATTTGTGAAGGAAAACAGAGGTGTTTTTTGCAAAGTGCCTACCTGTAGATTTTGGCCTGTAGCTCAGCCGCCACCTAGGGAAACCTACCAAACCTGTGCATTTCTGAAAACTAGAGACCTAGGGGAATCCAAGATGGGGTGACTTGTGTGGCTCGGACCAGGTTCTGTTACCCAGAATCCTTTGCAAACCTCAAAATTTGGCTAAAAAAACACATGTTCCTCACATTTCTGTGGCAGAAAGTTCTGGAATCTGAGAGGGGCCACGAATTTCCTTCCACCCAGCGTTCCCCCACGTCTCCCGATAAAAATGATACCTCACTTGTGTGGGTAGGCCTAGCGCCCACGACAGAAAACGCCCCAAACCGCAACATGGACACATCCAAAATTGTGAAGGAAAACAGAGGTGTTTTTTGCAAAGTGCCTACCTGTAGATTTTGGCCTGTAGCTCAGCCGGCACCTAGGGAAACCTACCAAACCTGTGCATTTCTGAAAACTAGAGACCTAGGGGAATTCAAGATGGGGTGACTTGTGTGGCTCGGACCAGGTTCTGTTACCCAGAATCCTTTGCAAACCTCAAAATTTGGCTAAAAAAACACATGTTCCTAACATTTCTGTGGCAGAAAGTTCTGGAATCTGAGAGGAGCCACAAATTTCCTTCCACCCAGCGTTCCCCCACGTCTCCCGATAAAAATGATACCTCACTTGTGTGGGTAGGCCTAGCGCCTGCGACAGAAAACGCCACAAACCGCAACGTGGACACATCCAAATTTGTGAAGGAAAACAGAGGTGTTTTTTGCAAAGTGCCTACCTGTAGATTTTGGCCTGTAGCTCAGCCGCCACCTAGGGAAACCTACCAAACCTGTGCATTTCTGAAAACTAGAGACCTAGGGGAATCCAAGATGGGGTGACTTGTGTGGCTCGGACCAGGTTCTTTTACCCAGAATCATTTGCAAACCTCAAAATTTGGCTAAAAAAACACATGTTCCTCACATTTCTGTGGCAGAAAGTTCTGGAATCTGAGAGGAGCCACGAATTTCCTTCCACCCAGCGTTCCCCCATGTCTCCGGATAAAAATGATACCTCACTTGTGTGGGTAGGCCTAGCGCCCGCGACAGGAAACGCCCCAAACCGCAACGTGGACACATCCAAATTTGTGAAGGAAAACAGAGGTGTTTTTTGCAAAAGGCCTACCTGTAGATTTTGGCCTGTAGCTCAGCCGCCACCTAGGGAAACCTACCAAACCTGTGCATTTCTGAAAACTAGAGACCTAGGGGAATCCAAGATGGGGTGACTTGTGTGGCTCGGACCAGGTTCTGTTACCCAGAATCCTTTGCAAACCTCAAAATGTGGCCAAAAAACACTTTTTCCTCTCATTTCCGTGACAGAAAGTTCTGGAATCTGAGAGGAGCCACAAATTTCCTTCCACCCAGCGTTCCCCCGTGTCTCCCGATAAAAATGATACCTCACTTGTGTGGGTAGGCCTAGCGCCCACAAAAGGAAATGGCCCAAAACACAACGTGGACACAACATATTTTTTCACAGAAAACAGAGGTGTTTTTTGCAAAGTGCCTACCTGTGGATTTTGGCCTCTAGCTCAGCCGGCCCGGGAGGGGGGGTGGGGGGGTCGGGGGGAAATGCCCTAAAATAAATCCCCAACCCCCACCCCCCCACCAGGAGCGACCCTCGCCTATGGGGTCGCTCCCCCTGCGTGACGTTGGCGCCAAAAAAACAAATCCCCGGTGCCTAGTGGTTTCTGCCCCCTTGGGGCAGATTGACCTAAAATCGACCAATCTGCCCCCAAGGGGGGCAAAAATGGTCTAAACACAGTTTGCCCCCCAGGGGAGCGACCCTTGTCTGATGGGTCGTTCCCCATCTTTACAAAAACAAAAAACAAAAAACAAAAACACAAAAAAAAAAATTGCCCTGGCGCCTAGAGGTTTCTGCCCCCCCTGGGGGTAGATCGGCCTAATACCAATAGGCCGATCTGCCCCCAGGGGGGGCAGAGATGGTCTAAAATAATTTTGCCCCCCCCTAATTCCTCCCCCCCCCCAGGGAGCGACCCTTGCCTACAAGGTCGCTCCCCTTGCATGACGGCGCAAAAAAAAGATCCCTGGTGCCTAGTGGTTTCTGCCGCCCTTGGGGGCAGATTGACCTAAAATTGGCCGATCTGCCCCCAAAGCGGGCAGAAATGACCTAAATACATTTTGCCCCTCCAGGGGAGCGGCCCTTGTCCAAGGGGTCGCTCCCCATCTGTAAAACAAAAAAAACAAAAAAAACCTGGTGCCTAGTGGTTTCTGCCCCCCTTGGGGGCAGATCAGCCGAATCAAAATAGGCTGATCTACCCCCCAGGGGGGCAGAAATGGCCTAAAATAATCCCCCCCCTCCCCCCAGGGAGCGACCCTTGCCTCAGGGGTCCCTCCCCTTGCGTGAAATTCACGCAAAAAAAAAAACTCCCTGGCATCTAATGGTTTCTGACCCCCTTGGGGGCAGATTGGCCTCATCAAAATAGGCCAATCTGCCCCCAAGGGGGGCAGAAATGGCCTAACTATAATTTGCCCCCTTGCCTAAGGGGTCGCTCCCCACCTAAAAAAAAAAGAAAACATAACAAAAAGAAAAAAAAAAAAGAAATGATCCCTGGTGCCTAGAGGTTTCTGCCCCCCCTGGGGGCAGATCGGCCTAATAATAGGCCGATTTGCCCCCAGGGGGGGCTGAAAAGGCCTTCCCAAAAAAATGCCCCCCCTGGGAGCGACCCTTGCCCAAGGGGTCGCTCCCGTTGCGTAAAATTCGCGGAAAAAAAAAACTCCCTGGTGTCTAATGGTTTCTGCCCCCCTTGGGGGCAGATTGGCCTCATCAAAATAGGCCAATCTGCCCCCAAGGGGGGCAGAAGTGGCCTAAATATATATTGCCCCGTAGGGGAGCGACCCTTGCCTAAGGGGTCGCTCCCCACCTACAAAAAAAGAAAACATCACAAAAAAGAAAAAATAATAGGCCAATCTGCCCCCAGGGGGGGCAGAAAAGGCCTTCCTAAAAAAATGCCCCCCTGGGAGCGACCCTTGCCCAAGGGGTCGCTCCCTTTTGCCAATTTCATTGAGAAAAAAAAAAATCCCTGTTGTCTAGTGGGGTTTCAAAAGCCGGATTGCAAGCAATCCGGCTTTTGAAACCTGTGAGAGACTTCAAAGGGAAGGAAATACATTTCCTTCCCTTTTGAAGCCTCTCGGGGCCTCCCCCAGTGATTGAAAGAGAAATGCAAAAGCATTTATCTTTCAATCGCGCTGGAAGCAGAGCTTCCAGCGCGATGGGGGAGACCCTGTGACTAATCAGCGCGCTGACGTCACAGGGGGGGCTGGGGGGGTCGGGGGTGGAAGGGGAAGGGCTTCCCCTTCCATCCCTGACTTTGGGGGGGTGGGGGGAAGCACACAGAGGGAGCGAGAGCGCTCCCTCTGGGCTGTGTGCCGAGGACGTAGTGGTTACGTCCTCGGCACAGCAGCACTGTGCCGCAGGACGTAACCACTACGTCCGCGTCACAGAAGGGGTTAATGCAGTCAAACTGCATTGTAGCTCCTCCTGACATGTCATTTTTGGTCTTGGCTACACTGCGTATGTGCAGTCTCTTCAAGACTATTGTAATCTTACAGTGGCTCTAGAGCTCGCCGGTTGTTTACCATTGCCTGGCACTCGTCTTTACAGCCTCATAATTGGTAACTGCAGGCCTAGCATCATTTCCATTCCTGTCTGTGGAGCAGGGGCCAACTATTGATTGATGAAACTGATTGATTTAACATTATCAGTGCCTGTACCCTGCTCCCAATGAACGAGGTACCTCTTTCTAACTTCTAGGGTGCTGTAAACTGAAGGTTTATGACAATCTGCTCGAGCCCAATCTACCCAAATCCAATCTGCTTCACTCCTGTCTGGCCCACTCAAATCCCAAACAATCTGCCCATCTACAATCTGCCCCACTGCAATCCAGTCCAACCCACGTCACCCCAATCTACTCCACTAAAATTTACACCACTCCAATCCAAAACAATCTGCTCCACTCTGATCCAAAACTATCTGCCCCACTCCAATCTGCCCCACTCCAATCCAAAACAATCTGCCCCACTCCAGTCTGCCCAACTCCAGTCCAAAACAATGTGCCCCAATCCTGTATGCCCCACTCCAATCTGCTCCACTCCAGTCCAAAACCATCTGCCCCACTCTGATTCAAAACATCTGCCCCACTCCAATCCTAAACAATCTGCCCACTTCAATCTGCCCCACTCCAATCCAAAACAATCTTCCCTACTCTGATCCAAAACAATCTGCCCAACTCTAGTTTTCCCACTCCAATCTGCCCCACTCCAATCTGTCCCACTCCAATCCACCCACTCCACCACAATCCAGTCCACAAACATCTACCCCACTCCAATCCAAAACAAACTGCCCCACTCCAATCCAAAGCAATCTGCCTCACTCCAATCAAAGCATTCTACCCCACTCCAATCAAAACAATCAGCCCCACACCAGTAAGCACCACTCCAATCCAAAACAATCTTCCCTACTCTGATCCAAAACAATCTGCCCAACTCTAGTTTTCCCACTCCAATCTGCCCCACTCCAATCTGCCCCGCTCCAATCCACCCACTCCACCACAATCCAGTCCACAAACATCTACCCCACTACAATCCAAAACAAACTGCCCCACTCCAATCCAAAGCAATCTGCCTCACTCCAATCAAAGCATTCTACCCCACTCCAATCAAAACAATCAGCCCCACACCAGTAAGCACCACTCAAATACAAAACCATCTTCCCCACTCCAATCCAAAACAGTCTGCCCCACTCCAACCCCAAACGATCTGCCCCACTCCAGTCTGCCTCATTTTAATTCCAAACCAATCTGCCCCACTCAAGTTTGCCCACTCTAATCCAAAACAATCTGACCCATTCCAATCTGCTCCACTCCAGTCCAAAACAATCTACCGCACTCCAATCTGCCCTTCTCCAATACAGATCACCCCACTCCAGTCTACTCTACTATAATTCAATTAACGCCACTGCAATCCACCACAATCCACCCCACTTTAAGCCAGTCCAGCCCACACCAATCCAATCCAGACCAATCCAACTCACACCAATCAATACACTCATCCCACTCCACCCCAATCCACCCATCCCATTCCAGTCCAACACAATCCACCACACTCCAATACAATCAACCCCACTCTAGTACAGTCCACCCCACTCCAGTCCAATTAACCTCCCTCCACTCCAAACCACCCCACTTCAATTCAGGCCACCTCACACCAATCCAACCCACCCCACACCAATCCAAGCCACCACACTCCAATCCACCTTACCCCAGTTCTCCTCATTCCAGTCGATCCCACTGCACTCCAATCCAACCCACCCACTCCAATCCGATCCACTCCACCCCACCCCACTCCAATCCTCCCCACTCCAATCCAATCCATCACAAACCAAACCACCCACCCACTCCAATCCATCCCCTTCCAATCCAATTCATTTTAATCCACGCCATGTCAGTCCATCCTAATCCACCCCACTCCATTCCAATCAACCAATGGCAAACTACCTTAATCCAAGCTACTCCAGTCCAATTCACTCCAATCCACTCCATACCAATCCATTTCACTCCACTCCAAAATGTCCACCCCATTACAAAAAGTCAACCCCACTCAATCCATTCCGGTTTGTGGTGAATCCTAGTTTGTTTTAATTGGAAACCGGAGTTAACTCAGCCTTCAGCTTGCAGATTTGTGCCCCGTCACCTATTGACTTTTAACCTACTTAGATTGCTCTGTTTTAGTGCATTTATTTAATTAATTATTCTAAAGTGGCAGCCTTGTTTTTAGTTAGTCCCATGTTTTAGTTTTGTGTTATCAGTGCCACCACGCTCAGGTGTCAACATCAAGTGACAAAGATAAACAAACTCTAGGTGTTCACATTAGGTACTGTTGTTTAAATGAATCACCGTCCCAAGCATGTCTTGTTATCTATGGTTGGGAACAGACCTAAGTCAGGGGTCCGAGTAGATCTATATAAATGCTCCTCACTTAGACAGATAGTCAAAGGGATTCTCTCCAGATGCCATAGCTGCTATCGATGCCGCACCTCGCGTTGACACTGACCCAGTCTTCATGTCCCTACGAAGTCTGAGCTAGAGACCTCATTCCAAGGTAACAAGGGTTGGGGGGGCTCTTCTCAAGGAGATGGCATTGGCAGATTGGGTTTAAATGCCTAGCTCTCTTTTAGGTTAGAGATTAGATTCTCCTCATTAGGGTATTAAGACTTATATTCCACTTCATGTCACTTAAAGACATTGCAAGATGGTGGGGGTCTTTGTATTAATGACCCTTGTATTTAGCATTCTGTTTCTTGCACTGTTCATTATCCTAACCACTGCAGCCCATGCAACTCATTGTAGATTGCAGTTTCGTTAAAATAAAACCTATTGAAACCTTACTACATCTCCTTTATTGCCTGTGTTTGAATGAGACATGTTGTTAATGTGAGAAAGGGGTAATGTCCGTTTAACCACGACACTCCCTGAGATGTCATACTCTTGAGTCCATGCGTAAAGGCTGCCACAAATCACCTTTTACTGTTTTGAGCTTTTGGTGAGGTGCTGCTTGTGAGCCGGGAGGGTTGGGACAACAGTTGCGATTTATTGTAGGATTGGTACAGTCGACTACAAACATAAGTACTGTCATCCGGAAACCAGCAGTCTTGCCTAGAGCAAGAGTCCAACTACGACATGGCACCACCAACAATGGTGTTTAAGCACTAATTTACAGATACCCTGACTATCACTGTCTCACGTACAATAGGTACTCTAAGTACCATTATACAGAGACGTCCGTGGTCTTGTGGAAGATCCTCCTCAGCTGAACAGAGACCACCAAATTAGGCTGTAGGTTGTTCGAGCTCGAACTCATAAGCGGACTTTTCTCCCCACTAGTTGTTCCATCTCTTTACCAAAGTCTTATACCATGGCCAACGCCATAGAAATACCTGAGAATGCAAGACACGCATTAACACTACTCTTAGTAGCACGTGGCTTAACAGAAGTGGGCGGGGATGTTACATTCATAGTGGAAGCTAGATAAGCTTACCAAGCAGAAACATTCTATTTCTGGGTACACTTTCCTAGGGAAAACAACACTACATTCACATTACATACACATAAAATTGCAAATGTACCTATTCGGTACAAAACATACCAGTATCATGAAATACCGCTCACTTGTCAGGAGCATCAGAACTGGTTTGAAGGCACCCTACCACATGTAACACAACCCGTGAGATTAGGTCCTTTTGGAAATGACCGATCAACATGGCCTGTGTTTGCACAAACACACTTCACCCAGGCATACAAAACATGCAGGCAGCAGACCTGCGCAACTTATACATTGAGATAGTAACACTTTACAGATGACTTGTTCAGTTCATAATGCAAACTCTGAATACCACACCAGCACGTCCAGCACTACCAGCACCTGCTGGTTACCAATTGGCTGCTGGGATTAATCTGCAAATAGTACATACTATCATGGGTAAGGTACCCACAGAACGAGAGAAAATTGCATTCTGGATAGCTCAGAAAACAAATCAGCTGGAAGCTGTGTTCCCGCATACGGGGCCACAGGAAAAACATAGAATTCTCACAATGTGCTTGCCTTCTGGATTGTTCCCTCCTTGATGACTGCACCACATGGGGTACAGTCTTTGCTGCAATTAATGCTACCACACATGGTACCCCGACACATGCCAATTTACCGGAAGTGTTAAAAACAAATTCAGAATGAGCACGGGCCTGCTCCAGCCCTAGATTTGGGGATGAAATTAATGCATAATTTCAATGCTGTCTCCTCAATCATACTGAGTAATATCAAAGGGGAAGCGGTAGCTCTGGCTATACTCCAACATCTCCAAAAGACTCCAGATTTGGACCGGGAGAGAGCGCGCTACCGAAAATGATTTCCGACACCTATACTAGTATAGGACGGGATGGTTTGGGAGCCAAGCAAAAGAAACTTGAACTACAGAATACCATCCCTAAAGAAGGTACTAAAAAGGCACAGGAGGATTCTAAGAAGCACTGGGATCAACAAAAACAATTTAAGGATGGACAAAACCAGAGAGCTGATTCTCCACACCCTGAGAACTCTGAAAGGAGATACACTGTCAGAAATAGAGAAAATATAAAAGCTTCTGACAGATATACTGATTCACATCTCTCTTGTTCCTTTCAGGACGCACCAGATAGACGTACTGAGAGAGGGGGCTGTCCAGATCGATGTCCTGAATACGTGAACAGAAGAAGGACTCACCACAGTCTTCAGACAAAAAAGAGGATAAGTCCCCACAAGACAAACCTAAGTTTAAAAAGAAAAAGGCGACAGCAGTGTCAGTTAAAAATGCCAGTACACTTGAGCGCAGCAGAGGTCACGATATGTCGTGAGAGTCTGAAAGATCGTCTGGATGTGACAGCAACTAACGATTTCATTGCGTTTGAGACTGCGGACAGCCGTGTTCTCCCACCTGACAGGGTTTATGATTTAAATATCCAAATTGAGGGAGACGTGGAGCACACCATTGGTGTGATATTCTGGGATGAACTTAGTTGTGATATGCTGCTAACCAAAAAGGACTGGACACCCGAGAACGTCCATAAGCTCCCACATGGGGAAGATGTCATTTTGCCTTCTTTCTCTGGTCTTGTTCCAGATCCGGTAAAACAAGCCTATGCTGTCAATTGGGCTTTAGCGCAGGCACCTGTGTTGTACAGCAATCATATAGGTTGGGACAGGGACTCTCCTTGTCATGTAATACCTATTAGGTCTAAACCCCAACCTCAGCCACAATATCCTGTTAAATACGAAAAAAAGCTCCAGTGAGGGAGATCCTCACTCAGCTTGAGTACTAGGGAGTAACTGAGCCCTGTGTCTCTGCAATGAATAACCCGTTATTCCCCGTTGCTAAGACAGGCCATTCCTACAGAATAGTCTTAGATTACAGACACTTAAACAGTCATACACGTACATATGCTATACAGAATTCACATAGCACAGAAATAGTTAATAATATAGTGCTAAAAAATACAAAACAACCTTGGATATTTCTTGGCGGTAAAAGTCCAGCTGTCACTTTTCCATCTGAAAACTTGTCCGCTGCTGTGACGGTGTGCCCTTCCTTTTTAGATATTAGCGAAGCACAGGTGAAAGACCTCTGACGGTCCTCCGTCACTGTCAAGAATCACCACTCGTGTCAATGGCCCCATAGACTAAACGGGCTGGCAGCGGGACATAAGCCCTTTTTGCCGCAGAGCCAATCATGATGTGCATTCCTGCAGACACATCTGTGGCAGTTAAACCTCCACAGCTGAGTTGGTG
This sequence comes from Pleurodeles waltl, assembly GCF_031143425.1. Taxonomy (NCBI): domain Eukaryota; kingdom Metazoa; phylum Chordata; class Amphibia; order Caudata; family Salamandridae; genus Pleurodeles; species Pleurodeles waltl. The sequence continues at coordinate 51,998,451 of NC_090446.1, read as the reverse complement.
GTTTGGGAGGGATTAAAGGATGAAAGCAAACTTTTTTTACACTTTCCCCAGCACCTCCAGCCATGAACCCGCTCATACCAGTCCTGCCGTTGCAGCTGGGCCAGGTCCAAGATGGAAATTAACCACGCTATCGCCGGAACAGAAGGTAAGTCACGTCATTCCTGTTATGCTCATAGTTGTTGCCTTCCAGTAGTACTTTTAGCAAACAACAGCAAATTAATGCACAATGCCGAAGTCTGTAATGTTGTAGTTATAAATGTACCAGAACAGACCTCAAGATATAACTAGCACCCCCAATCTACTACGAATTGCCTTCATGGCAATGGGCACCTACAAAAAAAGTAACAGCAATCACAGAGAGGAATGTGTCAGCACAGGTGTGTGCGAGAATTCCCCCCAAAAATCAAAAGCATTAAGTGAATCAGTATACCCAATATTAACCATACAATCCCATGATAATGTAGCAACTCCACTACAACATGATACAGGTGGGATACACACAATGTACTAGCAATCTTACTGCTAAGTTGCAAACATAGCAAAGATGTATGAAGGTCACATGTTCCCTTGATGTGTGCAATATATTACAAACATTAGATGTCACTTAAATATAAAGTGGCAGGTTTTCTGTGTAATACGTATGTGCATATCATTGACACATCAGGTCAAAATAAGCACACATACATTCTCCAGTAACTAAAACAGAAACACATATAATTTGGGCAGTGTCCACTAACAACATGAATGCTTGCACCAAAATTAACATGTCCATCACAAATGTACAACAATAATGTATGTAATTAAAAAAAATTAACTACAATCCAAAAACTGTGCTGGCCAGTGTCACAAATGAGAGTAAGTGCACGGCACACACATCAGCAAACAATTAGTAACATTCATTAATAAGGCCAGGATGAAGGTATTCACAAAATAAAATTGTATTATTAACATGAGAAAACTCTTTCATAAATAATGCCTCCAAATGTACATGTGAAAAACAAGGCACTAGGGGCCAGATGTATCAAACTTTTGCGGATTCGCAAACGGTGCGCATCACAATAATCGGCTGTTTGAGAATGCAAAAATGCCTTTCACGATGTATGAAAGGCATTCCAAGTGCAAATATAAGGAATTGCTAAAATAGCAATTCCTTGCAGCTCCGACATGAATTTGCGGGTCACATTATGCGTATCGCAAATAGCAATATGATTTAGCCAATAAATGTTGCGAGCTGCAAAATCATGTCGCTATTTGCGATACGCAGAATGCAATTTGCAAATTCCGTCTCGCAATGCATCAACAATTTGCAAATAGCGATTATTCTCAAAATGGCCTTTTGCACGTGCAATTTACCACGAAGTGAAATCAGGTGATAACCAGGTGCAACCTATATAGAGAGGCCCAAAATGATTCAGCCTCTTTTCCACAATGGCTGCACTCTATGTCATGGCGAGGAGGATGAGGATCCTGGCAAGTATGAGGAGAGGGAGGAGGAGACAGGAGCGCATTTTTAGAGTGTGCATTACCCTTTTTGATCGACAGAGGAGGAGATTTATGAGAAGTACAGGTTGAGCTCAGCCATGATACTTGACCTGATAGCTAATATACAACCTATACTGCAGCGCAACACACACAGGACCAATAGCATACCCACTCATGTGCAGGTATTATGCTCCCTGCACCTACTAGCCTGTGGGAGCTATCAAGGGGTTATAGCAGCAGCTGGAGGGGTCTCACAGAGTGCTGTCCCACGATTATCAATGCAATGCTGAGCAACATCCAGCAGCACATGCGATTCCCCAACACCCCACAGGAATTACTACAGACAAAATTAGATTTCTACCAGATTGCCCAATTCCCACATGTAAGAGGCGCCATCAATGGAACACATGTAGCCATCTGTCTGCCAGCGGCCACAGAGAATGTTTATCAGAACCGTAAAAATTCACATTCCATGAACATCCAAGTAATTAGCGATGCCTCCAACATTATTACAGATCTCATGGCCAGATATCCAGGTAGCACACGTGACTCCTACATCTTTCGGCTCAGTGGAATTTACACAAGACTACTAGCTGGGGAGTTTGGTGAAGGATATCTACTGGGTAATGTAATAGTTGACAATGTCGCATTGATGTAAATGTAACGTCACGTACAACAAGTACTCATGTTACTCTCCTGTCATTCCAGGAGACAGTGCGTACGATGTGTGGTCATTCATACTGATGCCCTATCTGAATCCTGCAATGCCAGCCGAAAGGAGGTATAATGCTGCTCACAGGGCAACCCGTAGCGTTGTAGAGAGGACCTTCAGCCTGCTGAAGATCCGCTTCAGATGCATACATAAGAGTGGTGGTGCACTACAATACAGCCCTGAAACAACATGCAAAATCGTGGCTACACGTGTTATGTTGCCCAACATTGCCACAACGAGGGGCATACCTGTGGAACCCACCGAGCTGGACTCCGATGAGGATGGGGATCCCTTGCCACCCCTTCACCCAGTAGACAGAAGCAGTGCAGCAGAGGGCAGACAAAGACGTGCTGATATCACGCGCAACCATTTCTGATTAAATTAATGACAATACCACGTCTATTATATATATTACTGTAGGTAGCATCTTTATTGCCTTGACTTCAGGTAAAATATGTGTGATTAGGACATAGCTATGCATTATACACAACCAAGTGCCAGTAACAGTGTCACACTATTAGCATCATAGTATAACTGTTTTGCTACATGTTAAGCTAGTCCCCTACACCCCTCATCATTACTTCCTACGTCCACGCACTCCACTCAGTTGCCTCGGTGGCACCTCTTGTAGCGGGATCAAAGACAGTACTGTGTCTGGTTCTGCAACGTCTAGGATCCATCAAAGGGGCTGTGATACTGTGGAAGCTAGAGACCTTCTCACTATCCCCACCACCCAGTTTGCTGTTCATGGCACTCTGTGCTGCCTACATTGTCTCCAAAACATTGGTTATTTGCACCAATTCTTGTACAGCGTCCCGACTGCAATGTGCCATCTCCACTTGTGTGCCCACAACACGTCATGATATCAAGGCAGTTGAGGTAGAGAGTCTATTGACAGAGCTGCAGAACCCATCCAACCTGCCCATCAATTGGTAATGGCACCTATGGTGGCTGACATGCTCCTGCTGAATCACAGTGCAGAGTTCCCTAATGGCATTTGTCATCTCCTTTGTGTTTTCTGCTGCTGTTTGCTGTCCCTCATGCAGCTTGCACATGTTTCCATTAAGAGACTCTAACTGCTTGCTCATTTCTCCCATATTGTCATTGTGAGACTCAAACTGCCTGTGTATTGCGCCCCTGTTATGATCGATTGACACCAACTGCCTGTGCATTGACCTCATGTGTTTAATTTGCAGGTGCTGCACTTTCAGCGTGGAAGCTTCAAGGCCACCAAAGAGTGATAGGCCCCCACCATCCTCAGTGCACTGCCTGCCTCCTTCATGACGCTTCCTCAGGAGGGGAGTGGACTGAGGCTGGGGCGGGGACTGCTGTCTTACTGTGATTCTAACTTCTAAGTGTGGTGTGGATTCATCATGTGGCATTTCATCAGAGTCCAGGTTACACTCTAAGAGAGGTAGCGCTCTTGCCCTGTGTCTAGTTGGTGCATTAATGAAGGACTCACTGGTGTTTGAGTCGGACTGTGGCTGTGTTTCGCTATCCCCCACATTTCCACCTTCTGCTGCGTCAGGGCACGGTGAGTGAGTTTGTCCCAAAAAGTTTGCCGTGGTTCCTGACCATCTCCTCAGTGAGCACCCCCAATTCCTGCTCACTGAATTTATTTGAGCCTGTGCTTCCTGTTACCTTTCTCCTTCACATTCCCATCAGTGGCCATGTTCTTGTTTGGTCCGGGCTGGCTCACAAGGCTTCCTACCTGGTGCTGGGCTCTGTCTCTCTGCCTGCTCCTGTGGGTGTGGCTCCTCGAAACAGCATGGGCTGACTCACTTCCTGGTTGTGATGTCATCAGGCTGTTCCGGTTTGCCGTTTTCACAATTTGCGACTTACAAATACCGATTCCCAATTTTTTGCGATTCGGTATTTGCAACTCGCAAATTGCGTTTGCGAATTTTAAGAAATCGCTATTACCAACTCGCAATTTTCATGCATTCCATTTTGCATTTCTAAAATAGCGATTTCTTAAAATTCGCGATTTAAGAAATGCAAACCAGGAGCTTGAAACATCCGGCCCTAGGCCTGTAGTGCAGTGTGTTGGAGCATGCCCACAACTTCTCCTTATGCCACTGCCAAAATAAACCTCCTCTAGAAGGGGCATCTATGGGGCAGAGAGCAGGCACCACAATGATCTTTCTGGAAGGGGGGATCCTTGGGTTTGAGCGGGTGGATTTGGGTATAGGAAGTGTGGGCTTGGGTTTAGGAGTAGTGGGCTTGGATATGGGAGCAGTGGGTTTGGTAAGGGGCGATTGGGATTTGGAAGGGGTGTAAAGATGTTTGGGAGGGTGGAATTACATTTAGGATGGGTGGGGTGGGGTGGGGTGGGATGTGGAAGGGGTGGTTTGGACTGTGGGGGGTGGTTTGGGAGGTGGAAGGGCTGCAAAGACATTTGGGAGAGGTGGTATTGGGTTTGGAAGGGGTCATGGCTGGGGCAAAAAGTAGGTCCTCTTTTGGAAAATGAGTAGGGTGGTTTTCAGGGAGTTTGAGTTGGTGGGTTAGAGATAGTGCCTTCGTCTGTTGTGCATGTGTCTGTTGAAGCTGTGGGTGTCTGAGGGTCTGGTGTATGTGCTGTATGTTTTGAATTGTGTTCATACTGATTTTCTGTTGGGTGGGTGAGTGTGGGGATTTGAGGGGGAAGCCTTTTTTTATCGATTGCCTTGTTGTATGGACGGGCCTTGGAGTTCACAGTCAAGCTCACCTGGTTGCTGGTGAGCCCGTCCATCAGCCTTCTGCAGCCCTGAGCCTGAGTGTTCAGTAATCGTCAAGGAAGCTAAACAGCAGTAGGATAACTGGTGATTAGATTACTTGCAAGAGAGCTTTATGTTTTGTCTAGTCACAGTTTTGCCACATTATGAAGTAGTGCAGAGGGATCATGTGGTTGCTGCAAAGCATCACTGGTAGGGTTTACCACTTCAGGGGAAAAAATGTGTCCATATTTTTCAATTCAAGATTGTGTAAAGGCCTGGCCATGATAATTATAACTTACATGCAGCACCCTGCAAAAGCAATGTTCATTTTCAACAAGGCTTTACTTTCTTTGTTCCATCGGTCAGGCATGATTAAGGCAGCTCAAGAACACATTTTAAAGTGCCTTCTTGTTATGCTTACTGTTAAACTTATATGGTGATGAGAGAAAAAATATTCTCTTTCAGTGATTTTACTAATTTATATACTGACTGGGACTTTAAAATACTGCTCATGTCGGTAAAAATCCGACCAGATGGCAACTCTACTTGTAAGCTGCAGATCCCAGATTTGTAACGTGTGTAGATCGCTCAGTGAGTTACTTTGTTTGTCTCAGATGTCCCTTATTTACTTTCAGCTAATAAGTAAGAATCATTTTAATGTAGCACAGTGAGCTATGAACTGGCATCAAGGAGATGCATGCAAACTGAAAAGCATAGCATTAGGCCTTTTAATTTTTTCCACAAGCTTTCATTGCCCCAGGATTGCTAAAAAAGGCTTGCTTTGGGTAAAAATAAAGTCTAATTAGCTCAGGCAGCCACTGCATTATATTTTAAATCCCGACTTTGTGTTTCTCCAGAATAAGCACTCTTAACCAGTGCCTAATTTGTCAGTGTAGTCCACCGGCACATATTTTTGGGGACCATCACATATTTTTCCTCATGAGATATTGACTGTAAGAGAGATAAAAACACACAGAAAAACTGTCACAAAGGGAGAAAGCATGGGCTGGCAAAAGTGAAATAAAGCATCAGCAGTGTCTGCTAGTGGTTATCCACTACCAGACACTGCTGCCCCTCTATTTCACTTTTAATAATGACCTGAGGTATGCAGCCTCTGTATGTGGGGTGCCGATTCTTAACAGCGCCTCTGGAGCAGAACTTTGAACACTGGCCTTCATTATTTTAAAAATTAAGCACTGTTCTTACCATATAATGTTAATCATTGAATAATGTAAAAACCTCTGCAACATTGGCTTATACTCTTTATTTCTAGAATGATTGTAAGCACTCATTCGGACATACATTTAACAATCTTACAGTACATGCATACCTCTTGCATATAGGGGATAGAAAAAAGTCAAAAACCTCACTCCAATTATTGTGTTGCTTAAGCACCTATGAAGTGATAACAAGCTGAATGTTTGTTTACCTTCATTGCATAAATATTTAGCTGTTACTCATCAGATAGCACTGAGTCAAGGCAGGACTCCAATGAAAGGAGGGCTGATGCCCCATTAACTGAGGCCATTGTTTTGGGCCTAAATGGAAGTGAGAATAAGAAACCCCTACAGGTTGCTGTTCCTAAAGTAAAGCAGACATAGGTGGTCATTATGAAGACGGCGGTAACAACCACTGTGTTCATGCTGGCGGTCAAAACACTGACTGCCAGCGACCCCGGATCCCCGCTGGCCAAATAAAGGACCTTTCTGTGGGCCGGCGGGCAGAAACATTGTTTCCACCCACCGGCCCACAGAAAGGCCTGGCCGGGACATTGACGGCGGATCCATATGGAGCCGCCGCTAGTGCCTCTGTGCGGCGGGTGCAGCTGCACCGGTCGCGCAGATCACTGCCTGAAAATCGGGGAGTGACCTGCGCGACGGGGCACTGCAATGGGCAGTGCAGGGGCACCCCCTCCGCCAGCCTTTCCCTGGTGGGATAACCCGCCACGGAAAGGCTGGTGGATCAGGAAACATTATCCACTCACCGTCAGGCTGCCTGACGGCTGAAGCCTGGTGGTGAGTGAGGGCTGCCGATGGGGGCCCTCACCATGTTCATTATGCAGCAGGTTGGCCCGCCATGCCGGATGGTGGTTTCAGTCTCCAACGCCGGCATGGCGGGCCAACCCACCGTGTTCATAATGAGCACCATAGTGTGGCTGCTGGTTAATGTGTTCTGGTGTCTGCAAATTACACCGGGACAAACTCAGTGTATTTCACTGATGCTGGCCCCAATCAATTTTAGACCAAGCTCAATAATAGCTACTAGATCGCCCTCATTTCCTGCGCTGATTAAAATAAAAATGTATTAAAGGAGTGATTGGAAACTTGTGCTGAGGAGATAAGGGCTGATGTGAGGTATGGAAATGGAGGATTTCAGGAAGATGTGGGGATAAAAGGGACTCTACAGCCCTACCCCCACTTCACCCAGATGGGCATGCAAACCTGGTTATGAACCAGCATCCTGTTGCACACGTGAAGCGCTACTTTAATTTGCAATTGGAATATATGTGACCATCAATCAGTGCACTCTGCAGAGAGGCCAAGGATTGCATTTGCATTTAGTCTCAACGCTTTAATGATCAATTGGCAGGCAGGAGGGGAAGCCCGTACTGCCTTCAGTCTGAGGGCTCTCAACTGGCCCCATCATGAACACCCAACCAAAATCTGAACTTACCAGACACTGACTGTTGGGACTCAGTTCTGAATATGTACTAAACAATAGTCATATGTTGCAAGAAAATAAAACTACTGAAACACAACAACTGGAAAAAGCAAATTTTCTTTTGCTTAAGGTTAAGCATGGGAAATGTAAACAGGGACTGCTTTGCTGCCATGGATTATCTTAGGGTTTTTAAAGTTATTGTTGATAAATTGTATTGTGCTTTTGCCTTTAAAGTTGAGGACATGACTGCAGGTATCCATTCAAAGTCAGCTCTAAGACCCACACCATGTAAATTCCATTGTGGGTGATAGGTGTAGAGGAGGCCCATGAGATTGCGTAGGTCAGCGGTTGTGTGATAGCAGTACAGCCCAAATGGTGAAGTATAATGGATTGGGATGGGACGAGGGAAATGATGACAGAGACAGCAGTGCTGAGGGAGCCCCAATTTTTAGGTCTTGGGGAGAAGGCATGTTTGAAGAAAAGGGGCATTTTAGACACAAAACAAACAAGTTTGCTTCATGCCAAGTCCAAAAGCTTAAGCCTAGTTTTGGCTGAAGCACAAAGGCTACAACAAACGTCCTATATAGTGTTTAGTGCCAGTGTATTTAGTCATGATAAAGAACTTTGAAGTGGAGGCCAGGAAAGGGAATCGGTCAGTGTAAAGTCTCCTTCTGGTCTTTTCAGTGCGTTTTAACTGAAGGAGTGTGGGCCGCTCATCTTACTGAAAAAACTCTGGCAGCTCTCAAACAGGACACTTCTAATCTATTATGGTTTCACGGGATCGGTCCATATTTAAGCACACTGACTACTTTCCTTCCTCAATGTTTATTTCTATTGTTGTCCCATACTGCCATGAATGCCTTTTAAGTGATGCTTTTTTGTTTAAACATCTTCAGACACAGATATAATGCAAACCTTGCCAAACAAGTCATAGTAGATCTTTTAATCATACATGTATTATTGAGTGATGTTCATCCCTTCAATGTTTTTTTTTCAGAGCCACACTGCTAAAATAGCTTTAATGTTCCCATTCTTAGATCACCTTAAATGTCGATTATAATCTGCTCTTGTAGATTTAATTCATGAGTGCCAGCTTCATGTAGTGACAGAAGTGTCAATTAGAAGGTCACAGTGGGGAGTGGTTTCCAAAATGAGTGTTTTTAATATTTCATAGAGGATTGGCGTGCTTGCAGAAGTCCATCGGTGCTCATTGTACTTCCTCCATCTACATGTATATTGAATAGACTTTAGAATTATCCTTGAAATGTTTTCTGAAAGCTATTTTTGCGTAACTTGAGAGTTGCATTTTTGGACTGATACTGCTCTGCCTTGGACTGAATTTGGGCTTTGGATGGGTCTCAGAATATGGCAACACTGCACAGACTATAGTTCTTGGCTTCCAGAAGATGTGCCCAAGCTCTACCCACCCTGTGTATAGGAACTCTGAACTGTGAGCCCAGTGCTAGCGCAAACTCAGCTTGTCCCTTTGTAAGGTACAGTTTTATTCTTAAATTAACCAACTCCAGTTGTAGCTTTCGGCAACCTTGAGTGTTGTGAGTTATTTTTTATCTTGAATTTTGCAATGAATCACAGCAATCCTTGAAATGCCTGTCAATTGCCATGTAGATGAGGAACACAAGTAGGGGCTACCGCTCATTGCCAATTTGTAGTAGGAATCACACTGCAATGATAGTCTTTATGTGGGTGTTTACTTAAGTATACTGGGAGAGTAACGAGAGGCAGGTCAGCGCCCCTTCAGCCTGCAGACTTCTGTGTGCTCATTCTCAGAGCCACTCATACACCCACTTACACATTCATACAATCAGTTACAGTCACTGGATGATGTCATCAGTGATGTCATTTGAGATGTCTTGAGTTATGTAATCTGTGAGTTCATAAGCAGTGCATTGGGGGGCGCAAGTTATAGTTAGCTAAGGTAACTATAACTGGTGAATTTCTCTGAAATGTGAGCCTAATGAGAGTGTCCCTCTAACCTTGAATTTGTATGTTTTTTTTAAAAAATTCTATTTCCTCACTATAATGTCCCTGTAACCTTTGTTTTTTTTCAGTGAATTTGTATGTTTTTTTTTAAAGTATAGTAATATTCGTTACTATATGTTAATTCAACCACTGCCATACCTGGCCGCCAGGCCCTAAGGCCAACCCCCTATAGGCACCCAAACCTGCACCGTGCATGGCCTTCACCCATGCGTAGGGGAGGTTTTTCGCAAGACCTGGCCTGCAGCCAGACCCTGCAGCCAACTCCCCCTATCCACTGAACCCCATGCTGTACACAGGCCTTTGGCTGTGCACTGCAGGAGGTGGCCTCTGGGTGTTAGAATTGATGTGAGATGGTGTATCTGGGGGTGAGTGGTTTTGTGAGTGGGTGCATGAGTGTCTGAGTGGGTCTGTGAGTGGTTGTGTGAGTGTCTAAGTGGGAGTGTGACTGCGTGCGTAAGTGTCTCAGTGGGTGTATGAGTGACAGAAAGAGAATGAAAGAGAGTAAGAGAAAGAGAGTGAGAGTGAGAGGGAGACAGATGCTTTTATAGGCTTCGATGTATGATATACTTAAAATGACATATTTTTTTTAATTTAAAAATGTATTTTAAGAAGTAAAATTACCTATAATTGTTTATTTAAACATTTGAAATAAAAAAAAGGGAAACGAGTCCAGCTGGACTCAAACTCTCAGTGCTCAGTGTGAGTATTTTTCTTCATGTGTGTGAGTACTGTGTGACTACAGTGGTATTGCAAGAGCTTTATATGTCTCCTAGTTCAGCCTTGGCTGCTGAGCTACAGGTACCCCTAGACAGCCTGGCTTCTAGACACTGCTACATTTCACTAATAAGGGATACCTGGACCTGGAATAAGGGGTAAGCACCTTTGGTACCCACTACAAACCAGGCCAGCCTCCTACACTGACCACCAGAGCTAAGGGGTCAGGGTGTTAGTACCCCAGCCCCTTTTGTATTTTTTTTTTCTGGGGTTCAGCTTCAGCTGAGTCCCAAGATGGCTGACAACACTTCTGTTGCTGAAATGTTATCAGCCAATCAAATATCTGCCCGAGATCGGAAGGGGTTGCGAATCCTTTGCGACCCTTTATATTCAAATTTGGATTTTCTTACATTTCGCAAAAACTACTGAACGGAATAACACTAAATAACAAAAAGTTTGCTTTCTGAACTAAGAGCTACCTTTCTGCCAAATTTAGTGTAATTCTGTCATGGTTGGGCACTTTCGCCTTTCAAAATCCCTTTGGAAAAATGAGTGTGAAAAGTGTTTTGGGCCCTCCCCCACTTTGTTTCTCGATGCTGCTTGATAGATCACCCTAACACTTGCCTGGCAGCAGCTCATGTGAGCGACAAATGTTTTTGGAAAAGTTCATGAAGATTCGTCAGCTGGCGCCAAAGATATAAACAAGTGAAAAAATGCTTCTACTATAGAAACTATAATAAATATATGTATATATATATATATATATATATATATATATATATATATATATATATATATATATGACCTACTGGTGGCCGCCAGTAGGTATAGTTAGGACCTGGTTTCTGTAGAAAAAGCTGTTTTTTGCTTGTCTATATCTTTGGTGCCATTTGACGAATCATGAAATTTTCCCCAAAAATTAAAGTTACGTGAGCTGCTGTCTGGAAAAAAAAGCAAGTGTGGGCTGCTGCGCAAGTTTCTTTGAAGCCACCGGGTAGGCTAGGTCCCAGTAACATTGGAATTATCCCTACAGCCCCGGGGACTGCCACCTCCCCGGGGTACCAATCAAAACCAGTGCAGGAGGGTCACACAGACCCGGCGACCACCACCTCCCCAGGGCTCTAATCTAATACATTGCGGGGGCCACTTGGCCCCTCTGCAGCCCTGGCGGCCACCACCTTCCTGGGACTCTATTCTAATACATTGCGGGGGTGCCCAGCCTCCCGCAGCCCCGGAGACCACCATCTCCCCATGGCCACATTCCAATACATTGCGGGGAGCTGCCCGACCACCCCCCCACAGCCTTGGGGACAGCCACCTCCCCTAGGCTACAATAAAAGAGAGAATGGGGGTCCATTTCATGCCCCTGTCCCCAGGGACCACCACCTCACTGGGGCAATGTTCGTTGGAGAGGACCTCTCATTGAGCCAATAATGGCCCCAGGGCTGGCTCCTGCTATGTCCTGGGGTGCCCACCCCCTGCTGTGCACAGGCGAAAACCATGTGCAGCGTGGTGTTGGGTAGATATAGGTATTGACCACAGGGCCTGGCCTGTGGCAAGGCTCTGCAGCCAACCGCTATATCTCCCCTACTCGAAGGTCATGCGCAGTGGTGGTTGGATTAATGGATAGTAATGAAAATTACTTTGTAAAAAACTTAGAAATTCACTTAAAAAAACAAAGGTTACAGGGAGTTTATAGTTAGGGTCACATTTTAATCATACCAAACCATAGAAATTCACCTGTTGTAGTTAGAGTTATCTCAAGTAACTATAACTTGTGCCCTAAGCTACCTATAACTTGCACCCTCGCTGTGCACTGCTATTACCTCATGAATTATGGCACTCAGGACATCTTTGATAACAGCATTGATAATATCAATGTAATATTTGCAGTGAAAAATTTTTATGAAAAAACTGGGCATGGCATGGGTGTATGTTATAGTTACCCTCAGCCCCATTGTGGACCCCCGGCCCAGGGACCACTACCTCCTCAGGGCTATTTATGTTGGGGGGGCCCACAGCACTCCTCATGGGACCAGTGATGGTCCTAAGGACCGCCACCCCACAGGGCCGTTTCCTGTTATGCCTTGGGGTCCCCACCACAGGACATAGCTGTTTGCTTTGACAGCTCCCACCAACTCGGAGCAAACACTTCACTTTCTGCAAGTGAGAGCCATCAAACAGCTCTCACTTCCAGGAAGTGAAGTTTTTCACATATTTCCGTGCGTGGAGCTGCTATTTAAAGCTCCTTCATGCTTCTGGGAGAAATACAGTATGTGGGAAGTTGTCTAGGACCGTAGGATCTTGAGTCTCCCCCTACGGTCCTGTCATTCTGTCTTTCTCTCTCTCTTCCATTCCATAATGGGATGGAAGAGCGAGAGATTGTCATTGCATTGGTCTCTTCAAAGATAAAGACTAGAAATATGTTTGGTATGATTTTTATAATTACTTTTGGATGCAGAGTGGAACAGAGTCATTTCTGGGCTAATGGTCAAGGTCTTGTGCTGTTACTCAGTAGGCTGAAGAGTTTAAATCCTAGTACTGCATGGCAGTATGTTTGTTTATTTACTAGTGTTTTAAAATATCTCATTCTAAGCATATCATTCATCAAAGCCTAAAAAAAACCCTTGATCAATCTCCCTCTCACTCTCTTGATTTACAAAGTAGGGATAACAGAACTAACCTAGTACTAAGAATTTTACTAAGCAACTCCAGTAACATATATTTAATCTACAATGAAGGGCAAGTAGTTCACTTAGCGCCAAATCACACTTGTATTCTGCAGATAAAGCATGTTTTACTTCATTAAAGAAAACTCTTGCAGCTATGGAGAGAGCTATTTTGGAAGAGCACTCTTTGGAGCAGGGGATACTAATGACTGTGATTTCTCCTATTCCTACATTAGAAGTGACCACCAAGGCAAGCGTTCCTAATACGTGAGTGCTACACCTGAGATGGGTGCAGTTGGCCTTTAGGTTAAGTGCAGTGGATGTAAAGTTTGAATGTAATCCGACTCTGGATGCAAGCCTTTCTCTAATATGAGAAGAATATTCCTCAGACTCCCAAAGCCTTAACCATTGAATTACATGAGAGCATGTTCTATATAGATGGCTGTGCACAATCTGGGGGCGGTACTAAAGAAAAGTACTCCGCAGCAGTGCAGGGTGTAGTTAAAGATTGTGAATTCCAAACACAGCACTTTCACAATAGAATCCTTGGTGACAGCACTACACAACATGCAAAAATATAAACCTTGGTACTTGCATTACAGAAGGCTGACCCATCAGTTCCTGCAATAACAGTGTCTGATTCATCATTCTGCATGTAGAGATGCAATGCAAATTTGAACCATTAGTGCCTGAACACATCAAAGGACCTAGATAACCCTGGGAAGGCGGCAGAAGGAAATGAATTTGACCTGCACCAGCATTTAAATCTGTTACAGAACGTCTAATGGGTCAGAGACAAGCTATCGATTTTGAAGCATCCTGCAGCTGCTGCTGGAGGAAATAAGGTATCACCAGCCGCAGATGGGTGGGTCCCCATCTAGGTGATCTAGTTCAAAAAAATATCCAGGATAAATAAGCCTCTGGGTCATCCTACAGACCACTTATTCCAGTTTTTGGGGTAAAGGTTGAGCAAACTGTAAAGCTGCCTCCATTGTCTGGTTCAAAGAGAAACAAACAGGTGTCCATTAACCATATTAAAAGCTCTATGAGGCTTATTCTGCTGGGTGGACCCTCCTGGATACCGAGAAGGATTCATAGTAGAGCCTGGCAGTCTCTACCTACTCAGCCAGGGATACCTGAGCCTACTGAGGCTCCAGCATTACACAAAGGGATTAGTTGCAAGAATCTGATGCTGCACTTTCCACAGCACCAATGCCCATCAATGCAGTAGTTTACTATGAACCCCGCACAAATCAACATCGACTGAGTTGATCCCTTTTCAGAAAGCGATGCTTTATGAGCATTAATGAGTTTTGCACAAATGTCCTTTCGGCTTACTCCCCTGTTACTTGCTATCATTGAATTCTTCTTTCTTACATTGGTTTTGCCAAGTACTTGATACCACCACAGTCCCATGTTTGGATTGCTGCAGAACTGTTTCTTTTCATTGTGTGGCTGATAAAGCTGCTAGTACTGAATAGACATTATATCCCTGAAAGAACGGATTCACAATCTGTGGTCCAAGCGCTGCAGCCACATTTTTCTTCCCACAGAGCTTGACAAGATCTCTTTGCTGAAAACAGTACAGCTTATTCTGTGCCCAAGGACCACGTTTTGGAAACAGTTCCTTTTCAGGGTTTGGGACCCACTGAGACATTGCAATGGTATATGTTTTGAAAATTTCAATGAATGATGTGATTATTCCTGAATCTATTTTAGATGACGGAGACAATGAAACTGTAAAAAGACTGATGTTTGATTTGTAAGCAAGTACAATTCTTAACAAGTAGGTCCCATATGTGAATGCATTAAAGTACAAAAAAATGTATTGTTTTCTTCATTATGGATATAATTATATACACCAAACAAGCTATCCCAGAGAAATATGTATTTACACACAGTGGGAGCAGTGAGACACACCACCCCTTAGTAGTCATCCACATTCCTTAAAGAAATTCCCATATTTACAGAGTGGGGGCAGGTCCCCTCCCTCAGCCTTCTAATTTTCACAACATCCACAACAACGTCTGAAAAACCTAATTAATAACAACAAACTGATTCAGAGAAGTTTAATGATAATTTATTGATACAGAGATAGGAGCACTGGGAAGAAACATTGACTAGTAAAATATTTGCAAGATAAAGAAGCCCTATCCTGAGCATGCATTATACACTGAGAAATGACTTTCCTGAATAAAACAATCAAGCAGACTTGGGGGAATATTTATACTCCATCTGCGCCTATTGTGCGTCAAAACTTTTGACGCACAATCAGCGCAAACGTTGCCCTGTATTTAAACTTTGACGCCTGAGCCAGCGGACGACAAACTTCCGCTGTGTGCGTAATATTTTGGATGCGCCAACCCGCCTTGCGTTAATTATATGCAAGGTAGGCGTTCCTGTCCAAAAAATGGCTTAAAGGGCCGTGTGTCGTATTTATGCTCGCGGGCAAAAATGACGCACGGCCGGGAGGCGGAGCCAGAAAATGACGCACAGCCCGGTTTGCATCAAAAATTAACGCCTGGGTCAGGGCAGGTGTTAAAATGGGGCAAACACACCTGTATTTCATCAGAACACACAGAACACACAGCAGAGCAGCAGAGCAGCAACAGGGAGCCATGGAGGTGATTCTAATCCAGCGTGCACGCAGACGCAGAGCCCAGCAGCAACAACAGCAGCTACAACAACACCAGCAGGGACCCCAAAGGCAGCGCAGAAGGCAGGAGAGGATATTCCGCCCAAGAACAACCCTTCAGGGCCTCAGGGAACACGACATCATACAGAGGTACTGGTTGAACTGGCAGGCCATTCAGCAGCTGCTGTGCAACATTGAACAGCAGTTGGCCCCCACTTTGGTGACACCCCGCACCATCCCAACAGAAACAAAGCTGCTTGCCGTCCTTCACATGCTGGCAAGTGGCTCTTTCCAAACAACTGGTGCCCTGGTTGGCGGAATATCACAACCATCATTCTTTTTGCCCAAAGTACTGGATGCCATCATTCGACTGACATCCCGCCACATCTGCTTCCCTAACACACTGCAGAAGCAGCAGGAAACAAAACAGGGGTTCTACGAAATCAGTGGCTTCCCACACGTCCTTGGTGCAATCGACTGCACACATGTACGCCTTGTGCCACCTGCTGCAAGTGAACACCTCTACCGCAACAGGAAGCACACACATTCCATCAACGTGCAGGCCATATTTGATCACCAGGGATTGATCACCAACATCGTGGCTAAATATCCTGGGAGTGTACATGACTCATACATCTTCCGTCACTGCACCATCAATGAACACTTCCAGGATGGACGGTATGGCAATGGACCACTTGTTGGTAAGTACAAAAACCTACTTATATACTCCCTGCACAGCAACCCTCTAGGACACACAGCACATACACCACAACAGCAACATGTGAACAGGAACACACTGAGGTCGTGACATCACTAGCCATGTTTCTTAAGTCACCATTGAACCTGTCACACGTTGGAAATTACTGTACAGCCTAATGTGAAGACGTCAATGAGTGTGGTTGCCTAAATGTCACCTTGCAAATTGTAAGTGTCCCAATGACCTTTACATTAATACATTGCATAAGTTTCAAGGTATGGGATGTCCAGGGTACTTTGATATGAACGTGTTAACAACACTTTCAATTTTAACTGTGCATAGAACTATCATCTCACCCCCAGTGAAGACACACAGACACCTGTATCACAAGTCACAATGCTAGGGAGGGCACACTGTACTGCAAATCCCAAAACATACTGCTGACAAACGGTTAGCAGACCAACACTCGTTCAGCCAAGGAAACAACACAAATCAAATCAAATCATTAACATTTATAAAGCGCGCTACTCACCCGTGCGGGTCTCAAGGCGCTAGGGGGAAAAGGGGGGGTTATCGCTGCTCGAACAGCCAAGTCTTTAGGAGTCTCCGGAAAGCGGAGTGGTCCTGGGTGGTCCTGAGGCTGGTGGGGAGGGAGTTCCAGGTCTTGGCCGCCAGGAAGGAGAAAGATCTCCCACCCGCCGTGGAGCGGCGGGTGCGAGGGACGGCAGCAAGTGCGAGGCCAGCGGAGCGGAGGGGGCGGGTGGGGACGTAGAAGCTGAGGCGTCTGTTGAGGTATTCCGGTCCCTTGTTGTGGAGGGCTTTGTGTGCGTGGGTGAGAAGACGGAAGGTGATCCTTTTGCTGACTGGGAGCCAATGCAGGTGTCTCAGGTGTGCGGAGATGTGGCTGTTGCGGGGTACGTCGAGGATGAGGCGGGCCGAGGCGTTTTGGATGCGTTGCAGGCGGTTTTGGAGTTTGGCGGTGGTCCCGGCGTAGAGGGTGTTGCCGTAGTCCAGGCGACTCGTGACAAGGGCGTGGGTCACGGTTTTTCTGGTGTCGGCGGGGAGCCAGCGGAAGATCTTGCGGAGCATGCGGAGAGTGAGGAAGCAGGCGGAGGACACGGCGTTGACTTGCTTGGTCATGGTGAGAAGAGGGTCCAAGATGAAGCCGAGGTTGCGGGCGTGGTCTGCGGGGGTCGGTGCGGTGCCGAGGGCCGTGGGCCACCAGGAGTCGTCCCAGGCGGACGGGGTGTTGCCGAGGATGAGGACTTCCGTTTTTTCAGAGTTCAGCTTTAGGCGGCTGAGCCTCATCCAATCTGCGACGTCCTTCATACCCTCTTGTAGGTTGGTCTTGGCGCTGGCGGGGTCCTTGGTGAGGGAGAGTACAAGTTGGGTGTCGTCGGCGTAGGAGGTGATGATGATGTCGTGCTTGCGTACGATGTCGGCGAGGGGGCTCATGTAGACATTGAAGAGTGTCGGGCTGAGCGATGAGCCTTGAGGTACGCCGCAGATGATCTTGGTGGGTTCTGAGCGAAACGGAGGGAGGTAAACTCTTTGGGAGCGGTTAGCGAGGAAGGAGGCGATCCAGTCCAGGGCCTGGCCTTGGATCCCGGTGGAGCGTAGGCGGGTGATTAGGGTGCGGTGACAGACGGTGTCAAAGGCAGCCGAGAGGTCGAGGAGAATGAGGGCGACTGTTTCACCGTTGTCCATCAGGGTTCTGATGTCGTCTGTGACTGAGATGAGGGCGGTTTCCGTGCTGTGGTTGGTTCGGAATCCGGTTTGTGAAGGGTCGAGCAGGTTGTTGTCTTCCAGGAAGGTGGTCAGCTGTTTGTTGACGGTCTTTTCTATTACCTTGGCTGGGAAAGGTAGAAGAGAGATGGGGCGGAAGTTTTTCAGGTCGCTTGGGTCAGCCGTAGGTTTCTTTAGTAGGGCGTTGACTTCAGCGTGCTTCCAGCATTCGGGGAAGGTAGCAGAAGAAAAAGAAGAGTTGATGACGGTCTGGAGGTGCGGGGCGATGATGTCGTCGGCTTTGTTAAAGATGAAGTGCGGGCAGGGGTCCGAAGGGGCGCCGGAGTGGATAGAGTTCATGATGGATTTGGTTTCTTCCGTGTTGATGTGGGTCCAGTTGTTGAGGGTGGTGTCCGGGGAAGCGGGTTCAGTGGTGTATGGTTGGGTCTGGTGTCCGAAGCTGTCGTGGAGGTCGCTGATCTTGCGATGGAAGAAAGTGGCGAGGGATTCGCACAAATCCTGTGAGGGCGTGACGGCGTTGGCGCTGGCGCTGGGGTTGGAGAACTCTTTGACAATGCTGAAGAGTTCTCTGCTGTTGTGGCTGTTTTTGTCTAGTCTGTCGGTGAAAAAGTTCCTTGTCCCAATGCAGATGGTACAGCCTACAAGCATAGGATGTCACATTAGTACCCAAAAGAGTCACAGACAACACAAGACAACTACTGCCATTAAAGGTCTTTTCAATAGTGCCAGCTACATCAACATGATCCCATTCATTTTCTCTTGCAGCTGATCAGGAGTATGGCATCCAGCCATGGATTATGACACCATTTGGCAACCCAAGTACAGCTGCAGAGCGTGCATACAACGAGGCCCATAGGAGGACTCGCAGCATTGTCGAGCGGACCTTCGGCATCCTCAAGTCAAGGTTCCGCTGCCTCGACATCACTGGTGGTAGCCTCCTATATTCCCCCGAGATGGTCTGTAGGATCATCCTCACATGTGCAATATTGCACAACATTTGTATCAAAAGAAACATTCCCCTCCTGGAACCAGAGCCACACATGCCTGAAGAGGAGGAAGAGGAGGATGCTGGCCTGCAACAGGAGGGGGAACTACAGAACACAGCTGCTGGTATATGCAGGCAGCAACAGATTGTAAACAATTTCTTCTGAATATGATCACCTTCACCACTTTAGTTAACTAATTTAAATAAACACCTATTATAATCACCCTATCATGGTCTGGCTATTCCTTTTTGCACACCTTCATCTCTACTTATCAGAATAAGAGTGTTGCCTCATGGAGCATTGCTGAGATACTGAGTAGGACTTGGAACATCCTAGAGCTAATGTGATGCCTAACATACAATGGTCACATACACACACACTCTTCATGACATATATCATGTACATATCTCCTTTGAAGGCCAATAGCAGAGGACCACAACTATTTCACACATACATGTTGAAAGCAAGGTCCAACGCAGCATATGGCACACAACTATGACACCATCACTCAATAAGGGGAAAACAAGCCTCATACACGAGGCAGTCAATGTTCTTTGGCATCACTAACAGAAATGTCTGACAAGACCCTTGACAGCAGTTAGTCCAACTGCATCCAATATTTGCAAGGAATATCTGTGACTAGAGTTCCATATAAGCAGAACATAGACAGCACAAGTGCCACACATATGACATGCATTGCTCACATGACATTCCATGCACATGTCAGCCCATTTCCTAACTCCTGACACACCCATGCACCTGGTCACAACCCACCTGTCGGAAGAGGTCCCTTGAATACTAAAATGTGTACCCTGATAATACCTCCTCTACACACACAGACCAACATTAGCAAACCAGTGTGCTACACCCTTTCCTAAGGTATGCCATTGTCATATAACATCTGACTGCATGGACGTCTGGTCAATTTATACACCTTCTTCTAGTTTCAAAGCCCTGTTAGCACATGTAGATTGCTTCCCCTTGTGAAAATGTCTGTTGGCCCTTAGAATGCAAGTCTCACCTACAGGACTGGTGAGAAACAGATGCAGCCCACACCTGTGATCACCTCCATGCACACCACACATTTAAAAAAGCACTGCCCCTGATCATGCTTGGAACAGCATAGGAGTTGCCATTATGTCAAATACACGTCAACCATTGATACTAATTAAGCCGTGTAACACAGCCCTTGGGTTCATTTGTCACCTTCAAAAACACAGGACGTACACAGTTTGACATGTCAACTGTCTAATTTGTCCTCCAAACAGTCTCAGTCAGACCACTGATTATGTAACTTGTCCAGTAGCTGGCTCCTGAATCACCTTGCATTCTGTCTGCCTGACTGGCAACTGTCTGTGCGTCACACTAAAGTATCCCTGTGTCTACATATGTACCACACATGCGTAAGCAAACCTCGCATTCATCAGGGGGCATTGGGCATGGGCTTCTTCCATGCATACCCAAATACATTGTATAGCATCATCTGCCTTTTAACTGTACCATTTGAGTTACGTCCTCTTGGAAATGCAAAATTCATGGCCCATCCCTTGTCTGGGTTGCATATATGCATGAATGACAAAGTGTGACAGTGTCCCAGGGTCATAGGCAGGGATTGGGTACGGGGCTTTCAGCACAACCAGCAACCTCTGATAATGTCCATGAATAATACACAAATGTCAGAACCATGACAGTTCACACACAGCATCACAGTGCGCACAACATAGTGATGGGCCGTGTGTGGTGAATAGCTGCGATAATAAACAGCACAGAGGCTATGATGTTCCCAGATGCAGTGGGAAGTGCAGAGGCCAACCTGTGTACAAATGTTGTAATGACACCTGCCGGAACATGACAATTGAGACATTATCTCACTCAGCACACCAAGGTTGCCCTGTTGACTGTCTCATTACACGTCTTTAGTGACAGGGTGGGACCATCCACATGTTGGTTCCCATGTCCACATCTACTTTACTCACATTGATCAACAAAGGATACTCAGTAGTTACAGGAATAGCTGCCACTGACTCATGATGAGTCCTGGTCCGAACTGTGACAAATTACACCCCAAACAATCTACAGGATCATCATTGGACCACACACATGAACAAGACACCTATGTGCAATTGATGACTGGAAATATGTGGACATGTGCTGTCTTGTATGCTGGTCCACCACAGCCACTTGATAGTTGCGGCTTACCTCTATGGCCTCAACTGTGGTGTCATCATACATATGAGATTGACCCTTGTCTGTCTATGCAAACAACATGGTACCCACTTCCTCAATGCATGTGTATGAGTCACTGTGGGATTCATCAACTAGTGCCTAGGAAGCTCTTACAAATACTCTAGGACATAGGATGATGAAAATGTGGACCATTGACATGAACATGCGTCTGCCATCCATCTGGTGCATGCTATGTCACATGTGGTGTCTACGTGACCCTAAAACTTGGAAGTATACTTTATGTGTGTTGTTACATGTATGACTAACACATGCCCTTGCTCATTTTAAATTTGACTTGCATCTTAGGATTGGACACATGGACGTCACATTCATACAACCATATGTACAATCATGCTTCATGTGATATACACACACACTTGGTCAACCAACACATTAGTTGTCAAAGCACACACTTTGAGCCAAAGAAATTTAGGTATTGTACATATGTGCGTCACAATGCTATCCTCTCCTTATGACAAACATGCACAATTTGTGCCACACATATATGTAGGCCACACTTATGACCATCTATGACGTCAGCCAACTGTAAAAATACTGTGAAGGGTGTAGTGGATGATGTTGCCCCTGCAGTATGATGTCACACATATGAACATAAACCAAAAACACCATACTGTCTTCAATTAGCCAATCTCTGATGTGTTCCAAATGTAAAATAACCAAAAAACAAGTAAAAATGCCCCAAACCAGTTAATGCACTGTAATTTTGACGTCCCTAGCGGTGTGCATCATTTTTTGTTTACCAAAACTGTATTTGCATCATTATTTTTTGACGCACGGGAGTGAAATTTAGCCCGCATCCAGATATTTGTACAGTCCATGTATCATTATGTGAATGCGGGTTAATATTCACGTCTGTGCGTAAAAATAAATGGCGCAAATACAGTTTTGTGCAACAAAAAATGATGCATAATGCGAAAAAGGCGGGACTTTACATACAGGAAGTGATGTAATAGGATATCCTGTTTACAGATCATGTACAGTGGGTGTACTTTCACTTTCACTTTGCAGTCTATGATCCTTCTAGAATGTGTGGCTGTGTAGAGAGTGTTGTCCAGAGATTTTGGGCTGTATTTGTCCTGTGTGCTATCTGTAAAGTCCTTTTGTGAAATAAATATTGTTTGTGTATACTGTAGTACTGTGTTTTGTCTACATTTGTCCATTTATCTTGTGTATTTCTTGTTTGTGGGAGTCTGTTGTGGGTAGTGTTAGTTTGGGGATAGTTGGGCTCTTTTAGTGTTTAGGTTTACTTTTTTTCTGTCTTTTTACCCCTACTTTCACCCTTTTCCCCTTTCTATTTATTTTACCCCTATTCCTTATCTTCATCTATAAGTATGTCTGGTAGGCCACGTCTTGGCAGGATGGGGGAAGAGGAGCTGGGGGGCTTCATCTGGCTGGTGACACATTTCTTGCCGCTCATGATCCAGGCAGGGTCAAACAGGGGTATCCGACAGAGGCACGCAGAATCCAGTGGGGAAAGGTGCTGCATCACCTGCAGCGTGTGTATGCCAGCCAGAGGAGTGACCATTAGCTGAAGCACCGGTGGGCTGATCTCATCACCAGGGAACAGGATCTCTTGGACCACCTGGGAATCATGATTGGTGGCACTGTTGGTGAGTACGACTATTGTTAATGTGCACGATTAAATGATCTGTAGTGACATCAGGGAATTAGTGCAATGTCTGCCAGCTAACTTGATGACTGTGTGTAATGCTGGGGAAATATAAGGGGATCATTTATGCACTATGGCAAGGATCACAATTGCTAGCTGTCAGGTAGCACGTGCTCCGCAAACTTGCAGGTAACTTTACCATGAAGGAAATTGGTGCGGCCTTTCTGTCAGCACAGCTAACAAAATAGGAGCCAATCATGTCTATATAGGGTACTATTGACAGAGAAGTACAGATGTACCAAAATTTAGGCCAACTATGTTGACGCAATTGCTAGACTGACTTTAGAATCACTACATGATGCTGAAAATGAGTGCTGCCTTCACGTCAATTGATAATAGCAAAGTGGCTCAGACATTGGTCTCATGTTACTCTGGTGAGTGTGGAAGGAAAGCGTTCACAGAAGTACTATGAATGTGTGGGATTATTGTGTTTCTTGTACTTTTTGGATACATGTCAGTTCATGATTTGAAAACATCGTGAATAGGTGTAAGGTGCCCTCAGCTAACATCTTAAGATGTTTGTTGGAATTAGTTGAGCCACAATCCAAATATGGATGGCAGTCCAAGTGTATGCACATGGCTTCACATCTCCATGGTTGGTGCAAATCACCATAGCTTGGCCACATCAATTGACTATACTGTAACAACAGGATGGCTTACAGGAGTCCCTGCCCCTCCCTCTGTACATTGGGCCTATGTACAATAAATGTGTCATGGCCACAAGGCATGTTTGACTGGTAATGGAGTCCTCAAGTAACCAGGCGTTGGATTTTTCTCTTGGATGCACTTGATGAGACGATTACACTCCATATTTTTTAGTGCTCACCAATTATGGGGCAAGTTTGCAACCATATGATAGTTAGGGCCAATGTATGTGTGCAGATATGTGTGTAACTGTCACAGGATACCCATGCTATGTACAAGTTGGCTGTGAAATATCAGATGCAGTACCATCATGTCTGAATGGCTGCCATGTCCTTATTCAGCCTACACATTGTAAATGATTATGAAATTGTTGCACTGTGCACAGATTTTGAGCACATTTCTTCCTTCCATACCTTACAGGTGGACTGGCACCCTACACTGTGGGAGAGGTGGCGACATTTGAGGACCCCGACCACTCCAGTAAGTGTTGATATGTCTGTTATGTGTTGTGTTTGCTGGTTATGGACTCGTGTGAGTTGGACGCATAGCAAGGTGTAATGCGTTGGGCAAGATTTTCACTTGTTCCATGAGTGGGAATGCAGTTCTCACATGTTTTGAGTTTGCCAATGCGTATCCAATGGTATCATGTAGGGATTGTAGGACACCCCTGTAGGCCCCACTGTGAGTACAGGGGATAGTCATGTGTCTGACACTTGTATCACCAAGAGTCGCAATGGAAGTCAGCACCTACTTAGTCAGCCTGTCAGACCCACATTCTCTAAGATTGGTAGAGCTAATAGCTTTCCAATAGACATCTGCTTCCCTATTTACCTACGTAAGTTTGAAACAGTAGGTAGAACCTCCTAGCAGCATGTACTTCCACACGTAGTGCATCAAGTCTGTGGAACCTGAGTGTAATGGCCTAGGTGTGCATGCAGTTCATGATCATGGGTGTTCTAGCAACTCTGTGTCTGATGTAAGTCAGGCCTCACTGGAAGTATATGTTGTGTACTAAGTTCTGCATTTCCTGACATGTCTGACCCTATGAGTGCTCTAGGGTTTGCTGACTCCTAATTGTAGATAGACCTTACCTGTGGTGTGTCTGTAGAGACAAACATGTGTGGAGTTGCCCATACACTCCTTGGTGTACATGTTGTTGGCAAATTATAGTTGTGTATCCACTGCACCCCCTCAAACACGGCCATGGGTTTGTGAATGGGGTACGTAGTACTGATGCTACCAGTATGTTACACATACCTGTGAATAAGTGACGGTTTGGCTGCATACTAGTATACACACTCAGGTTTGGCACTTGGTACCATACTGGAAAGTCCAGTTACAACTTGCAGACCATGTGGCTTTAGTTTTGCTTTCCCTACACTTACATTTGTAGCCCGGCTCTTGGTGGAGGATATGCGGCATGATTCTTAGATGATAACTGTCAGAACTCAGATTGTAAATCAAAGCCAGTTGTTACCCATCTTGTGGGTTATGGATGTGCTTTGTGTGATGTCACCTTTGTTGTATGGCCTGCCATATACTTTCTCAGGGACATTCAATGCTCTGTATCGTGATATGAGCTGTTACAAGTACAGTAGATGTAATGTCTGATTAACTTGCTGTGCCGTTTCACACAATGCAGTTACTAATGTAGCATATCTGCATTTGTCTTCACAGCAGCTAACATGACTCCAGACCGGGTCCGTGAATTTCAGTCCCGGGCCATCCGATACCAGCACATCCTGCTGGTGGAGTCGGGGTTCCGGAGGATGGCCCGGCGATATCGCCATGAACGTGCCTCCGGGGCATGGCGAGCCTTCCCACAGGGTGGGCCTACTTTGCCCACCACAGCCACCACAGAAAAACCACCAATCAGAGCCAGGTGGCCCCACCCACAGCTGCCACTGTTGATCCAACATCTGCTGGACTTCCTGGCCCCAGCATTGCCACCGGTGCAGGACAGCCCACACAGACCTCCTACACTGGTACCCAGACTGCCACTGCTCCATTTGTTGACCCTGCAGCCTGCAATAGACTTGAACATAAGATGGACAAAGTGCTGCGCAAGGTGAGCCACTTGAGCTGGGACGTGCGGCACATTGAACGGCGGGTCAAGGATATTAAGAGGACCCTCCGGAGGACCAATCTCTAGACAGTTGATTTGATGGACATGATACCCTCCCCTCCCTCCTTTTTCCTTGTTCCTATAGTTAGTTGGCTTAGAGGGCTTAGTGTTAGGTTAGTATAGGCTGTTAGTTTAGTTAGTGTTAGTGGGTGTGGGGTGGGGGGTCCTGCTTGTTTCTTTTTTGACTTATTACATGTGTGTGTGGGTCGTTGGGGGGCTATGTTGGGGTTCTTGTGAGTAAAAAAAAAATACCAAAAAAATAAAAAAATAAAATAAAAAAATATATATATATTTGTTTAGGATAGTATAGTATGTATTTAAGTTAGTATGTGTTGTCCTCAATGTGTCCTGTCTCATAAGGGGGGCGGGGGGTAGATGTTTAGAACATTTCGTTACATGTGATAAGTAAGTGTAGCTTAGGTTAGTTAGGGACAGTTGTGGATAATGAGTAGTCAGGGTAGATTAGGGTAGGTAAGATATTTCCTTCAATTTCCTCATCTATGGTTAGCTTTTAATAACTATTTGGTTACCCCTTATTAGTATGTGTTGAATGGTACTTGATCGTGGGTTTGGATTCAGTGTACATCAATTTGGTACTATAACATCTGTGTCCTATGCTACAAACAAATCCCAACTGAGCTGTACGATTGACAGATAGCCCACAGCTACCTTGCAAAGTGTCTACCCTTTGTTGCAACCACCAATCACCGTTAATATGGATCCCAATGTGTTTTTGTTGATAAGTGTGTTTTAAAAGTCACAAACAGTGCTTCCAGACTTGATATTGGGGAAACAGTTTTAGGTCTGACTGCATTGTGATGATCATCATCACCTTATAAGATGAGTTCTCATTGGCAATCTTGTATTCTTGTCTTCATGACCCTCATACATAATTTGTGACACAGTTCGGCATGATTACCTATTTGTATGTTAACTCAGACACCTTTATTTGTGCAGTTTTTTTGTATTTACTTAGATTAGTGTGGCATGTTTATTGTGTTATTTTTGCATGTTGACAACATTTTGCGGCCACTATTTGATGACTTAGTTATCCCCTGAGGAAGCATTCTTCTGTCTTACACAGCATGGTGGTGTATGGTTTCTCACTTCATCAGATTATTCCCTCAGGATGGACAGAGTATGATGCAATCATGGTGACTGTGCAGATTTCTCTAACTACATAATATCAGGACAGTTGTATTGACAAGCTACGTAATTTGACAGTAGGCACATTTCATTTATCTACTGCACAGTTGATATGTCACATTACCCATAGACAGGTTTGTTGTGTAAGTGCTATTTATTGAAAAGTGCTGTAGTGCTATATGTACATTGTCCATGATTGTGAGTCCATTATAGTGATATCTTCCATTGTGATCCAACACAAGGGTTTACCAAAATGCTTTTGTCATGCTGGGGTTTCTGTTTCAGACAGTGCAGAGGGACAGACTTAGCCAATGAGTAGGAGAGAGACAATCACTGGGCTGGGTGACAAGATATACAGTGGTTAGCTGAACAGTGCTTGGGTACAGTTGTTGTAAGACTGTCATGTTTCAAAACGCAGGACTTTGGTAATAGTTGGCCATGTGGCAGGGACTAGTGCTTCCAGGTACTTTTCCTTGTGAATGTGATCTGTTCCATGTCTTCTTCTTCTCATGTGTGTGTTGCCTGCTTTGTCCTTGATGTTGTTGGTTGTGAAGGGGCAACACACACCTCATTGTTAGAAGACGTGGAGTCAGACATCCCAGTCGCTGCTCCCTGTGAAGGTTTTAAGGGCAGTACTGCTGCAAGGAGGGCCTGCTGGTTCTTGAGAATAGCAGCCACATCACGATGGTAGGCAGCCAGGTCGGCCCTGAGGGGTTCAATGTTGCATTTGTGCATGCGTTGACAGGATTGCTGTTGTAGGTGTTGGGTCAACTGTATTACAGCTGTGCTGATTTCCTTCTGGGTTTTCTGCAGTTCCTGGAAGATAGATGTTAGGGCTTGCATAGCTGCTGCCTGATATGCAAATGACATCATGCACGAACGCACCCCCTCAAGGCTGGCTGCCATATTTTGCATCCCCACCCGCACCTCCCTGGCCAGCTCCCCGTGTACTACAACTACAGTTCTCTCAAAGCTGGTGCCAGTGTCGTCTGAGTCCTCAGCTGTATTGGAGCTGGCAGGTCTTACAATTGGGGTGGTGGGTGGTTCCTCTGCGATGGCTGCTTGTTCTGTGCTCCTCCTTGTGACAGAAGGTGGGGTCTGGAGGGTTTCAAGGACCTTTTGGATAGTCTCTTGGGGAATGTTTATCGGCTCGTCATCCATGTCATCAGGGAAATCTGAGACAGGCATATCAGCAGGAGATACATCTTCCTCTGCAATGAAACAGGGTGCAATTAGTGTGTCTGTGTTGTGGCAATTTTGATGTGACGTGCCTGCCTTTTGATGAATTCACTTTGTGATCTTGTTTTGTGTAAATATCTCCAGTCCTTCAGATGGGCATTGTTTCAGGCCTATGGCCCACCTGTGTGTCATATGTATGTTATTGAGTTATTAGACTTGTCAGCCTCTAGGTGTTGATTTTAGCCAAATAGAGAATTGCCACCTTCTTTTCCTACTCGACCCTCCGTGTACATCCATTCTCAGACCTTTCACTGGCTGTGGGTGTTCTGATGGCCCTGGCAGCACACTTAACAATCTGGACCTGCCCCAATCCCTGATCGTTCACATTGACTTAAATGTAATTGACATGTGGCATATCCTATGCATGGCAATGTTATGATCCGATATGGATGCTGACATTGTTAATGGGTCCTGCTGATGTTGGGTAATGTGTGTTACATTGGATTGCCCTGATAGTCGTATCAGTGTCCTATTTCCTCCTATGACTGTGCAGGTGTATTTCAGTGACTAGTGATAGAGCGGAACGTGGTAACAATTTACCTGCGTTCGGATGCTCTTTAGGTCGATGAATCTTCTGACCAAGTGGGAACTCTCTGTACTATTAATCGAACAGTCTCATCTAATCGATATTCAATAACGAACATAAGCAACACCTTGAACGACATAACACTTAACAATTAATCCAGAATACATTTCGGCGAACCCTGACCTTTCAGCCAGGAATAACCACACCAGTTTATTGCAAAGTTAGTGAATTTATTTCCCTATATTAACAAAGCTAGCACGATATAGATGTGTCTCAACACCAAATGATAAACATAAATGAACATTAATAGCTGTCCATATCGTCGAAACAAGTGTAATCTATGTAGCATTTGAATCACAAGGCATTCGATAATGGCAATGCAAAGCACTAATACGATAATTTGCAATGGGCTAATCGCGTACATTTAGTCAGCATAACAAGACCTCAAATTGCATCGTGCGACATATGGAATCCTCGTCTAACCTCAAATTAGCATCAGCATGTGGGACTTCATGCAAAAACAATTTGGCAACATCAATTTAGAAAACTCCTAGCTAGGGTCCTTATCAAAATCAGCAGTTGGTTACCTAAAAGAAACACAATGCAATTTTACAATTTCCTTTCATATTTACCAATTCCAATCAGCAATCAATGAATTCTTCGTCTCACAGGTATCGTTTCTTGATCAGCATGGGACGGAACAAAGGGACAGGGGTGAACGGGGCAATTGCCTCACGGCGGCAAAGTAAGGCTACTACTTCATGCAAAGGGACAAATCAAAGTTAAAGTCTCTAGGGCAAGAATCATTAAAGTCTCTTTCTCTTCGACTAGAGAAAGCATCAAAGTCTCTCAAAATGGCGTCGCAGCAAAATGGGTCATAGTAGCTACGAAGTCAAAATGGCGGGATGTCCGAAGAGAGAGAGAGAGAGAGAGCTCCCCTCTCGTACACCTGGGTTTTATAGACAACAGTTCAAGTCCTCTAGGGTCTCCATTGGAGGGTTCATAGGTTAGCTTCAAATTGACCAATCAAAAACGACAGTTCTCAAGCTTTTACTTAAGCATACATTATCCTTGGAGATGGGTACACAAGTTGCAACATTGTTTCTCGATTAGCTTACTCTCAGAGGCTCCATTGTCCGCACCTGCAAGCCGACCTTGAATTTAAGAGAAAATATGCCATGCTGGCACCAACTTTAAGATAAGCATGTGAACAGTCTCTGTGGAAAAGTACAGCTTCAAGCAGAAATACACGTTTAATAGCACAGTGAAAAAAATACGAACATCCAAACCGTGAGACCAGGCAACTAGGCCAAAGCCTCCGCTAAAGTAATGCTAAGCTAAAACATTTCAAACAAGCAAATCGTAGCACACGTTTATGATTATGTCGGATTAGTGCAATTCTAATACACCACGTTATATAAAGCACGCGTATAAATGATGGCAAACTACTCTGAGGGCACATTTTGTCCCCGTACAATCTTTATTAATTCGGTTAATGTCACACATGATTATTTCAGCACTACGTTTATGCGTTAATAAATCAAAACCTTCATTTTCTGCTTCATCAATCCCTCCTCTGATGACTACTTGTCATCACACAAATTTAGCCCACAAATTTTATCCCATTAAAATTCTGTCAGCTCCCTTTTCCTTTTAGTTCCCCTAGTTTGCTCTTTGTATTCTTCTGCCATTCTTTTCATTATTTTCTCCTCCTTTCTTCTTTTAATTCTCTCCATTATCATTATTATTCCCCTTTTTATTCCCCAAATTCCAAATACACAAATTATCACTATTAATATCCCTTCTATTATTTTCAATAATATTCCATTCCAAATTCCCCCAATCCAATGTCCCACTGAAGCAAGTCCCTTTCCAACCTTCTCCCACACTCCTGGTTCTTTCAGTTCCTTCAAATCTGCACTTTCTTTTGTTAGATTAGCAAGCATAGTTTTAATTTTCACACTATTATCGGGTATATAGGTGCAGCAGTGACGTGCACCAATCATTTTGCAAACGCCTCCATCTTTTGCTAAAAGAATGTCTAAAGCAAGCCTATTTTGAAGAGTCATAGCTCTTTCCGCTGCAAGTTCAGCATCCATCAGGATTATAGCACCTGAAAACTTTGTCAGCATGTTATCCACTATAGTAGACAACTTTCTTATTTTGATGGAATTCAGCACAACTCCTAATGAAGGAATCATGGCTCCAAATATATCACCTACCACAACAGCTGCGGTCTCTCTTTTCTGGATACGGTGGGATCCAGGTGTCTTTTTAATCATCGATATGTCATCCAGTTGATAAACCTTCGGAAACACTATACCCAAATAACATCTTCCCCACCATCCCTTTGGAAGACGATAATAGGCATTATGCCCACAAATGTAATACACCCCTGGAATGACAGGGTCAAGTCCGTCCATCATGAATGTCCATTTGGCCTTAAAGATAAACGTATGTTTGCATTCACTCGCTCCTACAAAAATATTGTCATAGTAAGATTCACCTCGATATATACAAAACTTCCCTACATGCCAAGCATCTAAAGCTATTTTCCCTTGTGTCTTTATAGCAGCAAAATCATAATTATCTACTGAAGTCCTCTTATGCAGTTCTTTTTCTAACTTCGCCTTCATTTGAGCCCTTCTATCATCTGTGCGATCTAAAAAGCTTATTTCTACAGCAGAGACGGAGCAAGTAAGGTTCTCCCTATGAGCATGAGCCGTTTCAAAAGGTTGCATTGGCTCGAAAAAGTCCCTCATAATTTTGTAATCCCAATATTTTGCAGTCTCGCTTAGCTGCGCTATTATAGGAACATAAGCAAAGGTAACATCATAATTTGAGAAAAAATACTGTATGTTAGATTGACCATAAAACCTAGACATTACTATACTACATGTAATCCCATATGTAAGAGGCATGTGGTGATAAGTCACCCCTTCCTTTACTGATGTTGGTATCTGGGTACACACATAACAATCTTTCGCATCCATAGTCTCAACATATTCTGTTAGTAAGCGATAGAAAACGTTATACGAAAGCTCTTTCTTATCATGCAAGAGCCTCTCATCCATGGCTAGTCTTTTCAATGGTGTTAGTTCAGTGACAGTAACAGGAACAATAGTAGAAGCAGTAATAGTCTCATTCTCACCTTTCCCATGCATTCCAAACACAATTGCCATTATTATTAGTACACATGTTAGTACCAAGCCTATACACACGTATTTACAATATTTCTTTCTATTGTTTTGCATAGCGTACCCAGGCATGATCTGTATAGAATCAGAGAGCTAGAAGCACTTATAAATGAAACTACTTAGCAATTCAGTTACAAAGCTGAACGAGCACAATGTTCACACCGTCTTCTTCAAAAGGCCAGTCACTTTTCGGTTAGCAGCATTTGTCTCAATTCGGTTTAGCAATGTTTCAGCTGGTTGTTTATCTCACGTTAGATAGCAGCAAGCAATGCCATTTACTTCCGTTTCAATCAACAGAGTCTATGAAACTTTTCTTTTCTATTTGTATCTCTTCTTCTTCTTCGTTCTCGATGCTTAGAGATACAAACTCATCAGTCCAATCATCATTAACTGCATATGCCCATTCAGGACCAGAATACCTTTTGTTTGGTATCCTTTTCCTTTTCAATTTTGCTTCTCTCTTTGATTCTGCTTCGCTGGCACTCTCCTCCTTCGCCAAGTCTTTTTCTTCACTTGACGATTGTTCCACGACGGTCACTTCCTTTCTTTTCTCTTTCACTTTCGGCCTTCCTCCTTCGTTCAAACTTTCTTTACCCTTTTCTTTTATCGGTGAGATACTTAGTCTTCTTTTTGCACCGTGTCCGTTTGATGGACCTGCGATCTTTTCTGTAGAGGTTTGAACTCTTTCGTTCTGCTCTTCTTTGTCCCCACCTTCAGTGGAATCAGTCACGTTTTCCTTTTCTTTTTCTGTATCGTCTGTTTCTGGGAAAGCCCCCTTCTGCTCAGGCTCTCCTGCCTTCTCACTCTCTTCGAGCCCTTCGTCACCGTTACCTTCTTCAGGCTCTGTATCACTTTCAGCTGCTTCAGGTTCCTTGTCACCTTCAGCTGCTTCAGGCTTTTTGCTACCCTCAGCTGCTTCAGGCTCTTTGTCACCTGCAGCTTCGTCGTCGCTGTATGAACTTTCTCCTTGGTCTTCCCCAAGTGAGTCGGACTCTTCGTTCTCCAATAATATCTCTTTTTCTCCTGCTGTTGCTTGTTCGCTTTCAGTTCGCTTTTGTTCTGTCTCAGCACTCGGCACCGTTTTATCAGGCACTGGTAGTTTCAGCGCTTCAACTTCCTCATCTGTGGGACACAACACCTTCTTTGTATGACTGGCGTGAATCCAGTTGGGAACCCCCGCGCACTTCACAGCGGTAGTTGTTGTCAGGATCACTTGGAAAGGGCCTTTCCAACGGGGTTCCAGACACGACTTCCTCACGTGCTTCTTTATCACGACCCAGTCACCTGCTTTCAGGGCGTGTCCTGGACCTTGGATCGGTGGCAAGGTGGTCGCCTCCACCTGGTGAGAGAAAGAGCGAACCACGTCAGCCAGACCTTTGCAGTAGTCTAATACCATATCATCTGTAATATTCAAAAGCATATTTGCGGGAACTGCAGGAAGTCTCATAGCCCTGCCCATGAGAATTTCGTGCGGAGACAATCCAGTTTTTCTATCCGGAGTGTTTCTCATTGACATTAGCACTAAGGGCAATGCGTCGGGCCATTTCAAATTTGTTGATGCACATATTTTTGCCATTCTCGATTTCAGCGTACCATTCATCTGCTCCACCAGTCCTGATGCCTCAGGGCGATAGCTACAGTGCAGCTTTTGCTCAATGTTCAGTGCTTCGCAGAGTAACTTTATCACCTCGTTGTTGAAGTGACTTCCCCTATCTGATTCTAAAGAGATCGGGAATCCGAAACGTGGTATTAATTCCCTCAATAATAGCTTGGCAACTGTAAGACTGTCATTTCTACGTGTGGGGTATGCCTCAATCCAATGACTAAAAATGCACACAATCACCAACACATATCTTAAACCTCCATGCACAGGCATCTCAATGAAGTCCATCTGCATTCGGCTAAAAGGACCGCTTGCCCTACCAATGTGGCTCGCGTTCACAACTGTTCCCTTTCCTGGGTTCATCTGTTGGCAAGTGACACATCGATGGCAAACTGCTTCCGCAGCTTGACGAAATCTGGGGTTAAACCAATCGGTTTTGAACAATCTTATCATGGCATCTCTCCCTAGGTGAGCTTGCCCATGATAGAACCGCGCAAGCTGTGATAAGAGACTATTTGGCAAAACAAATTTTCCCTCATGTGAAACCCATAGCTCGTCTTGTCTTTTTATGCATTGTGATTTAATCCAGGAATCTCTTTCATCCTCCCTGACATTACTTTGTAGTGCTTTTAGTTCTTCTATTGTATCTACGACCTTCAAGGCAAATGCTTCAGTTGGTTCGAGTTCTGGTTCACTTATTGTATTCCAATCATCCCTTAACAATATACAGTTCAAGGCACAAAATCTTGCGACTTGATCTGCATAGGCGTTTCCCAGAGACACATAGTCCTGTCCTTTCGTGTGAGCACTGCACTTTACCACTGCAACTTCAGCTGGTACTTGAATGGCATGTAACAACTCCCTTATTCTCTCCCCATTTTTCACTGGGGATCCTGAAGAAGTCAGGAAACCTCTCTGTGACCACAGTTGTCCAAAGTCATGCACAATCCCAAACCCGTATTGGCTATCAGTGTAAATGGTGACTTTCATCAATGCAGACAATTGACATGCTCTAATAAGGGCTACAAGTTCTGCTACTTGTGCAGAATAGACTCCTTGGAGCCATCCCGCTTCCAAGACCCCTGTCACAGTACATACAGCATATCCTGCTTTCAAAATTCCCACCCCATCTCTTAGACATGAACCATCAACAAAAAGAATTTGGTCATTTTCATCAAGTTTTGTATCCTTGATGTCCGGTCGGGGTTTTGTGCAAAATTCAGTCACCTGAAGGCAGTCATGCTCGACGTCTTCAGCGTTCTCAATTTCAGCATGTTCTCCAGGAAGCAAGGTAGCTGGATTCAACGTAGTGCACCTTTTCAGCTGCACATTCGGTGAGCCCAGAATAGTCGTTTCATACCTTGTGAGTCTTGCTCCAGTCATGTGCTGTGTTCGGGAGCGGGTCAAAAGTATCTCAACTGAGTGAGGGACCATGACTGTTACTGGGTGTCCCATCACTATTCCTTCACTCTGAGTGAGGCTGATACCAACTGCTGCTACGGCGCGCAAACACCCTGGGAGTGCTGCTGCAACCGGACCCAGAGTAGCTGAAAAATACGCTACTGGTCTGTTTACGCCACCATGGGCTTGAGTCAAGACAGACAAAGAACATGCATCACGTTCATGGCAAAACAATGTGAAAGGCTTTGTGTAATCAGGCATACCTAAAGCTGGAGCCCTGCACATGCATTCCTTTAATTCAACAAAAGCATCCATCTCATCCCCTTTCAGTTCAATCTGATCCAAGGCATCCTTCTGGGTCAATTTCAGTAAAGGCTTTGCTAGAGACGAGAAGTTGGGAATCCACTGGCGACAGTATCCCACCATTCCCAAAAACTTCCTCACCTCCTTCCTTGTCTTTGGTGGACTCATTTGAAGTACACTGGTAATTCTTTCCTTCATTATTTTCCGTGACCCTTTTTCTATTTGGTGACCCAAGTATTTCACTTTCTTCTGACAGAACTGTAATTTGGAAGGAGACACTTTATGTCCATTCTCTCCCAAATGGTTCAACAGAGCAATGGTATCGGCTGTGCAGCCACTTTCTGTCTTTGATGCAACCAGTAAGTCATCAATGTACTGTACTAGGGTTGACTCGAATGGCAACTCTAACTCTTCCAAGTCTTTCTTTAGAACCTGATTGAATATCGACGGTGACTCAGAGAACCCTTGAGGAATTCGACACCAACTGTATACTCTGTCTAGGAATTTGAAACAAAAGAGGAATTGGCTGTCCTCATGAAGAGGCACAGAAAAGAATGCTTGTGACAAATCGATGACTGAGAACCACTCAGCTTCGCAAGGGATCTGAAACATTATCACAGCTGGATTCGGTACGACAGGGCAGCACTTTATTATGATGTCATTTATTTTCCTCAAATCCTGTACAAGTCGGACTTTCCCACTTGGCTTTATTAGTCCCATTATCGGTGAATTACATGGGCTGCTTAATACTTCTTTCAGTACTCCCTGCTTCACGAATTTGTCAATAAGTTGGGCAACTTTCATGAGGGTATCTTGTGGCATGTGGTATTGTGGGGTCTGGGGAAAGATCGCATTGGGCTTTACCATCACTTTTACTGGTTCTACTCCTTTCATCAATCCCACCTCTTTCCCTGTCATGTCCCACACTTTCTCTCCGACTGTTTCCCGTAATTCTGCTGGGATATCTTCTTCAGTTATCATTGGTAAAAGACAAATCAGAGGATACTCTTCGTCAACTGTTTCTATCTCATCCCCCTCTACACTGTCCTCGTCTTCCCCATCATTGCTCGTCTCTATTGTTATTCCTTCGTTTGAACACATGATCGAGCAACCCAATTTACACAATAGGTCTCTTCCTAACAGTGCTATCGGGCTTGAGTCACACACCACAAACTGATGTACCCCTTGATAGTTACCAATGTTGACTGGTATCGGATCTGTTATTGGGTTCGTCAGATGCCTGTTTGCTACTCCCACCACTTGAACTGTCCTCCCCGAGAGTGGCAAATTTGGTACTTCACTGCTCTTAACTGTTGAACGTGTGGCTCCCGTGTCAACCAGGAATGAGACGCGATGACCCATTACTCTTCCCTCTACGTACGGACCCTTTTGATCAACTTCTAGGGATGCCGCAAGCACACAATCTCCTTCCTCTTCTGAGCTTTCACTCTCCCATACATTGTTTATTCCACTCTCACTGTGTAATGGGAACTGTTGTACTGTGCCGTTTGTGCTCATTACCTGACCCGTTACCTGTGGAGGAACCATCATTTGCTGCTGACTCATTGGTGCCAAAGGTATTTGCATTTGCTGATTAGGTACCAAAGGTAACTGCTGTTGCATCGGCTGCATTTGCGTCATCTGCACACGGGGCATCTGCATCTGCTGCGGCTGCATAGGTTGTAATCCCTGCAATTGATTCATGGTCTGAAAATTTGGGTTTGGACCTCTCATTTTCGGTCCTCTCGTTATCTGAAATGCATTGACATCATTGTTTTGCTGACCAACACCTACACCTGCACCTGCACCTTCCTGCACCACCATCGGACACTCGCGTTTCCAATGACCTACGTTTCCGCACGCGTGACACGGCATCACTTTCTTCATTGCCTGCACACCTGTCACAACAGTGTTCAAATCCGGACCATTATTCACAAAACCTCCTCTACCTCTGCCTCTGCCCTGTGGCTGAAACGCCATGTTTCCTTGCAACTGCGGCTGCTGTTGCTGAAACACCATGCCTCCCTGCAACTGCGGCTGCGGTTGCGGTACCTGTTGTTGAAACCCTTGCATCCCTGGCAACCCTTGCAGTCCTTGCAGACCTTGCAAGCCTGTCTGAGCCGCCTTAAGCTGCATCATCATCACCTTCTCTTTCAGCTTTTTCTGTTTCACCTCAATTTCGTCGCTACCTTATTTCGCATAAGTCAAGACTTCATCAATCGGTTTCGACTGCCAGCAGATCAAATGCGATTTTATCATCTGACTTATCTCTGGTCTCAGCCATTCCACAAATCTGAACACAAAATGAAGCATATCTTTCGCCTCAATTGCTTCCGTGCCACTGTAATTCTTGAACGCCTTCAACAGCCTTTCATAGTAACTATGAATCGATTCTTTAGCCTCTTGGGCAGTTCGATCAATTTTCTGCCAATCCACATTTTTCGCGGCAACCTTCGTCTTCAAATGCTCAATCACCTTATAGTACAGACACATCACCATAGGGGATGGTGCACCCGTTTCTCTGTCTCTCTCTGGCTCACTTGTCGGCCAACCTACAGCTCTTTTGCAATCCTCCCACAAATCTGCCGGAACCACAATCTCGAATAGAGTGTTCAGGTCTTCCCAGAGACATTTTGCAAGCTTCACAAACCTATCAGTCTGTTGATACCATTCAATCGGCTTCTCTCTCAGTTTGGGAAAATCATTCGTAAAGGACTGAATATCTCTCCTGTGCCATGGTACATGCACTAACTTTCCTCCTGCTGTCTCCCTCATTGGTAACATGGTTACGGTCTCGCTGCTCTGTGGTCTTTTCTCATTGTGTTCTGTAACACTGTCCCTCCTCTTATCCTTCCTCTTTACCCATCTGCTTTCCCACTTGTCTAAGCACCTCCACACTTGGGCACTCTGCAACAATTCTCTAAAGTGTGCCTTCATGCCTGCTGATCTCATGTGTTCAAAGTCTGTGGTCCCAAAATCCAACCTATAGCTCCTGCTCAAGTGTTTCGTCTTGCCTATGTCAATCCCGTTCCTGTCTGCTACTTCCTGCAAACTTTTATGTACCTTATTTACCTCTTTCGTGATCTTTGGACATAGATACCTCAATTCCTCTTCCGTGTAGGATTCTAACCTGTTCACACCCATATTCCCTTCCACCAATTCTTGTGCTTCCATGTTCAGCCTCATCCTGCTCAAGTAATCGTCTCCTTTCCCACTGTCTGAACTTTGTGTGGAATTTAAACTGTTGAACCACTGTGTCAGCTGTTGCGCATTTACCCCCATCAGTGTAGCATTCACATCGACTGCCATCGATGGTTGTGGCAACCTTTCAGTGTTCGATGTTAATGGTATTATCAGTGGGGGGCTCGACCTCACCAGTGTTGACTGAGCACATACGGGACTAAACTCCATCAAGGACCCAGACCCAGTTGGCTGAGCCGCTATCGGAGTTATCCCTGGAATGTTTTCTATGCACCTTCTTTCTGTCCCATTCTGCAGCATCTGTCCCTGACTGCTCATACCTAAGTTAGGCTGACTATACAAAGGTACCACTGGACCTACAGTAATGGGCAGTGATATTGCATCTGGATTTTGTCCATTTCCCATATTCTGAGGCATGTTCATCCCCATATTATGGGCCATCATTGCCGGCATGCCCATCTGACTCCCCGTCATTTGAGCATGAACATTTCCTCCCTGCATCTGCTTTTGAGGCATCATAAACTGAGTAGATTCAGCTTGTGCCATTGTTGGGTTGTAACCATTCTGTACGCCCCTTACGGTTGGATCTAGAATCATTCCTCCACTGTTATCACTGCTGTAGTACACTGACATCTGCGGCTGATAGTGTTCTGCTGGTTTCAACACGGGCACATCTGGATACATTCTCCTGACCTGCGGTATCTGTGGGGTGAGCAGTAAGCTCGGATCCTTAGATCCCGATGGTACTCCTGTATTCTGCGTTTCCCTGTTCTGTACCGATGCCGGAGGGGCAGAACTGGTACTTGGACCTTGTCCATTCTCTGCATAAGGTGGTGGACGGTCGTTCAACAACTCCATTATCAATTCCTCATCCTCTAACTCCTCTTCTTTTCTCAACTTTTCCTCGTCCTCTCTGTCCTTGGAACTCTTCCTGTCTGTCTTACAGGTAGCTTTCTTACCTGTCTCCTCTTCATCCTTAGTAATTGCGGGGAACAATTTTATTCCCTGCAATACATCTGACCTCCACACCTTCTGCGCATTATCCCACCTAGCATCCGCTAGTGTCTTCTCTACCTTCCTCATCCTTGTTTCGAACTTGTTTTTCTGTTGCTGCCTAGCCATGAGTTCCCATATTGCTAGAGCCTCAAACTGTGCTGGCCTTGGAGGCACCTTCATGTCGTACATCGTAAATCTCAAATTCTCTAGGACCCTTATATTGAATGTCCCATGTATCGGGAATGCTACGCTCCCATGTTTCTCTGTCCACTTGTGCCATTGTTTTAGCCAAAGGCACGGAGCTACCCCTTTTTCCTCCATTACAATGTAAGCTGGTGTACCCTCGGGCGGCGTTTCCTCTCCTACGCTCGCTTTAATGTAAGTCTCCCCCTTCATCGCACTCCTAAATGCTTTAAGGAATTTCATTTTCTCGTCTTTTAATTCACAAAGTTTATAATCAATAGATCACTGTTATTCCACAAGATTTGTAATCAATAGGTGACTTTGATTCCCGGAATACTCTTCACCTGCCTTTCCCCTTCCAATCGAGTGCCACGGACTGCGTCCAATCCGTGCGCGACCCTTCTCTCCAACCAACCTATCCCAGCGCGGCTCTTAGTGACATCACACTCACACACACTGCGGCTGACAAAGCCTCGCGGCTAATCCTCCTTCACTCAGTTCCTCCCGTAGCAACTTTTTGCATGTATCGCGAGCTACCAAAAACTAAAACAGATCTGTCGGTTTACTACAGGAAGGGTAACATAATCGCTTCAGGACCTTAGGGACCTTTCACTAACCTCGGCCACTATTCGATCTCTTTCACCAGCCTCGGCCGCTATTCCGTCTTTCTCAATCCCCACATTCGCAAGCAAATCTGACCCGCAGACCTACTCTCAACTTGTCAATGATCTGTTCTAGTGCACTTAGAATCTCGTCAAAGCCCGAAGTCGAAGTTCCTATCACTCCCTAACACACGTACCCACTCGTTGACCACGCCCGATCAACCTACTAAACCGCCCAGACCACAACATGGATCAACATACTCCGGAGTCTCTTGACCTCGCAGGGCCCGTCTCAACAACAACAACCACGTGGACCTTTTTTATGCACAAAGCGCCAGACGCACATGAAGTTCGACGACTTCCCTACTCTCACACTCGGAGCCGCACCTCCGCTATCTCCATGAAGTTCGACGACTTCTCTACTTCTACACTCGGAGTCGCACCTCCGCTATCCTTAAAAAAATCCTCGCAACCTTTTCACACACCCTGCGGCAATAAGCTGTGCAAGCGCAAAACCCTAACTTCACTCATACCATCACTAGTATCGCCAGCGCTGTTTCCACATCTCCTTTCTCTCCATTCGCAAGCTCCGAGATCCCGGGAAAGTCGCGGTGGACTTAGCCCATCATCATCTTGTCGATTATTTTCATCCAAAAAAATCTAATTCAACTTCCCGAATGAGGCCTCAAAATGCATAACCGTTAATTCAACACCATGTACTCTAATGGTACAGGGTCCCAAAAGACGAAACCGTCCTCTGCTACCATCTACTGATAGAGCGGAACGTGGTAACAATTTACCTGCGTTCGGATGCTCTTTAGGTCGATGAATCTT
This sequence comes from Pleurodeles waltl, assembly GCF_031143425.1. Classification (NCBI taxonomy): domain Eukaryota; kingdom Metazoa; phylum Chordata; class Amphibia; order Caudata; family Salamandridae; genus Pleurodeles; species Pleurodeles waltl. The sequence goes on along the minus strand of NC_090446.1, from coordinate 51,957,535 downwards.
CTGACCAAGTGGGAACTCTCTGTACTATTAATCGAACAGTCTCATCTAATCGATAATCAATAACGAACATAAGCAACACCTTGAACGACATAACACTTAACAATTAATCCAGAATACATTTCGGCGAACCCTGACCTTTCAGCCAGGAATAACCACACCAGTTTATTGCAAAGTTAGTGAATTTATTTCCCTATATTAACAAAGCTAGCACGATATAGATGTGTCTCAACACCAAATGATAAACATAAATGAACATTAATAGCTGTCCATATCGTCGAAACAAGTGTAATCTATGTAGCATTTGAATCACAAGGCATTCGATAATGGCAATGCAAAGCACTAATACGATAATTTGCAATGGGCTAATCGCGTACATTTAGTCAGCATAACAAGACCTCAAATTGCATCGTGCGACATATGGAATCCTCGTCTAACCTCAAATTAGCATCAGCATGTGGGACTTCATGCAAAAACAATTTGGCAACATCAATTTAGAAAACTCCTAGCTAGGGTCCTTATCAAAATCAGCAGTTGGTTACCTAAAAGAAACACAATGCAATTTTACAATTTCCTTTCATATTTACCAATTCCAATCAGCAATCAATGAATTCTTCGTCTCACAGGTATCGTTTCTTGATCAGCATGGGACGGAACAAAGGGACAGGGGTGAACGGGGCAATTGCCTCACGGCGGCAAAGTAAGGCTACTACTTCATGCAAAGGGACAAATCAAAGTTAAAGTCTCTAGGGCAAGAATCATTAAAGTCTCTTTCTCTTCGACTAGAGAAAGCATCAAAGTCTCTCAAAATGGCGTCGCAGCAAAATGGGTCATAGTAGCTACGAAGTCAAAATGGCGGGATGTCCGAAGAGAGAGAGAGAGAGAGAGCTCCCCTCTCGTACACCTGGGTTTTATAGACAACAGTTCAAGTCCTCTAGGGTCTCCATTGGAGGGTTCATAGGTTAGCTTCAAATTGACCAATCAAAAACGACAGTTCTCAAGCTTTTACTTAAGCATACATTATCCTTGGAGATGGGTACACAAGTTGCAACATTGTTTCTCGATTAGCTTACTCTCAGAGGCTCCATTGTCCGCACCTGCAAGCCGACCTTGAATTTAAGAGAAAATATGCCATGCTGGCACCAACTTTAAGATAAGCATGTGAACAGTCTCTGTGGAAAAGTACAGCTTCAAGCAGAAATACACGTTTAATAGCACAGTGAAAAAAATACGAACATCCAAACCGTGAGACCAGGCAACTAGGCCAAAGCCTCCGCTAAAGTAATGCTAAGCTAAAACATTTCAAACAAGCAAATCGTAGCACACGTTTATGATTATGTCGGATTAGTGCAATTCTAATACACCACGTTATATAAAGCACGCGTATAAATGATGGCAAACTACTCTGAGGGCACATTTTGTCCCCGTACAATCTTTATTAATTCGGTTAATGTCACACATGATTATTTCAGCACTACGTTTATGCGTTAATAAATCAAAACCTTCATTTTCTGCTTCATCACTAGTTACATGTGTCCCCTCCTCAATGCTGTTGTCTGAGCAGTATGACATTTGGGATGTTGCCTTGTTACCCAGGCACAGGATGGACCCTGACATATGCAGCATGGGTGTGTTCTTAGTGCTGTGTCGCTCCTATTGTTGTTTACTTTGGCTGATGTTTGTGACAACTATGGGCATTGACATTTGAGAGTACTGGGGCCTGTCTTGTTTCTGGGGATTGTTGCAGATGTCATCCTCACCCCCTAATTTAGGTATGTATGATCCATGGGGAGGTTACTGCCATTGGCTACTTGAGCTGCACACAGATCAGAGGTGGTAGTGGCAACTGTTGTGGCAGTTACATTGCAGTTGTCAGTTTTGCTAGAGCATTGCTAATAGGGCCCTAGTTAATGTTGGCTGTTGGGGGTATGTTGGCTGACGAGTGCCAAGATGTAAGTTTGACGTAGTGGCCTTCCCTCCTGTCGTGGCTTTCCCTTTGCTCCATCGTTGGCATGACAGCATGCCCCCATGGGACTGTTGTTGGTGTAGTGTAATGGTGTGCCCCAGCTTCTGTCTGTGCAGGCCATGCCCCAATGCCATGCCCCTTTACCCATGCCACTCCATGTATATGTTAACTTCCATGCATTTTGTGGTCGGTATCCCCTCCGCTTGCAGTTAACATTAGTGCATTTTAATTCCCCATGTAACTTACCCTGCATGTGCGTTGTCTCCTGGTAGTCTGCGCTGTCCTGTCCTTGAATCCCTGTGACGATCTCCTCAGGGATGACGGCTGCGACCATCTCCTCCATGTGGTCCAGGACCTCCTGGTGTGCTGGACTCCCTCCTCCAGTCTGCAGTGCTGCCTTCCTGTTCCTGGCCATCTTTTCCTTGGTCCTGCGTTTGCAGTCATGCCAGCGTTTCTTGCACTCGATGACTGTTCTGCGTACTTCAGCCACACTGTTAATCTTGTCGAAAATTTGTTGCCATATAGCCTCTCTCCTACTGATTGGCAACTTTGATGTGACAAACAGTTGGTGCTGGTGTTCCGTCACCTCTTTAACCAGAATTTCCTGCTCCTCTGCACTAAAGCAACACTTTCTTTTCTTCTTAAAAGTATCCTGGTTCTTGTGTGGGTCCTCCTGGCTGGTTCCTGGTCTGCTGTCATCTTCCTGGGGTTTGTAGTGGCGTCTGGGATCCATTTTGGCTCTCCTCTGGTGAAATGGTTGTGTTCGCTGTGTTTTTTGACGCTATTGCATCAAAATAAATGACGCATATCTGGTTTGCGGTGTCGTAAATCGGCTCACAGTCATTTTCGCTGTGTTAACGTAATTTTCCTTTTCGACTTGACGCCGCGGTGTGCGTCAAAAATAATGACTCCCACCTGTTGTTTGCGCCGCCGTGCGAGTATAAATATGACGCCCGCACAGCGCACCAAAATGGCGTTAGCCGGCGGTAATATTTTTGATGCAAAACTGCGCCGGCGCAGTTTTGCATCAAAAAGTATAAATATGGGCCTAACTGTCAGAGATTGGAAACTACGAAACATCTGGACTAAAGGTTGACTCAATACTGTTCACCATTTGGCAACCGCAGATAACATTTCAGACTCTGTAAAAAATGACATGTTTCAGATTGGAATTTATGATTCCAAATGATTTCCTCCTGAAGATGTATCCTTAAGGCCCCATAATAATAATACCCATGCATGCATGCATAGGTTTCTTTCTAACACTCTGATCCCAGGTATAACCGATACTAGTTATGTAGTTGTTACTATGTATGTTGTAGGTAGCACATTCCAGTTTTCTTGCTGTAAGGGATCATTTGTCCCTTATTAAAGGAAATATGGATTTTTCTGACTTTCTTCTGGGTCCACCCACTAGAACTAAATGATACGTTTTGACAGGTATATATGCCATTTATAATGAATAGAACAAATATTTCGAAAAAGACGCTGATGAATAAATCCAACAGATAGATTAAAAAAAATTGCAAAAACTTTTTAGGCTTATAGACAATGCCATGCATACACTTTGCAAGTAAGTGTATTAATTGAATAGCACAATGTTCTCTGCACTAGATCTCCTTAAGGAAGGCTTATTTTTTTAAAACATGACAAGGCAAAGTGAGGAGCCATAGTATAATTACATTGGGCTTTACAAACTCTTGACTAGGTTTATGTGCCCTGGCAACTTTGAAATGAAACAACATTTTTGAACCTAACAACTTAACATTAACAAATACCTTTGTTAAGCATCGAGAAAATGGATAGAAACCATTTTCTGCTAGTGAAAATCCACCTGCTATATGACTGATACACTGAGTCATCTCTCTTCCAATTGCATCTTTTCACTTTCATGATTGCCAAAAATGCAAATCACTTGGCTGGTATGAGAATATGCAATTCACATTTGTTTCATTTGTGGAAATTTCCTTTATCCTACATGTTCTTAAATGAAGATGACCCTGTGTTTATCAGTGTTTTCAGCTGAAGAAATCCTCTAGGTCACTCACTACTGTGTGATTTTGTCCTTTACAACTGTGTTGGAATTGGCCCTCTCTGCAGGGTCACCACAACTTTTTTTGCCTTCACCCCTCCTATTTTCTGAATTCGTTTTTGTTAGCATTAGGACTCTGTTCACTTTACCACTGGTAACCAGTGAAAAAGTGCATGTGCTCTCATGCAAAAATGTGGCTACACCTTAGTGGCACATTTAATTTATATATAAGTCCCTGGTATATGGCCCTACAGGTACCTACGTGATGTAACTTAAATGCTATTGTTGGGCCTGCAGCACCAATTTAGTCACCTATAAAAGTACCTTTTTATTACATGTCTCAGGGTTGCCATTGCAGACTGTAGTGCAGTTTTAAACTGTCAATTCGAACGTCACCATATTCTTGTCCTAATCATTTGGTGCCTGGTACCAGTGTCCTAGGTCATATAGCCGTGAATAGTTTAGCTGTTGGGCTTTGTGTCTTCCCCCCAGACAGTGAAACAAAAGGAGACTAGATATTGGCAGGCTGGGCTATCCTACAAGGATGACTGGGGCAGAGCTGTACAGTACTGTACAGTACTTTAGGACGGTATTCGCCGAAACGTTTTGCCTGCTTCCCTGACAGTTTTGTTGATTTAATTTTGTTGGCCTTCATCTGCACAAGGCCTGTATATTAAATGCTACTAGTGGGCTACTAGTGGGCCTGCTGCACTGCTTGTCCCATGCACTTAGGTAGCCCTTTAAACATTTCTCAGGCCTTCCATTGCAGAGTCTGTGTGTGCAGTTTAAACTACCATGTTGACATGGCCTTTAAAATCCCCGGTCAAGCTTAAAATCCCCTTTTATTCATTTTAAGTTTCCCCCAAGATAGGCCCAACACAGCCCGTAGAACAGGTTGATATGCAATTAAAAGACTGGACATATACTTTTAGGTTTCACATGTCATGCTAGTGAAAAACTCTCAAATTAGTTTTTCACTACTGTGAGGCCCACCCCTATCTAAGGATAACATTGGAGATACCTTTTTATACTTAATAATTTGCATTTCCTTATTGAGGAGTATACCTGACATGTTTAGTACCTATGCAATTCTAATGTCAAATCCTCTTAATTTATAAATTTGAATTTATTGTCACAGTTTTGAAAACTGCTTTTTACTGTTCTTAAGCCGTTTGCCTACAGCCCGTTTCCAATACACGTCTGGAGCTTAGGTGTGGCTGATGGGCCATCAACATCCTGATAGGCCACCCTTGGCAGATGGGAGGGAGGAGTCTGCCATACCTCACATGTACACCTGAATAGTTTGCACCCTGTTCACACACAAAGGGCTAAGCGACCCTGCATTGTCACTCCAGCCAGCTTAGAGCCAGGGCAAGGGAGAAAGGAAATTCCTTGCACTCACTTTAAAGCCACTGGTTAGACGCCCCCTCCACCTTCTAGAACCATGGCACCAAAGTATAAATACTGGACCTCAGACACCACCACTTCAGTGCACTTCTGGACCTGTGGGTGATCTGCCAGGAAGGACTGCTGCCGTGATAGGACTGCTAGTCTGCTGAACTGCTGCTCTGGAAGAACTGCTTTCTTACTGTGCTGGCCTGCTTCCCTCTTGCCTGGTGAAGGAGAACTGGACCTGCAACCCTCCATCATGAGCGAAGCACTCCAGAGTGACTCAAAGGGCTGATCTGAGCCTCAGGGATATACCAGGCTTCCCAACACCTCCTGCACCTGTCCTCAACAATCTCCTGACCACCAAGAGGCACTTCCCAGGGTCAGGGTCATTGAAAGTGTTTTATGGGTTCCTGAAATGAAACAATTGGCCTCTTTACAACCTCAAATGGGCTGTTTCGCTCTGGAATTGTGCAGCTCACCTGAAAAATCTGAGGCAAGTTTCTTTCTTGACCCAGCACGCATGGATTTTCATGAACATGAGGCTCCAGCCTGCCTGTCCCCGTCACCTGGCTGAGTCTTCATGCTCATGGACTACCACCAGCGATGCTCTCCTTGCTCCTAGTGAACTTCTCCATGAAAAGGACTCTTATCCCAATTCTTGCAAAGGTAAAACTTCAGTTGGACTTAACTGGGACTGTATTCGACCGGTGCTCCATCTCATTTGGCCTAAAGTTTTGGATTTAACCCAATTTAGGGAGATCAGAAAGCCCCGGTTGGTGCTTTTTGCTTCCAAGCACGACAACTAAGTTTATTTTTTATTCACATTCATATTATTTTGGTCTTGCTTTGTTCAAAACATTACTCTAAATTTTTCTAATCTGGTGTGGTATCTTTTTGTGTGGTGTTTTCACTGTTTTACATTTTGAAGTGTTGCACAAATACTTTACACATGGTCTCTTAATTTAAGTCTGCCTGATCGGGGGTGATCACAGGTTAATTTATGGTGTGTCTGTGTCTTATTCTGACTAGGATGTGGTCCCTGCTTGGGCAGAGTTAATACCTCTACCAACCAGAAACCCAATTTCTAATACCTACCCCATTTACACTGCAAAGGGCTGCCACCAGCGCACACAATGGAACTTGACACTAGCTCTTTGTCCCTCCAGACTTCTTGGCGCTGTGGCAGGGGAAGGGAAGAACTTTCCAGAATCACATGGGGGGATAGTATAGGGAATCCCCCACTACAAAGGCTGGTGCCAGGTATAAATATTGGACCTCCTGAGCCACTCATCAGTACACGTCTGGACCTGAAACCCAGAAAGAATGGACATCACACCAGAACATATTGTGAATGAGGTTGTGTGGTGCTACAATAACATATTTTTCCGTGTATTAGCGATAGTGCAATCCACTCATTCCAGGCACCTGTAAGTGGGAAAGCCAAACCTTTTGGACCCAATGTGAGAGCCCTAGGTTATGCAATGTATGCAATGTGTATTACATTTAGAATAAAGGCCCCTTTTTAATCATTTTACATTTCCTTGTTGTAGATTATGCCTTGTATGCTTTCTATTCCCATCTCCTCACACTTTTCAGACAATCAACTACACTATCTCAACAGAAGTGTAATAAGGCACATATACTACACAAACCATTATTGTACATACTTTTGCTATTCTTAAGGTGTGTTTCATATGTCTAGATTATACGCAGGCGTGCTGGTATACTCCCCAGAAATTGTTTGCAAGATGCTTGTGTTTTATTGTGTGTTGCACAACACTGTCATACAACAAGACTTGTATGCTGATCTTCGTCCTTGTCTAGTCCCACATCCAGCTGTCTGGGGTGGGGTATAGAACAGAGCTCAGAGTGTTTGGGAGCAGGGTCAGTAAGTCAACTCATTTTTAGGTGTCGCCTAGCAGACATTGCAAGATGTCTGTTTACAAAAGACCTATTGTCAGTTTACAGTGGGCTTAGAGCTTGCCCATTGCTTATGTTTGCCATACTTTATTTTCACTCTCATGGGTTTGTTTCCTATTAGAGAGCTTGCCTTGTCCATCATGACTGTGTCCCTCACTTGGAGCATAGCTTCTTTACTTGTACTCTTCCACTGCTCACGTTTAGGTAACAACTGTTGTCTTTTTGCTTAAACATTCCAAAAGGGTGCATTCCCCTCCACCTTGCTTTCACTTACCTGTGTGATTCTCTTCCCCCCAACTGAGCACCACCTTGCTCTCTCTTTCCTGTGTCCTGAGCTCCCCACCCCCTCATGTTGCTCCCAACCAGCCTCCATGTTGCTTTCCCCACCTTCCATATTGCTCCCTCACCCTCTGTGTTGCTCCCCCACCTCTGTCCCTTGTGTTAATTTTCCCGCCAGTGCCCCAGTATTTCTTCCCCCATCTTCACCCTCTGTATTGTTCACCCACACGCTTAAAAAAACAGCTTTTGTGCTACTCCTTGTTTTTTATTTACTGATTCCACTTGGAATGGTAAGTCTCAAGGAAAAAAAGCGCCTTCGTCATTTTGTTGGTGAGCACATGTGTGGTGCACACACCTTGTAGGAGGCTGGACTGGCTTGTAGTGGGTACCAAGGGGTACTTACACCTTGCACCAGGCCCAGGTATCCCTTATTAGTGTAGAGGGGTGTCTAGCAGCTTAGGCTGATAGAAAAGGTAGCTTAGCAGAGCAGCTTAGGCTGAACTAGGAGACGAGTGAAGCTCCTACAGTACCACTAGTGTCACTTGCACAATATCATAAGAAAACACAATACACAGATGTACTAAAAATAAAGGTACTTTATTTTTATGACAATATGCCAAAGTATCTCAGTGAGTACCCTCAGTATGAGGATAGCAAATATACACAAGATATATGTACACAATACCAAAATATGCAATAATAGGAATAGAAAACAGTGCAAACAATGTATAGTCACAATAGAATGCAATGGGGGCACATAGGGATAGGGGCAACACAAACCATATACTCTAAAAGTGGAATGCGAACCACAAATGGACCCCAAACCTATGTGACCTTGTAGAGGGTCGCTGGGACTGTAAGGAAACAGTGAGGGTTAGAAAAATAGCCCACCCCAAGACCCTGAAAAGTGGGTGCAAAGTGCACCTAAGTTCCCCAAAGAGCACAGAAGTCGTGATAGGGGAATTCTGCAAGGAAGACTAACACCAGCAATGCAACAACGATGGATTTCCTGACGAGAGTACCTGTGGAATAAGGGGACCAAGTCCAAGAGTCACGATCAAGTCGGGAGTGGGCAGATACCCAGGAAATGCCAGCTGTGGGTGCAAAGAAGCTGCCACCGGATGGTAGAAGCTGTGGATTCTGCAAGAACGACAAGGGCTAGAAACTTCCCCTTTGGAGGATGGATGTCCCACATCGTGAAAAGTCGTGCAGAGGTGTTTTTGTGCAGAAAGACCGCAAACAAGCCTTGCTAGCTGCAAAGGTTGCGGTTAGGGTTTTTGGATGCTGCTGTGGCCCAGGAGGGACCAGAATGTCGCCAATTGTGTGAGGAGACAGAGGGGGCGTCCAGCAAGACAAAGAGCCCACTCAGAAGCAAGCAGCACCCAGAGAAGTGCCAGAACAGGCACTACAAAGTGGAGTGAACCGGAGCTCACCTGAAGGTGCACAAGAGGGTCCCACGAAGCCTGAGGACAACTCAGGAGGTTGTGCAATGCAGGTTAGAGTGCTGGGGACACAGGTTTGGCTGTGCACAAAGGAAATCCTGGAAGAGTGCACAGGAGCCGGAGTAGCTGCAAAACACGCGGTTCCCAGCAATGCAGTCTAGCGTGGGGAGGCAAGGACTTACCTCCACCAAACTTGGACTGAAGAGTCACTGGACTGTGGGAGTCACTTGGACAGAGTTGCTGGGTTCAAGAGACCTCGCTCGTTGTGCTGAGAGGAGACCCAGAGGACCGGTGATGCAGTTCTTTGGTGCCTGCGGTTGCAGGGGGAAGATTCCGTCGACCCACAGGAGATTTCTTCGGAGCTTCTAGTGCAGAGAGGAGGCAGACTACCCCCACAGCATGCACCACCAGGAAAACAGTTGAGAAGGCGGCAGGATCAGCGTTACAAGGTCGCAGTAGTCGTCTTTGCTACTTTGTTGCAGTTTTGCAGGCTTCCTGCGTGGTCAGCAGTCGATTCCTTGGCAGAAGGTGAAGAGAGGGATGCAGAGGAACTCTGATGAGCTCTTGCATTCGTTATCTAAAGAATTCCCCAAAGCAGAGACCCTAAATAGCCAGAAAAGGAGGTTTGGCTACTTAGGAGAGAGGATAGGCTAGCAACACCTGAAGGAGCCTATCAGAAGAAGTCTCTGACGTCACCTGCTGGCACTGGCCACTCAGGGCAGTCCAGTGTGCCAGCAGCACCTCTGTTTCCAAGATGGCAGAGGTCTGGAGCACACTGGAGGAGCTCTGGGCACCTCCCAGGGGAGGTGCAGGTCAGGGGAGTGGTCACTCCCCTTTCCTTTGTCCAGTTTCTCGCCAGAGCAGGGCTGAGGGATCCCTGAACTGGTGCAGACTGGCTTATGCAGAGATGGGCACCATTTGTGCCCCCCATCAAAGCATTTCCAGAGGCTGGGGGAGGCTACTCCTCCCCAGCCCTGACACCTTTTTCCAAAGGGAGAGGGTGTAACACCCTCTCTCTGAGGAAGTCCTTTGTTCTGCCTTCCTGGTCCAGGCCTGGCTGGACCCCAGGAGGGCAGAAACCTGTCTGAGGGGTTGGCAGCAGCAGCAGCTGCAGTGAAACCCCAGGAAAGGTAGTTTGGCAGTACCCAGGTCTGAGCTAGAGACTCGGGGGATCATGGAATTGTCTCCCCAATGCCAGGATGGCATTGGGGTGACAATTCCATGATCTTAGACATGTTACATGGCCATGTTCGGAGTTACCATTGTGACGCTATACATCTGTCGTGACATATGTATAGTGCACGCGTGTAATGGTGTCCACGCACTCACAAAGTCTGGGGAATTTGCCCTGAACAATGTGGGAGCACCTTGGCTGGTGCCAGGGTGCCCACACACTAAGTAACTTAGCACCCAACCTTTACCAGGTAAAGGTTAGACATATAGGTGACTTATAAGTTACTTATGTGCAGTGGTAAATGGCTATGAAATAACATGGACGTTATTTCACTCAGGCTGCACTGGCAGGCCTGTGTAAGAATTGTCAGATCTCCCTATGGGTGGCACAAGAAATGCTGCAGCCCATAGGGATCTCCTGGAACCCCAATACCCTGGGTACCTCAGTACCATATACTAGGGAATTATAAGGGTGTTCCAGTATGCTAATGTAAATTGGTGAAATAGGTCACTAGCCTGTTAGTGACAATTTGGAACTAAATGAGAGAGCATAACCACTGAGGTTCTGGATAGCAGAGCCTCAGTGAGACAGTTATTCATAACACAGGTAACACATACAGGGCACACTTATGAGCACTGGGGCCCTGGCTGGCAGGGTCCCAGTGACACATAGAACTAAAACAACATATATACAGTGAAATATGGGGGTAACATGCCAGGCAAGATGGTACTTTCCTACACACCTCACCCGCAAAATATGGTGACTTGCATCATTACGCCCCATTCTCCCTATTGGATGTGCTCTGAAGCATCCCTTTAAAACTATTGGCAAAGTCAATAGGTCCCATAGGTAAGACTTACTGCTTCGGTAATGCTGGATTTCTTGAGCTGCTACATTGGTAGCTACATTAATGCGGCAGGATGATCCCTAATAAAAGATGAATGAAGCATTAGTAAATTGTCCATATATACTACCCTGAGAAAACCCTACTTAATATATGTAATGTCATCAACTAATAAACTATGCTTTCATTTGCTTCATTTGCCATAACATTCAACCATGTTTCATTAACAACACTCAGGAACAGACTCTCACATAGTATTCTCCTATTTTACATGTAGTAAAAACCTAACTTTCAACACATAAATTACATACACAAACAGTCCCTGGAATTATTTTTGTGATCTAGTAATTTTTTTTTTTTTCCTACATGCAGGGGTCTATCTCCAGAACAGGGAGGTATTGGGTCCAAATGTGGAGCGTGGACACTGTGTTGTCACTTTTCTTTCAAACCACCATATTTGTTTTCAATAAAAACCATTAAAATCCACTCCTTTTTAAATCTCCAAAATGTTACACTAAATTACATTACAAAATCTTATAAATGATTTGTTGCCGTGTACAAATCCATTGAAATCTAAGATAGCTATTGGGTTGAAGGAGCAAGCAAAGTAAGAACCCTATTTACACAACCATTGCTCCTTCCTTAGAAGCCTGATTGCAGATAATTTTGGGAAAATGTAGTTTTTTACTATTGGAAGTTCATAAATATAAATAATTAACCATCAACTTGCTATAAGTTTGACATATTTTTAAAAATACAGTTAATTTCATATGTAGTATTGAACATATGAACGCAAAAATTATTTTTTCATATTAATTTTACACTAGACCAGGCTAGCCATTAATCATCACAGTAGGGCCTAAGGCAAGAAAGAAGATTCTCGACTTGGAGACATGCATGACAGTTTTATATCACCAATAAGGAGGAGGAAGACCACACCACCAAAGGGAGTGTACCAGCCTTGAAACAAATAAGATATTTTGCCAAAAAATTCCATACAGAGATTGAGAAGCCAATTGGTGGTGTGTGGAAACCACCTCCCATGAAGAGGTAGATAATGGGGCTCCTCTTGGCCTTGAGCTTGCAGTGGATTCTGAAGAGCAGGCTACCCCACCATATGGACCTGCATCCACCCCTTCCTTAACTCCAGAGGCCTCCATACCATCAGACCTCAACCTGGAGCCTCTGTAGCAGCATCATCTCCTTTTCTCATTGTTCACCCATAACAACACCAGCAATTGAGGGACTTTTCACTCCTTGAACTCCACAGTGATCTTTTATACCACACTTTTTTTCTTTAGCAAATCTGTCCTTGGTTGCTCTTGAGGATCTCCTGAGGCCAATCAGAGAGGTTCTGGGAGTGACCTCTCTTGATATCCAGAACTAAAAGAAAGGGGCAGGGCATTGGGGTGACGAGCAGAGGGCACTTCGCACTCCCCTCAGAGCACATGAGTGTTTGGCCGGCCATCCCGAGCCAGCCAAACACACATGCGCATAGGGCTCTCTCCAGCAACACATTTGGAGAGAGCCTGCACAGGCTCCCAGTCTGCCTGGGAACGTCCCGGCTGGGCACTCCCAGCCAATCCTGACACTGCTCTGGAATGGCTGCAGGACAGGCTGGGAGCCAGTGCATGCAGCAGTGACTGGAGATGAGCGGCGCAGGACCAAAACAGGTAAATGATTTTTTAAAAATTTGAAATTAATTTTCTCCCGCGCCCGACAAAGCCCCGTGAGCCACTCCTGGCAGCCCCATTAAAAAGTTTCGATTGTGCATTTCCTAGTGGTTCAGAGCGTTCAGAGCATCTTTGAAAGGCAGTCTAGTTACTCTGTTGCTGAAACCGGACACTTGCTACCAGATCAGGACGAATTTCTAGGAGATAGCTTCAGAAGCATACTTCTAATCTTAAAGGGAATGTAGAGAAGTATTCTAAGGTTTTAAATTGTGTTTGACAAGAACCTAAATAGTTTAAAGTAGTGATTCCAACTGCACTATTAAGGAATGTAGTCCTACTTCTCTTGCTCAATTTTGGATCTTATATTATCATGAGGAAATTGCAAATATAGACTTCACTGTTAGAGACTATTGAAATATTCATGATGCATATATTTTATTTATGGTTGTAGTGATGTTGAAGGAGGTGCTTGATATTGGTGAGAACTATATAATTATGATGAAAGATTGTTTTTTTACAGTTTTAAGACAACTTTGAATATTTAGCAGTGCCAGAGAATTTATACTGAATAAGACAAACAAAATGTACTCATCTTTGTCAGCAGATAGATAGAAATATAAATAGATAGATAGATAGATAGATAGATAGATAGATAGATAGATAGATAGATAGATAGATAGATAGATAGATAGACATAAGTAGTGATTGATAGTAAGATAAATAGGCAAAGAGAGCTAGCTGGAGACTGATAATTCGATTCAGACAAAAACACTTATAGAGATGGATATCTATAGAGAAATATATAGATAGAACATCTCACCTGAACTAGAGCTTGCCTAGAAGCCTTCAAGACTGATATACACAAAACTCGCACATTCCCTTCCAGCGCAATGTATCATAAAGATGTAGACAATTCGCTTTTCAGAGGGATTTAATAAAATTCAAGCCTGGCCAAATGAACAGCCGTATTTACACGCACCCATCATTTTCAGGATGTTTTACATTGCTCAGGAGGTTACAAATTGTTTTTAGAATTTTGCCCCCACTGGGTTATCCGCACGTGTATCCTGCTGGTATTTCCTTCATGCTTTTACGTCAGCTTTAGACCCTGGAGCTGCAGCTCTCCAGTTCCTTCTGGCAGATCCAGGATAAACTGTTTGAGCAAAGTGAGGATACTATGAAGCCGCTGTTCACCGCTCCACACCGGTCTCCATAAGCTGAGTCTGGGACTCTGAACCTGCAGAAACAGGGACATTGTGAGTCGGTGCCGTCAGTAATAAGACAGACTTTTATTACAAGGCAATGTGTTTACAGATGTAAAATGTAATGAATGCTACAGTGACTAATGTGCCTATCAAAATTGCTTCCACTGAGTGTGTCACAAGACATCGAAACAGGGGCCTGTGTTACTGAACTGGGTGCACGGTACCCTGGAGAAAAATTCTAACTTCAAATCTGAAATCCCTACTCTGGCTGGACTAGTTATTTTCTGCAGTGCAGTGATGAGAAGATAGCACCGTCTGCTGGTCATGGTAACAAAGCTGTCTCAATACACATGGAGAGAGTATGTGGGAGAAAGGGATTTAAAGGGAACACAACCGTACTCAACTCCCAATATAACTGAAAGCACACAAAAAGGAGTTTGGGGTTCTTCTATTGCAACGAGGGGCAGACCTCTGGTGCACCAATTGTGCCCCAGGTTCCTTGTGGTCCTCTAATGGAGGAGGGGTATCAGTGTGAGGTGGGAGAGCAGTGGGTCTGGAGAACAAGGGGGGAATTTCCTTTATGGACTAGGTGGTCTCACGCACTATATAGTGTCATGCTTCATCATGTGACCACCTAGCCCCACCCAGGTAGGACAGTGCCACCTGGGCGGACTCAACCTCGCTGTTAAAAGAACAGGAGGGAGTGTGTAAATCAGTTCTAGGTCTGGAAAGATCGGGATCCAGCTAATCTGGGGAATAAAAACACCTAAACAGATACCTGTGTGAGTTTTTTAATAGTAGGGTCTGTTTGGTGTGATTAAAAACGAAGATTGGGACACCTCTGTGAGAACAAGGACTCACAGGGTCACCTATCTAAAGAGTGATAGCCGACATGTTTCTGCTCTCAGTTGTGAGCCTAGGAAGGTCTCGGGGCATTCATCAGGGCAAAGGATCCCTAATACTCACGCTAGGAGTATAAGAAAACACTGTCCGGTAGTTAACAGTTCAAGAAAAGGAAACAAAAAAGGGGGCCTATCTTACCAAGGAACTACCTGGAGGGGGCCTGTAGGGTATGAAACAGACCGACAATGAAGGCAACATTGTGACACAGCACTGCACAGCAAACCACAGCACACGCGAGGCAAATAATCATGCAAGGAACAATTATACTGAGTGTGAAAATTAATCACATGTAAACTCATGGACAGTAATGCTAAGAAGTGTAAGTGGATAAAGTTCTTACCCTAACCCTAGAGGCTAACGGCCTCTGGTATCCAGAAGAGGGAGTGTCCCCTTATAGTCAGACAATAAGGTTCAAAAGAAGGGAAGACAGAGAAGGACATAAAAAGAAAATACACCAAAAGAAATTGAATAGCCTCTAGAATCCAAAGGCGAGGGCTGGTTGCAAAAATATCCACCTGAAAGAGGTGCAGTTAATAATAGCGCATTAGCTAGAGAGCGTAACAAAAGGGGGGAAAGAAATGGGGAACAGGAAAGGAAACGGCAAAAAGAAGAAAGAAGCGCAGGAGAATCTTATCTGTGTGTCCAGGTGTTGCCGAATCACTCACTGCATCCAAGAGGACGCTCGCTGTGCCCCTATACTGTTCTCTCCCTGGAACCCTTGGGTAAAGTGGCCAGGGAGAGACGGGTTTTATATGGTAGGAACCGCCTTAATCAAGCGGTCAGGTGGAGGAAATCACCACCGCGGCCCGCGGTTTCCTCGTCAGTTGGACGTGGGGACCAGGAGAGGAGCTTCCGTGTTGGAGCCGGCACAGCCGTCTCGTCATCATTGTGCTTCCGGGGCGCCTCGGGTTGAAGCCTCTTGCTGCAACCCGGGGCGTCAGGAAGTGACGGGTGAACCCCGGGGTCGCTGGGAAACCTAGTTCCCTGGCGGCCCGAGGGAAGGAAAACGAAAAGAAGGGGGGGGGGAAATTAAAGAATATGAAGAGAGAAAGGCAAAGTGCGGGTACACGGTAGCGGTGGTGGTGGGTGGGGGGGTTGTGTGAGGAGGGGAAAAGGAAAAAAGGGGGGGAAGAAATAGGGGGGGAAGGAGTGAAGGGAAGAGGGGGGGAAAAACAGAGAAGGAGAAAAATAAAGGAAAAAAATATATAGTATAATAAATAAAGGAAAAAAATAAAATTGGAAGAAGAAAAAGGCAAAAGAAAGAAATAAGAAGAAGGGGAAAGGGAAGGAGAGTTAGGCGAGGAAGGGTGGGAGAAGGGGTGGGGGAAGAAAGGGAAAAGGAAACGAATAAAGGTAAAGACTAGAGAAGAAGAAAGAGATCGGGGGGAAAAAAGGAAGGAGCAACGGGAGATGGGAGAAAAGCTGGGGGAAGAAGGGGTTTGAAGGGGGAAAAGGGGAAAGAGGGGGATGAAGGAGGGGAGGGGAAAAGAGGGGGGATGGTGGTTTTTTTTTTTTTTTTTAAAGTGGATGGGTAGGGAAGAAGGGTGGAGCGGGTGGGGAACGACCTGGGAGGTGGGAGAGGGGAGGGGACAAGGATAGCAGGAAGACCGGAATGGTCAAGCAGCCAAGTAGCAGAGGACCTATTTATAAAGTGGGAACCAGGGTATCTCATCGTTCAGGCCAACTGTGCCTGTACGTAACCTCCACACCCAGCGTTGTTCAGCCCGAAACAGTTTCTGTGACATGTTGAGGGTTGTGGGGGGCAGTTGCTCTAGGACCGTCCAGGAAAGATCATCCGGGGAATGGTTCTTCAGGAGGAAGTGACTAGTCAATTTGGTGGCATCGCGTTTACACCGGATCGTGCTCCTGTGTTCGAAGATCCTTGTGCTGACCTTTCTGGTGGTCATACCCACGTATTTCAGTTGACAAGGACATCTGATCAGATAAATCACATTCTTGCTATTACAGTTGGTGAGAGATTTTTGCACCCATGGGGTTTTGAGGTCTAGGTTGATCGTAGTGGATTTTAGGGTTAGATGACATACACTGCAATTGCCACAAGGGTAGTGGCTCGCTGGGGGTGGTAGGTGCCAGAGTGTAGTTTGTCTGGGGTGAGATCTTTCTTTAGGTCTTGTGTGTACCACTATGTCACGTATGTTGGATGCTCTCTTATAGGCATGTAATGGCTGCTGGAACGGTAAGCCACCTGACGTGAGGATCTTCCAATCCTCTTTGATGATCTTCTGGATCCTGTTGGATAGAGGGCTAAAGGTAGTGACACACACGATCTGTTCTATGTCTGGTTTCACTGCCCGGGGCTGCAGCAACTGATCCCTGTTGTTGTTGCATGCTCTTTTGCGTGCCCTGTTGACCAGGTGTGTGGGGTAATTCTTTGCTTGTAATTTAGTGGCTAATTTGTCAGCATGTTTACGGTAGTCTGCTATAGTCGAGCAGTTCCGTCGTAGTCGTAGGAACTGTCCTACTGGGAGGTTATCGTTCAGAGCCCATGGGTGAAAACTCTGGAATTGTAGCAAATTGTTACGGTCCGTTGGTTTGTAGTATACCTCTGTAGCCAAACCTCCCTCGTGTTCATAAATGAGTAGGTCTAAGAAAGAAAGCTTGTTCTCACCTATGGTCATGGTGACATTAAGGAAAGGCTTAGCCCCATTGAGCCAGATAGAGAAGGAGAGGGTCTCTTCCTTAGTTCCCGTCCAGCCCAGAAGGATGTCGTCTATGTACCGCTTCCAGAGTTTTATCTGTTTAGGTGTTTTTATTCCCTAGTTTAGCTGGATCCCGATCTTTCCAGACCTAGAACTGATTTACGCACTCCCTCCTGTTCTTTTAACAGTGAGGTTGAGTCCATCCAGGTGGCACTGTTCTACCTGGGTGGGGCTAGGTGGTCATATGATGAAGCATGACACTATATAGTGTGTGAGACCACCTAGTCCGTAAAGGAAATTCCCCCCTTGTTCTCCAGACCCACTGCTGTCCCACCTCACGCTGATACCCCTCCTCCATTAGAGGACCACGAGGAACCTGGGACACAATTGGTGCACCAGAGGTCTACCCCTCGTTGCAATAGAAGAACCCCATACTCCTTTTTGTGTGTTTTCAACAAATCTGTCTCCTCTTGTATAAACTCTTTCAGGCTCCCTGCAAATAAAGGTGCAGCATGGTGAGGGGTTAGCATAGAAATACTATTTTCACAGAGCCTCATCAGCCAGGGTATACTGAAGTACATCATGTACAACAAACAAGATCAAAGTGTACTGCTTGTTTTTGCTCAGTTGTTTCATTGTGACACCAACGCTTTTGCTGGAGTTAAAGGGCATGGATTATTCTGCTTCTGGTATCATTGCATCACTGGTACAGTAATACTGCTTCATAAATGAGGGTTTACTGCTTTATATGTGGTTCTTGATGAAATATATAGTGGTAGTGGGCTTACAGCACAACTTCCTCTGAGATTATACACAATAATGAAACTACTCTAACACATGCTAAAACACCCTTGAATGTAGCATAGAGTGTTAAAGTAGATTACATACAGGCTAAAAGTGCTCTCTGAACAAAGCCCATCACATGTTTCCATACACATGGGCACATAATATGATATGCTGTGTCTTTTTAACATTCTACATTGCCTGTCATAGCATTCTGCCCATTTACACTTAGTATTAATAAAGCTTCTGTGGGGTCAAGGTCCAAAGATACAAGTGGGGTCCTCTTCTGGTTCTAATGCAAAGACCCTTTAAAACAGTTCCAAATGGTGTTTTCCAACAGACATTTGGCCAGAAACTAGCTGGTACATCTTGGTACACATGACGGACACCTTTCTCATATCTCTTGCAGTGAGTCACCGAGTCACACAACCTGTAGAAAAGCTAACTCTGACCCACTGAAATCTCAAGGTTTCTTTATTCAAGTATTGGATGTCTACGATGAGTGAGGCTCCCTAACCGAGTTTCATCTACTGTATCACCACTTAACTTTTAAACTAATGTTAGATGCTCTGTTCACCTGTAGTAGAGGCACTAAGCAGGTTGTATGCAGCAAATGTTTACATGGGTCTGTAGACGCATACAGTCTGAGAGAGGGACTTTTTTAGTCTGACTCAGCGTGGCACCTTCACAAAAGTGGCATTATGGCAGGTGGGACCCACCACAAAATGGTTAATGTATGCTTGTAATTTTAAATCCAAATGACAAAAGAAGAAAAATGTCCCCTCTCTTTTGGCTCTTGTATAAAGCCTGTAGTGGTTAAACCGAGCGTTACATTTTGGTTGAAGTGTGCCTAAAACATAACCTTTGTCTATCTCAAAGCACAAACATCTTACATGTGACTTTTCTTATTAATTCCTGAGTCGGGGCCTTTTACCAAGGGTCTGATTCACTCTAAATGAGTTACTTCACATGTGTAATATTTGGGCATATTTCCCTGAGGCAGACTCAAAAGAATTCATGCTTTGTGAGGCCCTGCTGAGTCATTTGTTTACTCTGCTGGCCAGCTGGTCATTTAAATCTCCCTCTTCAACAATGGAAGTGAGAGAGCGTAGTTTAAATATTACATATTAGATGTGAAATGCCTATACTAATGCTGCATTAATAATATTACTCATTGAAACGTGTTTTAAACGTGGAGAATTATTGTATGCATATACTAATATCAACTATAAGAAATGATTACTTGTATTGTGATTAATTGAATATATTACCATGTACAAAGATTTCATTTATTAGAATCCATAAGCCTTAAGTTAGCGCGAGTCAAAGAATTAGCCGTGTAGCTCTCATATTAAAGCATATGTTTCTGTTTCTCCAGTATGCTGACTTGCAAAAGGCCATGACCCAGCATTTGTTCTTTTCCTCCGTTTTGTGTAACAATGATAGTTATATTCCCATCCGCATTCTAGCTGCTTTAGTATAAGTTTTTACACTTTGCAACAAATATGGAAACTTTCAAGGACATTCTACCATGGAAAAGAGAACTTTTGACCCGAAGAGTGTGCCAGAGAATGAAGTAACCCCGGATGTGCCACCTACGAAAACATCAATGATGAAGACAAATCAAAATGTTATTAATTATAATGAAATGACAAGTGTATTACTTAATGTATAATTTGATAGCTTACAGATAGTGGGGTGTAATGACTATCCAATAGAATTTTGGGGGAAGGTATCACGAAAAAGGGATAAAAACTCATGACACAGGAGACTCGAGAGATCTAGGTAGGGAATGATATTGATTGCATCCAGAAACTTTGTCACTCTGTTTGGTGACTTAAGACTTAATAAACTATCCTTACCCTTAGTCGCCCCATTACACTTTGGGCCAGATGTAGCAACTTTGCAAATTGCGAGTTGCAATTTGCGAGTCAGAGCGACTCGCAAATTGCAACTCGCAATTTGCAATGCAGAACTGTGTCTCAGACACCGTCTGCGAGTCGCTATGGGGTAGCAAAGACCCACCTCATTAATATTAATGAGGTGGGTCGCAAATTGCGGCCCCATAGCGACTATGGGCACTCGCAAACATGGAGGCCTGCTGTAGTCAGCAGACCTCCATGTTCGTGACTGCTTATCAATAAAGCAGTTTTTTTTTTTTAAAGTGTAGCCCGTTTTCCTTAGAGGAAAACGAGCTGCACTTAAAAGAAATCCGAAACCTTTAGTTTCGGAATTTTTTCAGGGCAGGTAGTGGTCCCTTGGACCACCATCTGCCATGAAAAAATAATTTGTGGTCCATTCACAAAGGGGAAGGGGTCCCATGGGGACCCCTTCCAATTTGCGAATGGGTTACCATCCACTTCAAGTGGATGGTAACTGCGACTCCATTTGCGACCGCATACGCGGTCGCAAATGGAATTGCATACCACTGCGAGTCGCAAATAGGAAGGGAACACCCCTTCCTATTTGCGAGTCAGAAATGCATTTTGCGAGTCGCTCCCGACTCGCAAAATGCATTTCTGCATAGGAAACTCCGGTTTGTGACTCGCAAACGGCAATTTTTGCCGTTTGAGAGTCGCAAACTGTTTCCTATATCTGGCCCTTTCTTCCTTATGAGGGAAGTGTCCCTTGTCCTTAAACTAGATAGACTGACGACGATCCAACTGATGTCCTGAAGACGAAGTCTGAACCTCTATGCTGACTCATACCGAGGAGGGTAATTATGACAGTTGCTCTTGTAATTTGTCCAATTGCTTTTTCTTTCTAGGTACCAACTGCTGTAGTTTTGATTAGAAGCCCTTAGTTAGATGTTTTCCAAATCGGTGTTCTAAATTGTTTTTGCATGAAGTCCAACAAGCTGATGCTAATTAGTGGTTAGATTAGATATTCACCTTGACTGACAAACGGACATGACTGACATTGTACTATGCTGAACTGGGCTTATATGATGTTCTATGCATTCTGACTTGTGTATCTCTTATGTTTGTGTCTTAATGGTTCTGATCTTTACATTGTCAAAATCTTATCACAGTTGTCAAATTGTGACTATGCTCTTTTGCTTCTTGGTTTTGAGAATAATACATTTGCTATTAGATTGTAATCAATAGGGAATAAAATTCACAAACTTCAATAAAGGTGTGGTTATTCATGACTGAAAGGTCATGGTTGTGCCGACAGTTTTAACCAATGTCTAAACTGAAATATATTGTAGTGATATATGTTGATAATATTATTGATATATTGCTTGATATATTGATCAGTTACCTCGTCTTACGGTGTCTCACCACTGGGTCAAAAGATTCATCGGCCTAAAACGAGTCCTGGTGTGTATGAATTGACATAGAAGGACGCGTTATCAGTTCTGGTAGCAGAGCGACGGTTTGGCCCTTGGGGGCCCTAGGACGGAGATTAATTGTTTAATTTGTTTTTCTGTGATAATGCAATTTGGAAATATGATGGGTTTCTAAGTTCACCGTGGCTTTCCCGGGATCTCGGAGCCTGCCTAAATGAGTTGGGAATGTTCTTGGCGCAATAATATGTGTGGTTAGGGTCTTATGCGCTTGCCTAAAGCTTATGCAATTTGCAGGTGTTTGTGAAAATCTGTGTGAATTAGGCCAAATTAAGTGTTGTTTATAAGGAGTAGGCGTACTCCACCGTATGAGAGTAGGGTAGTCGGCGTACTTCATGTGAATGTAGCGCTTGTTGCTCAAAATGATCCATGTGGTTGGTTGTTGTGTACGGACCTGTCGAGGTCTAAGACTCCGGAGTATGAAAATAAATGTGGTCCATGTTGTAATCTGTGCGGTTTAATAGGTCAATCGGGCGTTGTTGACAAATCGAGTTTGAGTTATAATGCATGTATGAAACCTTCGATGGAGATTTGACAAATTCTAAAGTGCACTAAAAGGAGTCATTGACAGTTCGAGAGTAGAATTTGCGGGTCGAATTCTGCTTGCGTATGGGGGAACTGATAAGGAGAGAGTAGCGGCCGAGGCTTCAAGTGAAATCTCTGTAAAGTTCTGAAGCGAATGTGTGACCCTTCTTGTAGTGAACCAACAGATTTGTGTTGTCATTTTAATTTGCACCCAATAATTTGCATTAGTTTGTGTGAGTTGTAAGGGTCAGTGAGGAGCGGACAAGCCGCAAGACTTTGTCAGCTGCTGTGTGTGTGAGTGTGACGTCAGTGGTGCCGCGCTGAGATAGGTCGGATGTCGAGAAGGGTCGCGCACGGATTGGCTGCCTTCCGTGAGAGGCAATAGGTTTAGAAAGGGCGGGTGAAGAGTGTCCTGGGAACTAAGCCATTTTTAAATATAAAATAAGAGAATCGCAAAAATGAATTTTGTCAAAGCATTCAAGAGTGCTCTAAAGGGAGATGTATATATTGTAGTAACTGATGGGGAACCTACACCACCTGAGGGAACGCCAGCCTATACAGTTATGGAAGAGAAGGGTGTCGCGCCTTGTTTATGGATGAAACAGTGGCGAAAATTAACAGAGAAAGAAGGGTGTCTAGCGTTCCCAGAACATGGGACGTTCAATCCAAAGGTACTAGAAAATCTGAGGTGGATGTTAAATACACAAAAGCCACCTCCAAGACCGGCACAATATGAGGCTTTAGCGATTTGGGACTTAATGGCTCTTAAACATAGACAAGAAAGGTTTCAGATAAGACTGAGAAGGGCAGAAAAATCCTATGCAGAGGCCAGGTGGGACAACAAGAGCAAAATGTGGAGAAGGGGAATTGTAGATGGGTTGAAGTTATTTCCAGCAATAACTAAGGGAGAAGAAACACAGGGAAAGAAAGCCTCCTGTAAAACTGCTAAAGACTCAGGCAAATCTAAAGAAAATAAAAGATCCTGGGAAGAGGACGATGATTCAGACAATGAGGAATTTATGGATAGATTGTTACATGATCGTACCGCCACCGTATGCAGTGAGCGACAGTGCTACCAGCACTAGCTTAGATCCTGGGAACCAGACGCAGGAGAAGGGAGTTACTGATACAATACAGACTAGCGATACAGCTTTGATACAGAATGGTGTCAGTGTACCCACTTCACCGACATGCCGATACAGTTACAACCTCCACCGCAGATAAAGAGAATCTATCCTGATGTCCCGGTGCTTGAAACTACCACGAATTTGATTGTGCCACCAGACCCGATATACGCAAAGCCAAAGTTAATACAGATTGAATCAACTCCGAAGTTAATGTCCCCACAATTGATACCAGGGTATAATTCTGTAGCGGGTCCGCCATTAGTACCTGTTCCGGGTACATTGAAACAGACCTATGGTGTTGAGGCTCCAAGAAGTCTGGGTCCAGGTCAGACACCTGCCGCTATATCATTACCTATTACTGTTGTTCCCCCCGTACCATTGTATGCACAAGGTAAAACAGGGGTGTGTGATCAGGGAGTGATGACTCAAGAAGCGATAAGAGGAGGGCACATGGGAACACCACAGATAATGGCCCCTGGAGAGCAAGTAAATGAGCCACCGAGACCTTTAATGGACCTTAGTCCAGTGGGGGCACCTCTCGAAGCAATGATCAAGCAGGTTTGAGAGTTCTAACTCCCCAAACCATGAGTACGAATACTTCGCATTCTCCAATGATACATGCAGGGAACATTTCACTGCAGGGATTTATGGTGCAACAGTTAAACAAATGGTTAGAGAAAACCTATACTTCGCAAAAGACTACAGTGACCACAGTTGAACCTGAGAAAGAGAAACAAGACGAATATCTGAACCTTGTACGACTGGGGGCAGAAGCTGCTGAGTTAGTGGAAGGGACAATGGGAGTAAATAGATTGGAATCATACACAGAAGCAGAATTAAGATACCTGTGTCCCAAAATCACCAAGGAGGTAGGCAAGGTCCATCAGAGATTGGCAAACCTAGCAGACAAATACAATATCGATATCGGAAACACTAAACACTTGAAAAGAAGTTACAGATTAGATTTCTATTCAAAAGATTTTGAACACATGAGATCTGCAGGCATGAAAGCACATTTAAGAGAATTGTTGCAGAGTGCACAAATTTGGGGTGCATTGGGGAAATGGGAAGGCCGATGGGCAAAGAAAAGAGATAAGGGAAAGAGTGATAGTCCAGGGTCTAATCAAGCTAGGACCTCACCTGATTTGGATTCGGTAAAAATATTACCTATGAGAGAGACAGCTGGTGGTGTTTTAGTACATGTGCCATGGACTAGAGGAGACATTCTATCTTTTACAAATGATTATCCCAGGCTAAGGGAGAAGCCGATCGAGTGGTATCAACAAACAGACAGGTTTGTGAAACTTGCAAAGTGTCTCTGGGAAGATTTGAATACTTTGTTTGAGATCATTGTTCCACCTGACTTGTGGCTCGAGTGCAAGAGAGGGGTAGATTGGCCGACGAAGGAGCCAGCAAGAGATAAGGTGACCGGAGCACCCTCAGAAGAGGTGATAAAATATTATCATAAAGTGATTGAGTTTTTGAAACAAAAGGTGTCGCCGAAAGTGACTGATTGGCAGAAAATCGACCGGACCTCTCAAGAGGTTAAAGAGTCAATACATGCTTATTACGAGAGATTGTTGAAAGCGTTCAAACATTACAGTGGTACTGAGACAATTGAACCGAAGGACATGAACCACCTTGTGTTTAGATTTGTTGAAGGATTGAGAACGGAGGTCAGCCAAATGATTAAGAATCATTTGATTTGTTGGCAAGCTAAACCGATTGATGAGGTATTGCAGTATGCAAAGTACTGTAGTGATGAGATCGAGTTGAAGAGGAAAAAGTTAAAGGAAAAGGTGATGGTGATGCAGATAAGGGCTGCACAGGCTGGAATACAGAGAAATGGAGTTCAGCAGATGATACAACAACAACAACCGCAAATGAATGGTGTGTTTCAGGCACAGCAGAGAGGCCGAGGCCGAGGGTTTGTGAACCGCGGTTCGGACATGAATAATGTTATTATTCAAAATGACTTTCAAGGAGTGAAAAAGATGTCACCATGTCACGCGTGCGGAGGCGTGGGGCATTGGAAACGGGAATGCCCGAATATGGTGCATGATGGTGCAGTTCAGCAGAGCACAAATGTTGGTACCTTACAGAATTCACGGGGTTCTCAGAGTCACCACCCATCTTCAATCAGATACTAAAAAAGGATTTGGAACCTCTTGTGCTGCCTTTTAAATCAACTCTTGTGCAGTACATCGACGATTTACTAATTGCATCCAAAACCAGAGACAGTTGTAAATACGACACCATTGCATTACTGAATCATCTGGGAAAGAATGGACACAAGGTGTCACCCAGAAAGTTACAATATTGTCAGAAAGAAGTAAAATACTTGGGACATTTGATTGAGAAAGGGTCCAGAAGTATATCAATGGAAAGAATAACAGCTGTTTTGCAGATGAATCCTCCAACAACAAAAAGAGATGTCAGGATGTTTTTGGGAATGGTGGGCTACTGTCGTCAGTGGATACCCAACTTCTCAATCATCTCAAAACCGTTAATAAAACTGACAGGAAAGGAAGTCAAGGATGAGCCATACACTATAACTTTGTCAAAAGAGAAGCTTGAGTCATTCGTAGAATTGAAAGAATGCATGTGCAGGGCACCAGCATTTGGAATGCCAGACTACGAAAAACCTTTTGTGTTGTTTTGCCATGAACGTGATGCTTGTTCTTTGTCTGTCTTAACACAGGTCCACGGAGATGCAAATCGCCCTGTAGCATATTTTTCAGCAACTTTGGACCCTGTCGCAGCAGCCTTACCAGGTTGTTTGCGGGCAGTTGCAGCAGTTGGTCAGAGCCTTCTACAATGTGAAGGCATAGTCATGGGATACCCTCTGACAGTAATGGTTCCACATTCAGTTGAAATTCTCTTGACACGAACTAAGACACAAGACATGACAAATGCACGTCTAACTAGATATGAGACAATCATACTGGGGTCGCCGAATGTCACTCTTAAAAGATGCACTGTGCTGAACCCGGAAACTTTACTTCCTAATGAAAATGTTGAAATCAAAGATGGGGAAGAATTTGAACATGATTGTCTTGAGGTGACTGAAATGTGCACCAAGCCTCGTCCCGATATTCAGGACACTCAACTAAAAGAAAATGATTGCATTATGTTTGTTGATGGGTCCTGTCTAAGAGATTCAACAGGAACATTGAGAGCCGGTTACGCAGTATGTACCATAACTGGCATTGTCGAAACCTCCTGGCTCGAGAGAGTGTTCTCTGCACAAGTGGCTGAATTAATTGCCCTCACTAAAGCATGCCACGCAGCTGTAAATTTGAAAGTCACTATCTATACTGACAGCAAATATGTATTCGAAATTATGCATGATTTTGGCCAACTTTGGTCACAGAGGGGTTTTATGACTTCCTCTGGTTCTCCTGTAAAGAACGGTGAACAAATAAGAGATTTGTTACACACAATTCAGTTACCTCATGAAATTGCCGTGGTTCAAGGAGGGACTCCCTGTTTGCTACAGGTGAAAAATTGCTAAACCAGAGTCCCCTGCACCAACTCCTGAAGAAAGCGACCAGCTGACCACTGTCCAGTGGCCAAAAAGGAGTTTGCGCCAGGTGCATTCTGGGAGTTGAAGTCCGCACCCCCCAAGGACCATCACAGAACTTCTGGACCCTTGGGGTGAGCTGTGGACCCCAAAAGAACCTTAAAAGAACATCTGGGTGAAGCCCCAGAAGTTTGGAAAAGATTTGAGAATTTTTGGAAAAAAGCTCCAGAGAGGGACCGACCCGCCGCGGAAATTCTAGCCGGCTTGCCTCAACCGCGACCCGGCCTGACTTCGTGGTTCGTCCCGGTAAAGAAAAACATCCAAAAAAGAGACTAAGTCCGAACGTAAAAAGTTGACCGGGACCTCCCAGCCATCGTATCCGAGAAGGGCTCCATGGACGTCGGATCAAGATCCAGGTTTACCCCGGTCGAAGGATTTTCATCTCGAAAAAACGACTAAGTCCGAAGGTAAAAGTCTCCACCGAGGAAACCCACATCGCGTATCCGGACAAGGGCTCCAGGAGGTCGGATTCAACTGGCAGGTTCGTCCCGGTGAAGAAAAACTTCAAAATAAAGACTAAGTCAGAAGGTAACTTTTTAACCGAGGCCTCACGCGACCTGTAGCCGAACAGGGCTCCATCGCGGTCGGCCTGAAAGTTTGACTTTGCCCCGGTCGAGGTGCAACCAGATGACCCGATTGCCGCTTTTTGTTTCTAAGCGCTAGAAAAGTAATAATTCTTTAAAAATTCATATCTCCGGTTCCCCTGAACCGATTTTAATTGTTTTTGTGTCATTTTAAAGATAAGAATATAAACTATTTTTATAAATTGGTTTTGGATTTTTAAACTGTTTCCTGTGTTTTATTTAAATACTGTTTTGTGATATTTGAATGCTTTACACTTTGTCTCCTAAGTTAAGCCTTGACGCTCGATGCCAAGCTACCAAGGGTTGAGCTGGGATTAATTTACTGAGACCTAACTGTACCTATGTGGAGGTTAGTGGCTTGTTGCTAGGTGTAGGTACCTACCTGCCCTACCAATAACCCATTTTCCAACACCTGAATTGACGAAAAGGGTCCTGGAGTGAGTGAAGACGCTGTAATATACGCAGAAAAAGAAAAAAAAAAGAGTTTATCCTCAAGTTGATCGTTGAACTGCTATTCTATACAAACATGGCTTACAATAGAAACAGTAGTAAAGGGAGTAAGGTGTGTGGTTGGTTAGGACTTATAATAGGTTTTGTGTGCGCAGTGATGATTGTAGGAGTGATTGTGGAAATGCCATGGAAAGAGAAAGAAACTATTAACGCAACTACAAAACCTGAGACTACTACTAAACTAACACCATGGGAGAGATTTGAGCAAGACGCCAGACATACGCATGAGGGAACTAATGCAAAAGGGGAACTTTCTACTAATGTGTTCTATCGCTTACTAAACGAATATGTGGAAACTATGGATGCGAAAGATTGTTATGTATGTACTAAAATTCCTTCGTCTGTACAGGAGGGAGTTACTTATCATAGCCCCCCTCTTACTTCTGGAATTAGTTGCAGCTTCCTACTAACAAGATTCTATAATCAAGAGCATGTGCAATATTTTTATTCGAATTTGGATGTTGTGTTTTCCTTTGTGCCTGTGATTGAATTCTTAAATAAATTAGCTAAAGAGCACGATACAAAAATAGTTAGAGGATTCTTTGAGCCAACACTTACATTTGGTACTGCTTATGCACATCGCAATAATTTGACTTGCTTATTGTTGCCTGTAGAAAAAAGCTTTTTAGATCACACAGATGATAGACGCAAAGCACTGAAAGAAAGGTTAGAAAAAGGACTAGAGAAACGTAAATATGCAAATGATTATGTTTATACTGCAATCAAAACGCAAGGCAAACTAGCTATAGATGCATTACACGTAGGTAGACTCTGTGTATATAGGCCAAAATCTGATCAAGACAATTTGTTTGTGGGTACGAGTGAGTGTAGGCATGTGTTTCTGGTTCAGAGCAAATGGACCTTTATGTTGAATGGACAGGATCCAGCGATTCCTGGAATCTATTACATCTGTGGGCTAAATGCTTATTACCGTCTCCCTAAGGGATGGTATGGGACATGTTATTTGGGAATAGTATTCCCAAAGATGTACCAAATCGATGACTTAAAACAAATACCTAAGACGTCTGAATTGCAACATTGTAGACAAAAACGAGAATCAGTGGCGGCTGTCATTGGTGATATATTTGGAGCCATAATTCCATCAGTAGGAGTTATCTTGAATTCTATGAAAATTCAAAAGTTGTCTACTATAGTGGATAACATGTTGACAAATTTTACAGGAGCCATACTCCTGATGGATATTGAACTTGCTGCAGAAAGAGCTATGACTTTTCAAAATCGGCTTGCTTTAGACATTCTTTTATCAAAGAGAGGAGGTGTCTGCAAAATGCGTAATGAGCGTCATTGTTGCTCATTTATTCCAGATAACAGTAAGAAAATTAGAAGCATGCTTACTAACCTTACTAGAGATAGTACAGATTTGAAGGATCTGAAAGAACTTGGTGTTTGGGAGAAATTTGGAAAGGGAATTGCCCGAGTTGGAAGCTGGTTTACCAGTATTTGGAATGGGGTACTTGCAAAAATTTTAATGGGTCTATTAATTAGTTTGGTTTGTCTATTAGGTTTATGGGGGGCATGTAAAATCAATGACAAAGTGAAAAGAAATTGGACTAAAAGAGCCAGACGAAATGAAGAAAGTGAAAGAGAGAAAATGTTCAATGAAATATGGGAAAGTTCTCATAAAGGGCAAGATGTTGAAATGCGCATCATGCGCAAGGTGAAAAACTAGACCGAAGAAAGATTTGTGTGATGACGAGCATCATCAGAGGAGGGACTGAGAGAGCGTAGTTTAAATATTACATATTAGATGTGAAATGCTTATACTAATGCTGCATTAATAATATTATTCATTGAAACGTGTTTTAAACGTGGAGAATTATTGTATGCATATACCAATATCAACTATAAGAAATGATTACTTGTATTGTGATTAATTGAATATATTAACATGTACGAAGATTTCATTTATTAGAATCCATAAGCCTTAAGTTAGCGCGAGTCGAAGAATTAGCTGTGTACCTCTCATATAAAAGCATATTTTTCTGTTTCTCCAGTATGCTGACTTGCAAAAGGCCATGACCCAGCATTTGTTCTTTTTCTCCGTTTTGTGTAACAATGATAGTTATATTCCCATCGGCATTCTAGCTGCTTTAGTATAAGTTTATACACTTTGCAACAAATATGGAAACTTTCAAGGACATTCTACCATGGAAAAGAGAGCTTTTGACCCGAAGAGTGTGCCAGAGAATGAAGTAACCCCAGATGTGCCACCTATGAAAACGTCAATTATGAAGACCAATCAAAATGTTATGAATTATCATGAAATGACAAGTGCATTACTTAATGTATAATTTGATAGGTTACAGATAGTGGGGTGTAATGACTATCCAATAGAATTTTGGGGGAAGGTATCACGAAAAAGGGATAAAAACTCATGACACAAGAGACTCGAGAGATCTAGGTAGGGAATGATATTGATTGCATTCAGAAACTTTGTCACTCTGTTTGGTGACTTAAGACTTAATAAAATATCCTTACCCCTAGTCGCCCCATTACACTTTCTTCCTTATGAGGGAAGTGTCCCTTGTCCTTAAACTAGATAGACTGACGACGATCCAACTGATGTCCTGAAGACGAAGTCTGAACCTGTATGCTGACTCATACCGAGGAGGGTAATTATGACAGTTGCTCTTGTAATTTGTCCAATTGCTTTTTCTTTCTAGGTACCAACTGCTGTATTTTTGATTAGAAGCCCTTAGTTAGATGTTTTCCAAATCGGTGTTCTAAATTGTTTTTGCATGAAGTCCAACATGCTGATGCTAATTAGTGGTTAGATTAGATATTCACCTTGACTGACAAACGGACATGACTGACATTGTACTATGCTGAACTGGGCTTATATGATGTTCTATGCATTTTGACTTGTGTATCTCTTATGTTTGTGTCTTAATGGTTCTGATCTTTACATTGTCAAAATCTTATCACAGTTGTCATATTGTAACTATGCTCTTTTGCTTCTTGGTTTTGAGAATAATACATTTGCTATTAGATTGTAATCAATAGGGAATAAAATTCACAAACTTCAATAAAGGTGTGGTTATTCATGACTGAAAGGTCATGGTTGCGCCGACAGTTTTAACCAATGTCTAAACTGAAATATATTGTAGTGATATATGTTGATAATATTATTGATATATTGCTTGATATATTGATCAGTTACTTCGTCTTACGGTGTCTCACCACTGGGTCAAAAGATTCATCGGCCTAAAACGAGTCCTGATGTGTATGAATTGACATAGAAGGACGCGTTATCAGAAGCATTCTGGGAGATTAGCCTAAACCGGAAACAGGAAGTGTGTAAATGTGAAATCTCCATGAGCTCATTTGCTACTGGTCCCTGAAAACATCTTGCAGGATGGTCCCATATGGAATAAAGGGAGGGAAGGCACATTTCTGGTGCCAGTACCCTCCAAGGTTTTATTTGAGGTCTGCAGGAAAGAAACCAGGCCTAGATGGGTTGAGTTTGACTCATATGGAGACCTATGTTCTAGTTTTCATCTCAGATGAGTTCTTCCCAGAATAGTGTCCAAAAGGGTTGACAACCAGTGGAAAAAGTCATAGATTTGGACACCCAGATTCCACAACTTCCCACTTCCATTTTTAAACTC